>NC_079151.1:144136583-144464083 GCF_947563725.1 Argiope bruennichi | reverse complement strand
ATGCACAAATTTTATATTGCTACCAATGCACATATTTAATTAATTAAACTTCCCTATTCAGTTTGAATCCAAGAGAAGCTTAAAATGTAATTATACAGCACTTTTCCCTCAAAAGATTGTAATGACTTTTGTGATTATTGTTTCAGAAGACCCAGAAAGTGTGACTTACACCATTTCAGCCTTATACCGTTCATTTAGAATATTTTGCGTTTGAAATTATATTACATTTTATCTCTACCCAAGCATGTGGGTGAAGATCAAAACAACTCTTGCAACAGACATCCGTTGATCATTAATTCATAAAGGAATTTCTCAAAAACATTTTTTAAACTTTATTCTGAAATATTTCCAGACAGTCATTCAAAATAAGGATTTGGTGTGAAAATTAGAACTTAAACATCCAGTTATTAGAGCAGTAAATATGTATAATAATGCAAATGTGATTCAAAAATAATACAGTGTTTATTATGTATATTGAAAATAGTTTTGTTCACCTAGCGTGTAGGGTTGCTTTCTGTTTTGATTTATATTATCATCAGCAATATAACACATGGATTTCAAAGGATAGGATTTCAAAGAAAATGCAATTTTTATTGAAATGCATATCCAAACTTTATGTTATTTCAAAATACTCAAGAGAATTTCCAATTTTCTAAATTGGAGTAAAAATGATTTTTGCAAACACCGTGAAAAATATCTCTTCAATCCCACAGAATCCGTTCATGTTAAACAGATAATTATGATAAAAAACATTTTGTAATATATAATTTGCAATATTTTAATGATGCAATGTTTCATATAATCAAATTAATTTTGTATCTACTGAGTTTCCCGTATTCTAAAAAAATCATTTGGAAGATTTAGTCAAAATGAGCTTAACAAAACAGAGCTAAAGTAATAGAATTATATCTTACAATAACTGTAACAGACAAGTGCAATTATTAGTATTAAAAGCTATTTTCTAACAGTTTTAAAGTCAATGATTTTGTCAAAACTTAACTGTACAAAGTTACAGTTTCTCTTAAAATATCATGAAGCATAGGTATATAAAAAAAACGAAATTTTAACGTTCATAAAAGGAAATTTCGTTTTCAAACACTGAAAATATTTCAGAATTAGAAATTGTGCTTACATTGAAGACCTTTTTATCTTTACATAAACATTTGAAGATGTTCGTCATATGTTTATGTATCATATTGTTATTTCTTGATTAATTACCTATTAGTTATATCTACCTTCACCATTAACTAATTCACTTGATTGCTAGTTTTATTTCAGGCATATAAAAATGGATTTAAATTAAATGCTTGCATCTGAATCCTTTATCGCGAAGAAATGAGCATCTTATTGATGTCAATAGAGTGTATAAATATTTCCTTAATTTTGGTATTTACCCAATAATATTTTTTAATGAATAATTTCTAATAAACTCTTTTATTGTTATAATAATATTCAAATCTTCTGTATATATATATATATATATATATATATATATATATATATATATATATATATATATTCATAATCGATTCTTCATCTCTAACCGTGTTTTGATAATTTTCGGTATAAAAAACATACATTAGCATGAGCATTCTTATGAGAAACCATTTACTTAATAAAAGCGAGGAGCAATTATAATCTTTCAAAAGTTTTCACAAAGCAAAAAAAAAAAAGTATTTACTTCTTTTATAAATTCTAAGTAAGAATATTATTTTGAATGCACAAATATAATTAATTATTGCTATACAGTAGAGAATAAACTTTGAGATTACCTTAGGTACAAAAAGATAATTTTGTAGAAAAATTATTTCATTTTTCTAAAACTTATGGTTCTTCCATTATTTGCATACTTTAACGACTTAAAGTGATTTTTATTTAGAGTTTTTAAAGAAAGAATTTTCATTCACTCCTATTCGTTCTAATGTTTTATGTTTTATTTTGTATTTTTGATGATACTACATTGTTATAATAGTTTCAGAGAATACTGCGAAATTTAATTAAAACCTGATTCTTTACGCATGGTGAATCTAACAGCGAACCTGAGAAAAAAATTATTTTCCATTTTATAACATTTATTATACAGAATTATACTCTCTTAAGACTCGTGATTAAATTTCACACTTCATTCAGAGTTTTTTTTTCTAGAATAAAAAACAAATAAAAACAAAATTCTGTCCTAAGGTAATTAAAAATTATTATGTCTATCTATTGGTAAATAAATGAAAAATTGACGTTTCTGGTACTATATAAATTCAATACTTTATTGTATCTCCTTTAAAACTTTTGAATGTCCTTTTATTTACTGGCACCGTGTATGTAATCATATAGATAAGAAAATATAAAACCAACGCAAATTGTGCAGCAAATAAAAGTCTTTTGAAATCCAGCGGTAGGTTTTGCCAAGAGGCTTTGATGAAAGAAATAATCTCTTTGCACAACGACCAGGAAATGGGATCATCTGTTATTACTGGAAAAACATTTTGTTCGAAGCAGCATCACACAGCATTCTTCGAAAAAATTGATAATAGGCCTAACTTTATCTGGTTTCGGCTTGTCAGTAAAGACTTACCTGTAAAGTGCAACAAAGCCTGCATTCGAAAAATCTATCTATGACTATAACATACAGGAGTTTACTGGAAAGCAAGCATTTCAATTTTATATAAAAATAGCTAATAAATTTTCAAAATTACGTTTCATTATTTTAATCTGAGGTATCAAATTTCACTTTAGGCTTAAATTTATACAAATATATCTAACAATTTACTCAGATTCATTCCACTCTTGCAGGTGATACTTCTACAGGACTAATTAAAGATCTCATATTGTACAGGTGCATGCACTTCAGTTTCAAAATTCTCAAGGAAATACGGAACACGGTTCACGGAACTTGGAATTTCTTTTTTGGCACATAATAAAGTAAATTAAAACAAAACTTTAGCATTCAAGCCCAGTGAGGTCGAATGCTAAAATTGTACCTAACTTGATACCCCCAATTTTTTTATTTTGGTTGATAATACACACACACACACACACACACACACACACACACACACACACACACACACACACACACACACACACACACACACACACACACACACATATATATATATATATATATATATATATATATATTAAAATCTTAATTTAAACCATAGTAAAATATTCTCTTATTTCGTGATTTTCGGTTTCATTAATTCCTCTGTAAAAAATAATGCGCCATCAGAACTATTTTTCCAATGAAAGTGATTCTTCGGTACTGTTGAAAAGGTGGCAAAGGTCACCACGTGTATTGAATTGGCGCAGGACCAGAAATCCTATGTTATATAAGACCAGTGATCATTTGTTCGTCCCTTTCTGTCTTATGCTTTTGTGCCGCTCTGCGCCTTCTTGTAAATAATCATGTTTGCCACTCGAGAGAGAATAAAACGAAATTAAAACTACAAAGTCTCTTCTTTGCTTCGAACCTGCCTTCTGCTGCAAACAAAATAATGTTGCAAATTATTTAGCCGACAGGATTTGAAAAAAATATTACATATATATGTTGAAATGATCGCGCCATGTATCATGAATAATTTAAAATGGATTTTAACGGGTTGGGTCTTTTGTCAGTTTCAAAGCTAATAAATCTAATTTATGATTCTGGAGATGTTTTTACAAATGTTTGCCCTATTGGTTACTGTACGTCCTAAGAAGCTAGGAAATACCTAAGAATAGCCTATTTCTTTTTTAGCTGAAAAGTAAATTTGGTTTTATTAAACGGTGATGATGATATGATTATATTCATGATGATGATTAAAATTGAGAGATGATAATTAATATGATTAAAATTTCAGAAATCCTACAAAATCCTACGCTTTTTCACTTTTATTAATCATTTAATATTTTGAATAAAGTAATTACAGCAAAATATTCTGAAAGTTATAAAAATAAATAAAAAATTGAAAGCATAGAAACTTTTTTAGAAAATATTACAAATATTTATAGGAATAGTCACTATATTATTAGTATATTAAATATATCGATAGGTAAGAAGAACAATATTTATTTTTAGAAATATAGAATATTTAAAGTAGGAAATTTCCTTAGCTATGAAATTACATACTATTATTTAGAAACAAAAATCTAAAGTCTCTGAAGTACGGAAACAAATCATTGGAATGATATGAAACTCCGGTGAATATCATGAGAAACAAAAAATTCCTAATATTCATTATCAGATATAGATTTTATAATCATTATCAGTAAAATAATAATGTAGTAATTAGTAAACATTATAATGGGTACAGTAAAATGTTACAATTTATGACATTCCTTCAATATTATATGATTAAAATTCTAATTTCTTTAGAGAATTTATCTTGCACTTCTCATGCTTTTCGATTTTAGTTTTGATTTCCAACTTTTTGATAAGCATTTTTTTAAATTTTTTAAGAGTAAATTTTTAAATATATTAATATCTATTATTTAAAAATGGTTTTTATTAAACTTTCTTGAAATGGCTTAATTTCAACAACGACAATTTATTTAAACAAGAAATAAGAACACGGAAATATAAGACAGTTCTGCAAGGTAATATCAATAATTTCTTAACCATAACCATTTAAGCTCTGAAACATATGACTTCAAGATTATATTTGAAACCTTTGAACAACAGCTTACATTACAACTTTCTTCAAGATAAATAAGATATGAATGGAAAATTAAGACTCTTTTAAAAGTTTTACGCCAGTATTTATGAAATTGGGAACAGGCAATAAATTTCCTATAGGTAGTATAACAAATTTTATTAAAATTGAAACTTGAAGAAAATGCTGCATCAATTTCAGATAAGAGCAAAAGTTTAATATTCCTCAAATTTATTTAGTAATTCTCCTTGAGTATAAATGAATTAGATCGCAGTGAAATGGAATTTCAAAATCGATATTTCATTCAATCTAACTTGTATCATGGATAAAGTATTGTGCACTCTTATTTAGTTGCAGTTCCAAAATTTTATACACAAAAGATGCTTCATGTTAATACATTATTTTAATATTTTCAGAACTCAAATATCAACTAAATGAATTCATACAGAAGACAGTACTAAATAAAAATGATCTCAAGATTCCAATATACTTATAATAGTGATTTATAAGTTAAAAACATAATTAAAAAACAATAAAACTATCTCCTTTTCAGTGTATTAACACAATTGTGTCCTCAAAAGCTCTTTTTAATTTAATCAGTACCTCATTTTTTTATGTAACTGAAATATAAATTACTTAATCAAATTTCATTCTAAAATTATAATTTCCTTTAAGTTCTTTCAGGAAAGAATAAAAGATACTGTTACTTCTAATATTCTCACAAATATAGAAACAAATATAATCATAAAAAAATATAATTTAATAGATGTCGAATAAATAAAAGCAAACTCAGTTATATGATACAGTCAAAAAGTTATCAAAGCTTTAGCTATCATATTTCGTAAATTCTATTATTGCATATATATATATATATATATATATATATATGCAATAATAGAATTTACGCAATATATATATATTGCATATATATATATATATATATATATATATATATATATATATATATATATATATATATATATGCAATAATAGAATTTACGAAATATGATAGCTAAAACTTTGATAACTTTTTGACTGTATCATATAACTGAGTTTGCTTTTATTTATTCGACATTTATTAAATTATATTTTATAGATGTATATATATATATATATATATATATATATAGTTGCTAATCATTCAGCTCGTTATAACTACTTTTTTAATAATAACACAATGGATGCCTTCTTCTTTCGAAAGAAATATATATATATATATATATATATATATATATATGCAATAATAGAATTTACGAAATATGATAGCTAAAACTTTGATAACTTTTTGACTGTATCATATAACTGAGTTTGCTTTTATTTATTCGACATCTATTAAATTATATTTTATAGATGTATATATAATATATATATATATATATATATATATATATATATATATATATATATATATATAGTTGCTAATCATTCAGCTCGTTATAACTACTTTTTTAATAATAACACAATGGATGCCTTCTTCTTTCGAAAGAAAGGTTATTTATTGCTTTAAAGGGAAGATATAGACTATTATGCTATTTTTCAGCTTATTCAATTTCACTTTTCGTATTTTGAATATACATGCAATAAAATTAAATTATATTAAATATTTTAAAAACACTCTTTTAAAGTTAATTTTAAAGATTTATTTAAATTTTAAAGATTTTTTTTAAATTTTAATTCAGATGTTTAATTATATTTGACAGAGTGTATTTATCAAAATCCATTAAAAATTCATTTGGAAAAATCTGTCTGATATATTAATATCAGACAGATTTTTCCAAATGAATTAAATGATATAGTAATATCATTTAAAACTTCATTTTTCAGAAAATTCTTTTATGCATAGACACTGAATTCTCAATAGTATTTCGAGATTTTTTGGATTAAAATTTATTGTTAATTGTCTGAAAGAAGTCGAAGCCTAAATAGATCCCCTTGTTTATTTGATTTTATAACAAGATTATCGATTCTTAATATACACACAATTATTTTTAATGTTCTTGAATCAATGATTAATGCATTTATCACGTTTAAATGTTAAAAAAATAATTGCTGCAATTGCCTTCGAAGAAATATTTATTTCAATAATTAATCATTCTTTTACAATATGTATTTTAATATTCTTTTCTTTATACAAAAGCGTATATTTTAGAACTAAAATATTTAACCGGGAGTCTCAAATGCTGCTTAACTTCAATAAAAACCACATATTTGTTACATTAATGAAATTTCAGTTTTATGAGTTAGTAGCAATACTCCAGTAAATAACACAAAAAGTTCTAAGCAAATGTATATGTAATTTTTTAACAAATATCTAAATCTATAATAACGAAATGCATAGAAAAATATTAATTTGTAAAAAAAGATCATTTATAATATATTTTCTCCTATGAATGATTTTTCATATTAATTAACAATTCAAACATTACATTTTTTTGCGAATTTTATATGATATTTTAATGTTGATTTGCTTGCAAATAAGTATGTATTTTGGAGATGAAATTTTAAGACAGAAAATTATATTTTGGTAATTTTTTTTTGCATAATTTTAATTAAAGTCGAAATTAATCATATTAATGCAAATTAATTGTTGAGAGTTTCTCTCTTCAGATAGACTTCTAATAAATAATTTAATATCGTCCTTATTGATACTAATTCCTTACTGATGAAACCATATCGTATCGTTTGAATACGTTTTATTCACCACAGATTACCACTCAACTATGAATCCCTCGGATTCTCAGTCAGTTAAATGGGTATAAGTGGATGATTTATTAGGAAATTAAAAAAAAACATATTTAAGTTTAGATACAGTACACACATAACACAATATAACTATGAGAAAAGGGAATGTTTGTTGGGAAATATGAGTTCATGAATTTTGATGAAAAGTTTATATTGCGTGGAGAAAATAATGATTAAAGAAGTCGATGAAACAAAATATTCTGGATTTAGGGATATAGAAATCAGAGTTTCGTTATCCTGCAGAAACTAGACAAAATTTCTGGTTTTGATTTTGGACATTTTATTCATCATCACATTGTTCCGCTATATTCCTTCAAATTGAGAATGGATTTGCTAAGTTGAAAATACGTGGTGAGAGTGTAGCTAGTGGCATAAGGAAATGGATTGCCCACTTTTCTGCAGCCACAATGGTCTATTTCCTTGGCATGGAATCGATTGAAGTAAGAAGAGGAGGGACATGAACGGTTGCAAATATTAAATTTTGCCTTTTCTGTGATGGGGAGATATTGATTACGATTTTATAAATAATCATTTCAATTGAACATTGTTGCCTTCTTTCAATCTCTATAGGCTCAAGTTAATATTTAGTGCGTTTTTATGAAAACCCTTCTTAGCTGGATACTGTACGGGAGAACATGTAGAAATGGCTTGCTTGGCTAAGAAATCTGCGATTTCGTTGCAGTTGTGGTCCACGTGTGCTTTAATCCATCCTAATTCCACAGAAGGATAGTTGTGCAGGATCGTTTGCATTTCTTGCACTATTGGCTTGTGGATGAAGAGCAAATCGCCTTTTCAGATGGATGGGCCCACTATCTCTTCATACCTTAGTGTTGTGGTGGGATTCGATAGGACATTTACATGATTTCTTAATGGCTAGCAGCTAAGCTTGCAAGACAAGATACTTTTCGTTTCAATTGAGATTTGATGAGTGAGATGGTTGTTTTAAAATATGCAGAAGACAAAGCGATTTTGTTCCACAGTTTTGTATCCAACTGTAACAATATCAGCCTCGTCTGTAGATTAGAATTATTGTTCGAGGGGGGTTCAACTTTCAAGAAAGCTGTCTCAAGGATAGAATTCAAAAATTTTAACTGCTTTCTCACAAAGGGAATAAATGATACAATAATTCTTAGTATAAGAACACACTTACGAAAAAAAATATTTCATTACATAAATGAAGCATTTGCTTATATTTAATAATGTTTTGAATATTTATTAAATTATAAATACTTATCCGTTTCTAGTACTGTGTTGTTGTTTTTTTTTGTTAATTTTAAATAAAAACTCTGAAAAATAAGTAATAGGATTTAGAAGAATCTCAAAAATTATTAAATTATAAAAATACCACTCTAGGATTTTAAGTACAGAAATATTTAATTCTCTGTAAAGTAAGAGAATTAACATAATTTAAAAAATTTAAAACCATCATTTAATACATTTGCGTACTCTTATAATTATGCTCTTACAGTATGTAATGTTTTTTGATATATATTAATTGCTTAATTTTATATATAAATTATGGGAAACCTTTAATTTACATTTATTTATTCATCTTGACATTTTTGTAAATTATTTCAAATTGAAATTGCATTTCAGCCCCTATTTATAGAATTTCTTGATTTAAGAAAGATATCTTTATATACCGATTGCAGAAATCTTTGAAATACCCTGTGAAAAATATCATTTGAATTTGATTCTTTTCTGAAACGCGTAACACTCAACAAAGGATATACATCAACTAGAAGATAAAAAAAAATCAAATCTATAGTTCCATTTTATCGAGTTTATTTACGATTTGGAATGAAAAAAGTTGTTACCAAAGTGTTCTATCGCAATCAATCATCTTGAGCTCGATATTTTAGGAAATGTCAGTTTTGCAATAACTATAAAAGTATTTTTATTTTATGTTCTCGAATATTATATCTTGGATTGTTTTAGAATCCAATTTTTTACTCCTTTCTTTTGACGTTATCAACTAAATCTCGTGTCAGCTTGTAGGCGTTGTGATTAATTACCATTGAGGAGTAGGAAATGCAACATAAATTGGCTGCGAATTCTTTGAACTGTCAGTCACGATTCATAAAGAGAACAAAATCATGGTATGGATTTTAATATAAATATAAATTAATAAATAGCATTAAATTTGCAAATTCATCAAAGAATATTCGTTCTTGGAAAAATTCAATTGATAACAATAGCAAGATATCAGATAAAATCTAAATTACATAATTGAAAACAAACTTTCTTATACATTTAAACGTATATATGTTAAAAAAATAATCTTTCATTTAGATTACTTTGATAATTCTACATTTTAAATTGAAACTTATTCAAGGAATTCATATTCCAGGCAGTTATTCATTGCAGAAAAATGTTTTAATTACTGTAATCTTATCGTGAAATCAGAAATTCATAATAGAAATTATGTTTTGATTCCATATACATTTTCTAAATTTAATAGTATGTTATTTTTATTGAAAGAGATTATAAATACAAAAATATTATTGGAAAACTAAAATATCAAATTTTAAACAGAATAAAACATTTTATTAAAGAACACTTACAATTTATAGGCAAAATAAGAAAATGGTACACTAAAATGCATTTTCAAATGGTTTTTTTTTTATCTATATCCCTTAGAAAGTTCCACAAACCTTTACTTTCTTTATGTTTCCTATTTTTGGATGCAACAAAATCGGAAAAAAAAATTACTCCTTTATTCGTCAACGTCTGCACAAATATGGAAGTTAGAGAGGAGTGAAGGAATTGGATTCCATTATCATTAGAGGGGAATTCCTATTTGCAAGTCACCCTCTTGTTGACAAGTCCAGAACTCCTTGACTCCTCTATAAAATTATAGGTAGGAAATGATTTCGAGTAACTCTTGGGCTCTAAGCGAGGAAGGAGACATGTCTGGCTTTGATCCCAGAAGGTTCAATCTTGGGTGGTTGCGATGTTAGATGATGCAATGACAAAGATTGAATATCTCCATCCTCGATGGCAATTCGATTGATTAGTTGCTCCGCAACATAGCGGTGGTAGCCAAATAATGTAGTTTGGAGAATCTGCTACCAAAACTGTTTGATTGATTGCCTGTTGGTAAATGATTATGATTATTGGGTGACATCTGGCGCTTCGCTGTGACCGTGTCTACAAATCTGAGTATTAAAGGATGGGGAAATCTAATGGAATGTATTAATAAGCTTGGTTATTAACTTTATTTGATTTTATTTCCAATATCACATTCGCTTATATCCAAATGCGTTGGTCTCATTTACCGTAATGCGCTATTAATTATTTATTATTAACTATCAGAATGTACATGAAGATTTAACAAATTTATATTAATTGTATTTGATTCATACGACTTGTTATATTAACGCCAGTTTATAATTACACATAATGACTATCGAGAACAAACTTGGAGATTTTGTACCATTGCCAATCGAAGATAATTTATAAACAGCGAAATATCAAGACATATGAAAATTTGTGAAAATTATCAATAATAAACATTAAAAATCCAAAGAAATTATAATGCGGTATTTTTTTTTTAATTTTTTTTATAATTTTTTTCAAACTCTGGGCATTTTTTGTTCAGTACTCTTGATAATTCTGACCCATAGAATTTTGCACGTTCTTAAACAGGTTGGCTGTCATTTGATTATTTTTTTGTCTAGTTGCTCAGCTGTAGCTTTTAATCAGTCAATTATAATTTTGTTTTATAATTAATGTTATCTTGGATATTATTTTTTTTATTTACACCATAAAGATTCATTATATTTAAGTGGATTATTATGGTGGAAAAGTTGCGTTCTGTCTTTGCTACAAATATGTTTTCTTTTCAATAATAAGACTGGCCTGTGATTGATTCAAAATAAAAGTAATTTGAGGGTAATCTTATTAACATACTAATTCATTTAGTTAAGAAGTGATAAATATTATGACTTATTTCTGTAATAGTTATAAAAAAACATTTGTAACATCCTATATATTCACAGTAATATATGATGGTTTTTTTAACTTGGATATTGAATTAGCAATTCTTGGATTTTGTAAAGAAGAAGAAGGCCTTTAAACATTTGGAAGAATATGATAAGATATTACAATTCTCATTTTAATAGTTCTGTTTAGTAAAAGCTATATTTCACTAACGTAATTACATTGTTTTATTTTAAATTTCTTGCATTTTATAACATTGTGATCTCATTAATCCACCACAAAATTTGTTCATCATAGCCAAACAGGTTGTTAAGAAAATAAAGTAAACCAACTGACAAGCCTTATTTTTTTTTTCTTTCCCAAAAATTAATTTTATTTAAACATTGGTTATTCAAGAGTTCATAAATTCATAGATATATATAAAAAAATAGTAAATATGCTTCAATCGTAAGTTAGAAGAATTATATCCTTATAAATATGAAATTTTAGAAAAGAATATTAGAAGTTATTGATAGAATGGAATATAAGAAATTATCGATATGACCAATAATTTATAATAAATTTTTATGTTAAATGTCCATAATCTTTTAAAATTTCAAAATGTCAGAAAAAATCCAAACTTTAAAAAGTTATTTGATTTAATTCTATTAATTAAACAATTTATCATGATAGAATTGGATAACTTTTAAGATTTTGGAAAATAATCTTTAAATGAGAGCCGGAATTTTCTATATGACATGATATAATAATATTAAATGACCTTCCATATTTCATACACAATGCGTAAAGCAATTTCATGTGCGTACTTTCATATCGAATGCATAATGCAATATTTAAAAATTAAAAAAACTATAATGCAATAACGTCATCAATATTAAACAATTTATCATGATAGAATGGAATTGAAAATTGTTTAATATTGGAATTGATATTGAAAGTTCCGTCTTTCAATATCAATTTAAACCTAGAACTGGAGTATATCTTTCATTTTTATCAATTTCACAGTTATTTTTATTTGAAAGAATTGTTGATATTTTGTGGAATCGATGGAATTCAAACTTTTGTGTTTCGAAAAAAAACTTTGAAATAAAATGCTTTGCAGGATGACATATCAATTCCTTAAAAATTTAATCAATCATGTCTTTTTTAAAACAACGAATCGGGTACTTTGAAAGCTTTCCATTCATTCTCACTTCAAAGTTAACTCGAAGTTCTGTAAAAAGTTTTCGGCAGAAAAGTATTTCGGGCTTGACTAGTGAAAGAGTGCCATTTTTTAGTTCTTACGTTTATTCCTTTCAGTTTAGAAGGCGAAACTAAAATATGTGGATTTTTTTCTGGTTTTAATTTCAATGAAAATGGGTGATACAAGTGAAGTTTTTTGCCGTCTGAATTATGAATAGTTTAATATTATTAAAAAATTAACACTTTTTGATGCTTCGAATTTCTGTGAGTTTTACATATTTCAAGCTATAAACGTCAAACATGTAAATATTGAAAATGAAGATATATAATGAAGATATGTTGCCAAATATAAAGATACTGATAATCTTCAATTTTTTATAAATGCATTAAAGATATCTACATTATAATCTTCAACGAAGGACCTTCCATTTATTGAAATTTTGTACATAACTTTGAAATAGGACATTTTCATGATTTATATCATTTGTATTATAAAAATTTAATTTTTCAAATAAAAAAAAAATTTTAAACTATTTTTTTTTTTTTTTTTTTTTTGCAAAATACTTGATGATTTCATTTTTATTTTCAATTCCAAAAAATAAATAAGTCTGCTGCTATAAGAGACTATGCAATTTGAAACTAATTAGAGCTGTTGAAGAAAGTAAGAAATGAACATTTTTTTCATGCTGATGAAAATATTTCGATTTCTGAATATTCAGCTGAGAATCAAATATTACAAAAAGTTATGGATTCGGTTACTGCACTGATGAAGATGATAATGAATTAGCTCTAAACAAGACACTTCGTAGCAAGTAATGTTGATAGGGTACAATGCAAAATACAAAGGGAAGAAGTTTTTATACAATATCTCAAAAGACGTGTAGCAATCATTTCAAAAGTGTGAATAATTTTATGAAAATACGCTCCTCATAATAAAAATTGCAGTAAACAGGATTACAATTCTGTTTTAGATTTTAGAGCATAGTAAAATTGACCAAAGTGGGCAGCTAAGTTACAATCTTTTTTCGTTTCTATAATTTATATTACAAATTTCTCTTTAATTAATTGATTTCATAAAAAAAGTTTTTAAGTGGAAAGGTGAGACTTAGTTACATAAAGATTTGATTATATATATTTGGAAGACTTCACATCAAACAATTTTCGAACATTCATAAAATATATCTAAATGGATGTAGAGGTAAAGCATTTCGAAGCAAATTCAGTTACAGGATTCAAAAAGTATTTTTAATAGAAAGAAAGATGTTTTAATTTTGGCAAATAAATTCTAATTCCTGAACAATTTATTTTATACTTCAGGCACTTTCATACGGTTAAAAAAACTTTCTTCAATCATTTGCGAAGCTATTATTGATAAAGAATCAGAATTCGTATAATTAAAAATGAATTTGCTTTATGCTCAAGCGGAATTTAGCATATTGAAGTAATAACTTTATGTAAAATTTGTTTAAGCTTTGAAAATGTTTTGTATCGTTTTTTATATCATGCATCACCAATTGAGAATATTAAAGAATAACGTTAAATAATTGAAAAAAATATATAAGAAGTTAACAATTATTTTTTAAAATTTTTTATACTCCAAATTAATTAGTATATCATATGGCCATTCCACAGTGGCTGAGAATATGACCAGGAAAATATTTTTGATAAAATTTTATTTTATATTCATTGCAGATAATGAAATGAATAAAAAATTATTCTTTTTGAAACTTAATGCTTAATTTCTTTTGAAAATGATTTTTGTCATTATAGCCGTCTCTTTTTGTTTCAATTTGTCATTAACATTTAGATTGAATAACTTTTATCAAGAATAAATGTAAACTCTTATTTCATCATAAGGGATCGTTTGTAATTTTATGAAGCGTGTTATAAGATTACAATGATTTAAAAAAGTGCCATTACGTTTTAATAAGAATTTTGTTCCTTCGCCGAAATAATGTTTTTATTTGTTTTCGATTACAATCGCGAACATTTGAATTCACGGTGTGCAGAAGCTTAAAGCTTGTATGATAGGTGCATCAAAGCTGTGAAAGAATTTTAGGTATGTTTGAAAACATTTTAAACCCTCAGCGCAAGAAAAATTTCATGGTGTGAAACTTTTAGAGAAAATAATATGCGAAATAAAAAAAAATCAAGTTAATTCCAAAATCATTAAGGTTTATCTGTTACGTATCTAATTAAATTCACTTTATAACAATATGAAAAAAAAAATTGCTATGTGAAAGCATATAGTTTTTAGATCAGATAAATTTAACTGGATTGAAAATAGCTTTGGATGGAGAAAGGGACAAAATATGAAAAAAAATAATAATAAGTGTTTATTATAAAACCGCATTTAATAAACTTTTCTAGTTGAAACAAATAAAAGTTTCCACTCAAAATAATATAATAATTGAATATGAACAGAATGTATAATTTAAAATTAAGCTAAAGCATTAATATAATGCCACTTTAAATGAGGAATCACTATTTTTCACGCATTTCGCCATTCTCACCTTAGAATTCCAATTAATAAAAATTTTAAATTGTTTGTTCTTCATTCAGTATTTAAAAGATACATCTTAAAATATTATAGCTGCTGAAGAAACAAATATCGGTGAGATATGAAATAAGACGTTTTAAATGTCTCTAAAACATTTTAAAATAATTATTATCATGTCACAACATAATTTCGATGGAAGGGTTTGAATTTCTATAAAAGCGGCACATTCAGCCAATTAAGTCATATAAGAATTTAGCCAGAAATATCGGAAGGCTTGAGAAGTGAAATGAGAAGAGGAAGTAATAGTCATTTTTTTAATTGATATCATCTGAAATTATACTTTCTTTCATCGAAATTATAAATGACAAAATAAAAATTTCACAAAATCATTGCAAAACAAAGCGCTTACTTCACTTTCTTTACAGAAATCAGCTTTTAAAATGACATTTTAAATAATGAAATTTAATATATTATTAAATATCATTCATACAGAATGAGTAGAAAAGGTTTGACTTTATAATTATCTGCCTTTTATTATAATGTAACAGAAGAAATGGCAAACGAAATTAAAATTAAAGGGAGAGATTTTCTTAAAGGCGATTGAAACTTCCCCTTCTATATTTCAATTTCTTAAAACGAATTAAAATATAGAAATAAATAAATAAATAATAATTAATTATAAAGTTTTCTTGATATTGTAATCTATTCATTTCGGAAATTCATAAATAATAGGCGTTGTTTTAATTAAAAGAACTTGGGCTTAAACTATATAAATGGATAGCATGAAAAGTTTCTATAATTTTGATAACAGAGAAAATATCATCCCCTTTTACGATTTTTGTTAAAGAAGTCATTCTCGGCAATTTTTCAAGGATGAAATAAAACGCACCAACAGCATGCCTCCAAATTATTATAAAATTTTCACTTTTGAACATTGCTACACTGCAGAATATAAAAGTTCCTCAAGCTTCAAGAACAAAGTAAAAGCCCCTGTATGTACTATACTATGATCCATTTCATTTTTGAGCCTTCTCTTCATTGGCTTTCTTATGATAAGACACAAAAGCAATTTTAGATTACTCAAATCAACGAGCCATGGTAGATAAAACCCTACTCATAAAAGCAGATTAAATGTATGAAAAGAATTCCTTTATTGTTAAAGTACCACATATAATAAGTGAAAAAATAGCAGGTATACAAAGCCACTGGAAAATGTTGCTGTTTAAATTTGGAAAGTAGATATTAAAGACTTTGCCTAAATGTCCCAATATAGATGTCTTGTATGAAAAAGAACAAACAACAGTTATTAAGATACATCAGAAATATCAGGATTTAAATTCACCATACGAAAACTTAAAATAAATCAAGAAATAACTAACATAGAATTTAAATGGTAAAAAATATTTGATATGTCAAAGATTCTAAAAAAACCAAAAAAAAAAAAATCTCCAAAAATTTATTGAGGGAAAAGTCCCTCTTAATCGCAGGAATTCTCCAACAAATTTTGATTTTAATAACGGACAATGCTGGCCTGATCCAAACAGTGGTCTATAGCTATCCAACCATTATGTGTTATTATGAAATTATATATAATGAAGTTTACAACTACCTTAAATTTCTTAAAACATGCTTCAATTTCAATATCTCTGTCTTCTCAGTTACAAGATTTAAAAAGTCTCATGTAGGTCATGAAAAATTTCCAAATTCCTTCAGATCTAAATGTTATGTTATTCAGATTATGTTATTTACAAAACCTTATTTCAATTTGTTGATATAAAGGCGAATTCATTGAAGCAACAAACATTCGCCAGTTTCCAAGTTTACAAAATCTGCAGATAAGTTTGTAAATGAAACAAGTATATATCCATATAAATATAGTATAGATGAGAAAATATTTCTAAATTAAAAATCAAGAATTAAGACCCTTAACAAGAAGTTCCTTAAAGAGTTGAGAAGAAAGAATTCATTATAAAATTGTTTTCCCTAAGTAAAAGCATTGGCAAAAAAAAAAATTTACGAGAAAACGTTGCTTCCAAACATAAGCATCTTTTAGATCATCTTTATCGCTCAGTACAAAAGGCCTGCAAACAATTCTCAGACAACTTTCTTATAATCAGAAGCAGTAAAATAGGAATTTTTGCAAAGTTTGAATAAAATTATTACAAAAAATGTATCTTGCAGTTGCACAAATCTCCTTACAAATATAGCCAAGACAAATATTGCTGGCAAGAGCAATATTTTTTTTCAACCTGAAATAAACGAAATCCTCAAAAATATCTGAAATAGAAAAAAAAAGAAACTCCTGGATATGATAACATTGATGATCTCAATGTGAAAATAATTTTCTATTCTTTCCCTATAGTTATCGAACACTTCTTCAATAAAGCTTAAAGCTTACATGTTTTCCTGATCATCTGAAAATTGAATTTATTATTTTTTTTCATAGAAAAGACGATATGATATTTCATATTATGCTAATATGAAATTTTATAGATGAACTATCTTGAATTTTGCATTTGAAAAATTACTAGTGAATCTTCTTTTACAAACATTAACCTACTATTCAAAAACAAAAAAACAAAAAAAAACTTTACATTGCGGTTCTATAGATTAAAAGTCAACTGATGATTCATAGTTGAATGTAACATCCATCTTAGAGCAATTTCAACGCCAAGCCTTAATGATTTCTCTAAACGCATTCAACAGCCTACTTTATCCAGTCAGCAGAGAAAAATTATCTTCTTTATTTCTAAACTTTAATGCAGGTGAAAGGTTTCTTGATACCCTTATTAAAGGGACGTCATCGACGGAAACCAGCAAAGGGGCAGTCTTCTCAAAGCAGATTCTGGAATTATGTAGCAGACCAAGAGATTGGAGTATCACGGCGGATACATTCTTTCCAGACAACTATGCATTCATTATTACAGGGCACGTTTTGAAAAGAGCTTACTTTCATAAGACAATTTCAAGGATTTTATAGAGAAAATTAAACTACATATTTCAATAGAGAAAGCAATTTCATTTCAGCCAATTGTATAAAAGACCAATATCAATTGGAGAAATTAATCATTTTACCAAAAAAAATCAGTTAAAATATTGAAGCATTGCATACGATTATAAACTAAGTAGGAAGAGTAACAGAGGAAGAAAAAACCAAGGTAAAACATCGAGGACGATGAGGAATAGTATGAACAACTATAGGGATCAATAAAAATAACAGAAAATTGCTCTACAAAATAGTTATTAGAAGAGTTAAAACAGTTAATACAGTGGTTCTTAACCTTTTTAAGCCGCGACCCAAATTTCAGAAATATATATAAAAAAATCTTCAATCCTACGATGATGATTTTTTTTTATTTCTTTTATTTATTTTTTAATAATAAAGATAAACAAAAGTACTTTTCGATCCAAGGAAAATTTAATTAATAATCAAGCGTTTTTAATAATTTTTATTGACCAAATTAAAATATATTTATAACTTTTTGAAAATAATGGACATTTCAATTTATTCCTAAATAAAAAAAGAAATATCAATACATATGTTAAGTCTTTTAAATTTTAAATGCAAGTCATACAGTTTTAATGAGAACCTGGTGCTTGAATACATTTTGAAAGATCTTCAAACCTCGGTTGAATGCTTGTCAAGGAGCACCTTATATCTATTTCAGGATTTAACTTGTTCCGGTAATTGTTTTTGATTACACACAGAGCCGAAAACCCAGCCTCACACATATATGTTGTTGAAAAGGGTAATAATACTTTTAGGGCTTCTTTAACAATTATTGGCTTTTCGGTTTTTAATTTTAACCAGAAAGCACATAAAGATTCAGTGTTTTTGTAGAAATTGTATCGAAGTGCTTAGTCACTTTGTTTTTCTATTAATTGTTCTTGAAATTGATTAATATTAACAAATTCATTTGATAATGGTATCTTTTGTAATTTCTTTGAACTTTAATCTCCGCACATGATACGCGCCATGTCAATGGCAGCAGGTTTTATAAGTTTTTCAGCAATATTATGGGGTTTCTTTTGTCTTGCAATATGCCAAGCCACATGAAAAGAAGCAAGTGTAGCTTGTTTGGCAGAATTTATAAAACCACTACTACTTGGTGCATCCAAACGCTGTCTTTTTAAATAGGCTTCTTTTCTTTCGAAAAAAGTACGATCTTTTCCCTCAAAGGAAAAATTTTTATGTTTTGCATCAAAATGTCTTTTAAGTTTGTTCGGTTTAATCGATTCATTACTTAATTATGATAACTGATATTTTTTGATCTTGTTAATCACATTCATTTTCGATTGTTGATATTTATTCAAGTCGTCATTTCTAAAATGTCTGAAATTTGGTGTATTACTAACTTTTTTGGTTCGACTCAGCGCGACCCAAGAAATATGCTTCGCGACCCAATTTTGGGTCGCGACCCATAGGTTAAGAACCTCTGAGATAATAGAAGAACGTTATTCCATGGAATAAGTGCTTGGGGACATAATCTGGTAACACGACTTAAAAAGAAATTGGAGTCAATAAAACAATTCCTTCTCTATATCACTGGTCTTTTAAGACCCCATAAATCCTGCTTCTCTTATATTTATTAATTTTCAATCTTTTCACTTACAAATTCAAGGTGATGAAACATGCAACGTTCTAGTTGCTGGATTGTGATCTACAACCAACTTTTTAAATACAACTTGAACTCTCAAAATTTTGATCTGAAAAACCAGATTTCTCTTAATGACGACAGACAGAAGTCAAGACTATGCTTACAGATTGATTGACAAGATGTCAAAACGTTGGAAGTGCCTTTTTAAAAAGAATGAAATCATGGAAAAATATATTTATTATGCGCCAAATTGAATTTGCACAGTTCGGTATTTCAAATAGAAATATTTGCAATTAAATTAGCTATTACAGCAATTTCAGCAGAAAGAGCACCAATGAAAATTTGAACTGATTATTTCTCTGGCTCCTTTAACCTTAAAATACATCCAATCTTGGTCAGGCAGATACAGTTCGGTCGCTTTAACCCTTTTGCTGAGTATCCCGCTATTTCCACTGGCAACGAAGTAGCAAAATTTGCGCAACTCGCGATGTTCTCGAGGATGTATTTTTCCGTCTATTTAGCTGTGCAACCCGGTCTTTTCCTATTCATGTTTTCATTTCGGCTTTTCTGGTTTCATTCAGATCTGGGTTAACAGATAGAGTTAATTGTCATGGTTCTGAGAAATATACAATTATGTTTTGCAGCATTTTGTGCGCTCTGTTCAAAGCTCAAAGATGACTGGCAAAAAACATTTCGCAAATTTTGAACCTATTTTGATAAAAGAATGAGGCAGCGAGAAGGTGAATAATCATATACACATGGAATAGCTCAAGGAAAGTGACCGTAAATTGATCAAGGAAATGTAAAGCAGCTAGATGAAGAATCCATACGGATAAACAATCCTAAGACTGTTTTAAAGATCTATTTATAACAGTTGCTTCGATTAGTAAGAAAATGGGACAATGGAGGAATAGGCAGGAGCCTATATGAAAAAATGTGTGATGACAAAAATTAGTCTTATTTCAATACGTGGTAGATTCCTTTCATACCTTCTGTGTTCCAATTTACAAACTAATGATAACTTCTAGTTGAAAAAAAAAATGTGAACCAACACAATATTCTTAATAATTCTAAAGTCCTACAATTGAGAATAGAATATAATGACTAAAAAATGCCATCAAAAATAATTTATAGAGATTCTGATTCCACTTTTAATGCGCTTCATGTGATAAGAATAATCTTCTGGTAGAGGAACGTTATTGAGCTCGAATTTTTTTCAACTGATTTTCATATCTAACAATCGAAAATTCTCTCCATTTTACTTAGTATTTATAAAATACTTCTTCTTTCTTTATTATTTTTATGACTGTTTTGCTTTTTCTGTTGATTATTCGTTTGTACTAGGGATTGCAATACCGGACCAAAATTTCAATACCGGTATTCGGTATTTATTAAATCTTAATATCGGGATACCGGTTTTAATACCGGTATTAGAAATTTTAGAAAAAGAAGGAAAACACAGGTGTTTCTTTGTTTTATTTGCCAGTCTTGTTAGAGAGTGTAAATATCACAAAAATAATTTGTAACTTATAAATTATAACAGTATATAATCACAAAAAAGTAAAGAAACATCTTATTTATTTAAATCACGAAAAAAGTATAAATATCCCTATTCAGTCTGTGGTACTATTACAAATTTTTGAGATGTGATCTTAAAAAACATAATGCATCAATTGTACTGTCATTAAGCCTGAAAAGTAATTTTGTGTAAAAATTACCAGCTGTCGATAACGCTCTTTCGGAATCTACGCTAGTGGGTGGTACTATTAGCAATGCGCGATGTACTTTTTTCAAGTATTTACCTCTAAACCCCTCATCTTCAAATAAATCGATTTCCCGTCGGATGGTTTTGGATATAACTGATTTCTGTATTTTATTTTTGGTTCGTTGAAATTTTATTTATCGCTAATTCTAATTTTTGTTCAAGAGACAATTCCTTTTCACTATCAACAGTAATGACATCATAATCTTCGATAATTGAACCGAATTCTTCCGAATGTGGATAGGTTTGTGGGTAAACAATTTTAAGAAAATTCACTCTAAACTTAATCAGATTTGAATTGGTTATTTTCTTTTCTTCTTTTTCATTTTCATTTTTAAAATCATTATAATTATGTAAATACCATAAGACATTTTCTATTTCGGTATGCCTTTCTTCTGTGAGATTTTTCAATATAATATATAATTCTTCAGATAGTGATGTGTGCTGTACTTTCAATGACTGCAACATGAAATTTATTGTTGCATTAGCTGTTCATAAATTAAAATCTCTCCGACATAATGTCTCAATAGTCAGTTTTATTGGAAGTAGAGCTGATATAGTTCTGGATATTAAGCCGAATTCACTATCTGAAAAATTAACTTACAGGTTTAAGTCGATTATTGCTTTTTTGATTGGATTTCCTACTTTCAAAAATGGTTCCATCATTAGGAGTAAACTGTTCCAACGTGTTTTAGAATCTAATATTAACATATATTCTGTTTTATTTTCAGTTAGTATATATTTTAGTAATATATCCTTTTTATAGGGGAACGTTTAAATATCTTAACAATTTTTCGAACTTTATAAATTATAATAAGCAATTCTTGATAGGTTAATATTTCATCCTCATTAGCAATATCTTCTTCAACAATTACATTGTCAATATCACTCTCACTCTTACTCTTTTCAAAGTTGGAATCCGAAATTTCTATATCCACAGTATTTGGATTCTTCTGTTCTTTATTTTTTCGGTATAACACATCTATTACTCCTAATTGAATTCCATGTGCATAGCACAACTGCTGATTTGCACCAATCAACTTTCCAACTTTTTTCATAATTGTTGCCCCATCAGTCGTTATGGATACAATATTTTCTTTCAGGGATAATCCACGTTTCGCTAATTTAGATTTAAGCAGTTAATTAAGCCATTAATTAGCTAATTAATTTCGCCCGTTATGAAGACATAAAAACAAAAACTTATACTATTTTGCTATGTTCGCGATACCTGAACATATAGTGGAGACAATTTAAAAAATTTCTAGTAAATACCGAAAAACCGGTATTTAAACTTGTGAATACCGGTATTACGAAATTGTACAAAGCCAATTGTACAAATTGCTCAATACCGGTATACCGGGATACCGGTATTCGGTATCCCGGTATACCGGTATTGCAATCCCTGGTTTGTACATATTTGCACACACGAATTTGCATTTTTTTTTTCCTTTCAAAGAGTTCTCAACTGCATATTTTTAATTTTAATATGATTTTTTTTATTGGTTTAAAGAAATTTTTGTGTTCTACTTGTTAGATAATTCATCGTATTTCTTAAAAAGAAATTTTCTGATCCGAGGTGGACATTTAATTGTACAACTATGTTTCCAATTCCGCACTATAATCTCAAAATAATTTTTTTTCGAAACCGATCAATGAGAAGTTTAATTAATTGATCTTAATGAAAATTAAAATGGAAAAAGAGTAGCTATGTAATTAAAACCAAAAGCAATAATGGCTAGCACTAGATTCGCATATAATATAAGATGCTGCGTTTATTGCCATGTGTTTCAGGATAATGAAGTAATTCTGTTTTATTAATTATTTAAATAAAATATTATTAAGTAAATTAAAATTTATTGTTTACAAACCGCTTTTGATGAACAGCTGGTTTACCAAGATTAACACTCGATAAAATTTTCATTTCAGTATTTTATATAATTTCGACTCGTAAAAGCTTTTGCTGGAAAATATATACGGCAAAACATTTCAAATTTTGATAGTCATATAGCTCATATTATTATAAAATCCTTGCTCTAATATGCTCACTAAATTATTTATCTCCCAAATTTCCTGTAAAGTTGTGTAATATTTGAACTTTGAATTCAATAGGAAATAATTAATCTTCAAATAATAAGAAAACTATTTTGCTGATACTAAACATGTTTTTCAAAATTATCTATCTTATATTTTTAAAAAGCACAATAAAAACTACGGAATATTTTTGAAATATCTCAAAGAATTTAGATATTGCAATTCAATAAAAAATTCTCTGATTCATCATAAAATTCGATTTTTAGTTTTCAAAAAATAAATCTTTAAATCAAATAACAATATTTTAGGCTCTCAATCCATAAGTTTTCTTTTGAAAAAATTATGAATTTTAAATTTTATAGATTATTTTGTTATTACGGAATCACATTCAGTGAAATATTCTTAATATTCTAAATTCTTTAAAAATTTCTATCTATGTGACGAAATCTCACCAAGTTATGAAGTTTTAAATATCATTATTTTATAATAATCAACAATTTCATAATTTTAAACTTCTTAAGCCTAGGAGAAATCCGGGCACTCATTCATGTATCTGAAAAATTATTTACTAAATTTGACTCATAAGATCGGGGATCTATATAAGAGTATAGAAATCGTAATTCATCAGAACACATATTGAATCAAACTTAAGAAAAGATTATTCTTATTTCATTTCGACCATTTTCCAAACTATATGCATATGCCAAATACTAACCGTTTCGAAATTAGGTATTGGGATAATTTAGAGTAGATATCTTGTTTCTATATAAACCATGATTGCTTTAAATACAAGGCAATTATTGAAATAGCTACTTTAAAATTCCCAGGAACAATTTTCCTTCATTCAACTTTCTATGAAAAACCATATTTCATGTTTATTTAATTTCTTACAGACAAGGCTGAAAATTATACTTTTGTAGGTTTAATTTGCAGTCAGAGTAACCTTAAATATTTCATTTCAGCTTTTATCAACGTGATGGCAACATGTTGATAGTAGCTCATTTTCACTACCCTTGTGTTAAGTTCTCTCATATTTTAAATTTAGTTTTGCGAAATAAATTTTTGGAAAATATATTTTTTTTTAATTTATTAAAAATAAAAATATCAATTTGATTGATAAAAAGTGGCAATATTGACAAGATAATTTCATAAATTTTAAGATGGTGTAAAAATTATTTTTTCACTGTTGTAGGATGTTAAAGCGAAAAATGTCAAAATTACGTTTGAATTTTTAATTTATAATTAAGAAATGAGAAATTTCGCTCCGATGGGCACATTCCCACTTTTCAACGTATAATTGTGCTAAGTTTGGTAGCTCCATATCAAATGGCCTAGCCTGTAGAATGCCAATACACACGCTTAGTTAAAATTCTAACTAAAAGTTCAGAAAATTCATTGCGAAATGCAAATTCTTATTCTCTAATGTATGAATGCGCCAAGTTTGGTATTTCCGGGTCAAACGGTTTAACCTATAGAGCGCCAATACAAACACGCAATCGTCTTCAGTGTAAAGAAAGGTAAAGTTTTGAAGAACGAAGTATACTATCATTGCTCCTCAAATCAACTTTCATTGTGAAAGAACCCGTAGAAATTTCATTCCATAGGAATTAATTCAATACGAGTAATCATGGAACTCAATTTTACTCTAAGTGAAAGATCACTGAGTTTGAGAATTCAACTTATAAACTTATTTGTAAAAAATATTAGTTAACACATTCAAAAAAGTCATTATTGAAATAATAGATTGAAGAAATATTTATCTTTGTTATTAGACGAACTCTGAGATATCATTTCATGCATTCTCCAAAGAACAAATTGCTCGGGGGACCATTTATTTCATAAAACTCCTAATGACATCTTTCCAAAACATCATTAGCGCTTCACAATGAAATATTAAAAGGCTTAATGACAAAATAATCCTATATTTCCTAGTAACAAATCATCAGTTAAAATCTTCAAAGGAAACTTTTTACCATGAGAATAATTCACAGTAAATAATTTTAACAATATTACTTTAACCAAATACTAAGGCTAAGACAATGAATAAATGGAGGATTTAACAAGTATAAGATGCTCTTTTAATTCACGTTACATGTTAATCATTATGCATATACATACACCTGTTTCGTATAGGTAAAAATATTTTCAACACAATTTGCTGATAATTTTCTTAAAATCTACAAATGAGTTGATAGGAAAACTTTCATCGTCTTTCGATAAATATTAAAGATGGGAGTTGAAATATCGGATTACTGTTGAACTTTTTAAATGAGGTATTTTCGGATAGATGCTGTCAATATTCACTTTCGCTATTAGTACAATCGTGCTTTTTTTCCAGTTTAATTGGCTAACGAATATGTGCATACTCAGCATTCGCCAAAAGGTTAACCTTTGACTAGGATAATACTTGAGCATGTTGGTTTTGGTCTTCTAGCAGAAAGTGATGGGGCTAAGCTAACTGCCTCATCCCTTCATCCATACTGAAATGACTTTGAGTCTTCTTCCAATTATTCTGTTGTTGTACAACTTGAGGAAATAAAAAATAATAATTTCGCTGCAAAATTGCAGAGAGCAGGATTCAGGAGAAATTCAAGCAAGTCAGTGACATCCAAATCTGATACAAAGAAATTTCCCAAACTACGTCAAATAATTATCCCAATGTAATTATAATATGAAAGTTATTTTCAGTTTATCCCAAAATTAGCCCTGACTTTCCACAAAAATGAATAAACACGATTAAATTAAACTAAACTGACTCCTCTAATATCTATGGAATATTAAAGATATTTTTCAGGGCTGCAATAGCCTGGTGGCCAAGTCTCTGCTTTAGAACCAGATACTTTAAATTCGAGACCGAATTGTCCAGAAGAACCATCGGTGTGATATGAGTTAAATTCGTTGGGGTAAAATGCTCTCCCGCTGATATGGTGTGCAGAAGCTTCGAGAGGAGGGTACTAGGTCAGGTATCGCTCTCATTCTCTGATAACGGTTCAAAATTGCGTATCCCAAAATAGCCTTAGTGTTTCTTTAAAAAACGGAAAGTAAAACTAAACTGATGATACATTTCCTGAAGTAAACGAATAAATAAAAATAACATATTTTGAAATAAAATGAAAAAAAATATTATTAAATAAAGCAATAATTAAATATTAACAATTTATTTAAAAGTTTCCTTTTACTCCTGTTATCTGCCTGTAAATAATAACCTCTTAAAGACAAATATATTATTTGAATACAATAGTAACTGACGCAATACAATCTTGTTTTAAAATACGTAAATACTTTGAGCATATGAATAATACACAAATTTAAATCTGGCAACATTTTTATAATGCCCGGAGGAATAATATTCAATGATAAACATCTTAAATTAGTATCGCTGGGAGCTAAACATAATTTTTTCTTTAATATTTTAAGCACGCGTTTTAAAAATATGCCTTCCTCCTTTGCTTGCCCCACATTTTTCTTTCCTCTATTAATTAATTATCGAATGAGATGAGTTTAAATTTGCCTTATTACTGGAACTCATTTTTTGAGCTCGTCAGAGCCGATGCAAAGAAGAGTTTGCCGAGCGACTAATTTGTGCCATTCAGTTGGTGCTTTTAATTACGCTTTAAACGATCTTTCCAAACAATACTTACGGGCGTCATCCCAGGTAAGATGAAGATTAGTCTCGAACTTTTCCTAATTACCTCCAAGAATAAGTGATGCAAATGCAAAATAAAGACCTGAAGGAAAAGCGTTCAATTTCAAGATCAATATTTCGCTGCCTTCAAAACAAGTTTTTTAATTAGATATTCTCTAACGCACGTGTTTGGCTTCACCTGGTGGCTATGTAGTTAGAGCTGAACTCATTTTGATAAATTAACTTTGTGGTAATGTCTTAGAATTTAAAGTTACCAGGGGATTTCCATCCCACACAATGGACTAAATTGTGCCCGTCGTGAGTTTTATTCAGGCGTCTAATTTGGAAAGAGTGTGTTTTGTAATTTGCGTCATGATTAAATATTCTTCTTGGAAACCGCTCGTAGAGAGATGCTTTTCTTTTCGTCAAAGGACAGCGTTTGATTATATTACGAATAGAACTTGAGAAAACAGATGCACGTTTGTGAAGACTATATAACATTAATCTAACTGGAGAATTAAAGTTTCTCTAAAAATTGTTTTATTTAAAGTGATTAAGTAGTTGTAAGCGGATTCGAAGATAAAAATCTTTCAACTTGGAAGGAATAATTTGAGTTGCGTTTAGTATAGCTGTGATGTATTGCTTCAATTCCATTATTTATTTTTTAGACACATTATTAAAATCGCATTCTTCAACGCTTTAGAGCTCCAAATTCACTTTCACTAGGATTAATTTATATAAAAAATTTTTTAATTAAATTCTATTTTTAAAAGAATACTGAGGATAATTATTTATATTTAGAGAATGTCAGAACCCATTATTAATGTTAATACCTGAAAAATATGCAATAAAAGGGAAAGTTTCATGCCATATATGATAATTCAAAATAATTATCTCGATTGCTGTAATTTCGTCGTACAAAACGATAAAAAAATGAAATTTATGTTCAAATCAGAAGGAAAAGTATAGCTTCTGTTTTTGTCTGCACGCAGTTATTGACTCATGTGATTTTCTTTCATCAAGTAAATAATATCCAAGTATTTATTTATTCAACGCCAGATACTATACTTTAAATAACTTACTATTATGTTCGCAATCATAGTCGTAAGCAGAACATGCATACTATCTTCTGAAATAATCATTTGTCTTTCTGCCATACATGATAGTTAATAATATCTCGATCGCTGTAATGTCGTCCTAAACAACGGTAGAAAGATGAAATTTACGTTCAAATCAGAAGGAAAGGCATGGCTTCTGTTTCTGTCTACACGTAATTATTGACTTGTGCCATTTTCTTTCACCAAGTAAACAATATCCAAGTGTTAATTTATTCCACACCAGATACTGTAATTTAAATTTTTTAATTGTTATTCGCAATCATAGTCATATTCTGATAATGATTAGGTGTGTGCCAAAAGTGGCGCTACACCGGTAAAAGCTCATAATTAAAATTTTAAAAAAAGATAATTTAAATAGCTATCAAAGGACTAGCTATTCAAAAAAAATCAGAAAATTTTGTACTAGAAGCTAAAAACGCCAGAAGAAAAAAAGAGAGAGAGAGAGAGAGAGAGAGAGAAAGGAGCAGGCATAAAACGAAAAAGTGGAGAGGTCTAAATGACTGAAGCAGAAGAGCCTACATAATATTCCAACAACATCATTGAAAAACAATTTGATAATAATAAAATTTACCGAAGATAGGGAATTTAAATTTAGAAAACGCAAAAAAAAAAATGAAAAATAAATAAAAGCAAAGAGAAAAATATAAATAAAAAAATAAGGAAATAAATGAAAAAAATAAATATATACAATGGCTTAGTCTAAGGTAAAGTCCATGATCAGGAACAAAAGGTCAGATAGAGTTCTTTTTGCATTTTTCTTTACTTGTACTCACTAGATACTGTCCACTTTTAACAGTACTTGACAAAATAAAATAAATTATTATTCCATTTGGAAAATCCTGTTTTCATTATGATATAGAAAATGCAAAATATTTTGAGCCTCTAAAGTCAATTTATTGTTTAATAGAATTTGGGGAATATTTAGTTAAGGTTTAATCCATTTTCTCAAATGATGAAGAATAGGACAATGGAAAATATAGTGCAGAATGAGATTATAATTATTACCACATCTGCAACTACAATTCAATTTCTCAAACTAAATTTTTTAAGATAATGCTGGAAATGTCCATGGTTTGAAGTTAATTGGGCTAAATATTTATTGTCAATTCATCTATTTCTTTTTACTTCAGAAAAGATACTGAAAGTAAAGCTGCCTTTATTATTATTTTCCCATTTTAATTGTCATTCATCGATTAAAATTTCACGAAGACGAGTTTTGGTTGTTCCTTCAGATTCTCCAAGGTGATAATCTATTGCAGGTTTAAGTGAAGCAGCTTTGGCAGCCAGATCAGCTAGCTCATTGCCTTTGATGCCAATGTAGGCTTTAACCCAGTGAAATGAGATATTACCATCTAACGGAGTTTTAACATCTTCTACTGAATTATTTTTGGAGTTGAATTTTTGAAGAGCCTTTAAAACACTAAAGCTGCCCGTAAATAGATGATAATACGGTTTATTATGGTTTTTCCAATTTAAAGTTTGCCATATTCCGAAAAATTCTGCTTGAAAAATTGAACAATAATTTTCAAGCCTATACTGAAACTCTTCAATTTTATGTTCGCCCTCAAAAACGCAAAAAACCTCACCAACTTGTTCGTTCATTTTCGAACCATCTGTATAGATGGAATGCAGAACTGTCACTGCAGAAACATCCCACTGTATCTTTTCAATCTTACTGGGATGAAACCATCTATTTTCATAACTTATCATTTTAGAGTCCCCAATTGTTTGGCAAAAAAAATTGATGTATTTATGCTGATTTTTTTTCCAAAACCAAGTGATTTCAATATCACATATCAGATCTACTAGTTCAAGCCTACTAATTATTTGTAGAGCTGCTATAGGTGTTGTACGAAAAGCTCCCATTATTGCTAACAGTGCTTTACGTTATACGCTATTGATCTTTTGCCTGCGTCTGTCTTATATAGAACATGTATGCTACATCTGATATAGCCATTTGTTTTTCTACAACATTGGGCTGTATCGTAGATTCTGAATTTATTACTGTTTTGAGTGCAACAAGGGACGAAATCATGGTATGCATAAAGAATGCCTTATATGCTATTAAATTGGGCTGTCGCGTGTATGTTGCCCGTTTGATATATATGGAATTTACATACAACAATTATTATATACACTAATAAATCTTTAATATTTCTTCAAGATTATTCAAATGTAGCTTTCTCTCGTTTTATTTTACAGGGGCTGTCATAGCTATCTGCATTCAGAGTAATTGTTTAAATAATCCTGTCTCTCAATCCAAAGTTCTATTTTTAATTTAATATTATTATTTTTATTTCTATTATATGTTGTGGTTATATGTTGCTGTACAGTAAGGTGATTTCAAATCTATAAAAATGCATTTTTTTAAATTCAAATTTAAACACATAACCTTATTGAACCATGCTGATTTCTTTTTTAACTCAAGTACATAATACTGATTGAGCTTCAGTAACTAGTTCAAGATAATATAAAGTGCTCACGTTAATGTAATATCGTAAAGGGATGGAGTCAATAAGTAGACAAAATATGATTAGAGAGCAGTTTTGACGATATATTAAAGTTTTTAAAAAAATAATTTTGGACATATATCACAGACAATATACCTTAGACACAACAATATAGACAATATACCTTAACTTCATTTGATATTAATACGGAATTCACTTTAACATTTGAAGAATATATTGCGCATTCCAAGAATTCCATAACTGCAATCGGTGAGTGAATCATTAGTGGGTTTGGGCAAAACCATTAATTTGTATATAAATTTTTACCGAATTTGAAATGTTTAAAAATGTGAACTGAAAATTTTCATCGAGCAGTATGGTAGCAATAGTTCAAGAAAATGCAATGAGCAAACAATCGAATCGTGTCAGATGATAACAAATGAAAAAATTGAAACAAATAAATTTTCATTGAGTGGATGATATATAAAGAACCAACATTTTGAACAAGGCATGTCTATCGTTATACCTGCTGCTTCTATATGTAAAGCTATTTTATTATGCGACATTTTAAATCTCTATTCTCTAATAACCAAATCCTGGTTATCAACCAGTTTGTTAGCATTTGTGAAAAAAATTATTACGATTAATGATAAATCTTATTTTATTTCATCATGAAAGTTATTTTTGTCCTATAAAACGTCCTTCAGAAAAGACGTAGCTGAAAAAAAAATCAGTACGCTGATGATGAAATAGTTCGCTTTGGATTTGGTTTCTAAACTGTGATACTCAATGTTTAAATTTTTGATGCCAATGAGTTATTAGCAAAATTTATAATCTTTTAAACAATATATATACACGTAAAAATGGGTTACGGAAAAATTATATATAATTAGTTTAAGATTAAATTTAAAAAATCTACATTTCATTGTTAAGGAAAGAAAGTTTCTAAATATTGAATTTTAGTCAGAATGTAACATTTATTCTTTTTCTTTTTTTTCAAATGCAAGGTACCCAACAAGCTATGCAGTGTTTAATATTGACAGATTCGGATAGAACACGTCACGACGAGTATTTTAATATATAACATATAGGTAATTAGACTGTAAATTGTCTATTTCACACTGCATACCTTGTGCGACACCCTGTATGATACTAAAGCACGTGGTCTTGTTTCATTTTGTAACTAAGCATAACATTTAATGCACCAAATATTTTTATTTATTCTATTGCTTAGTTTATTTCGGTTTATGACAACTACTAAGGATTATACTTGTTTATGGAATATTCCTATTCTGCAACATAAAAGTACTATTGATTTAAATAACCCGATTAATCAGTTTGTTGCTAATGTGAGCAACTTTTATATTAAAACAGAAGCAAAAAAAAGTTAAAAATTTTCTTTAAACTATTTCCAGTCAGATAATAATAATTAAAAAAAATGTAGACAAAAAAAAACTTTATCTGGTAATTTAAATCTTAACCTGGCAATAATATTTTTCTTCTTATTCTGAATAAATATTAAAGACTACTAATCTTAATCAGAATCAAAATATTTCACTCGGGTCTTTTGAATTCAAACACTTGCCTCTTTTACACATTAGAATTAAGCAACTTTTGCACTAAAAATTGTTTTCTAAATCTAAAAATAAAAATGATTATCTGAACCACATTTACATCGTTGTAACCTGATGTAATTAATTATATCATGCCCCAAGCATTTAATGTAGATAATAATCTGACATTAATCAATCAAATGTAAGCAATTTTCTCCTATATTTCTTTTGCAAAATAATGCATTAACATAATGATACGTATTTATATAATAATACACATGGTACGATTTGTGAAATAGAATAATTAGTAATATATTTACAATGATCAGCAATAAATTGTTGATTTTTGATTGAGTTATTTATGTATTTTAGCCACTATTTCGGTAAAATGTATTTTGATTTGGTTTTAAAATAACATTTTAAATTCTAGTTTTTCTTATATTTTGCTAATCCATTTTTTTTTACAAAATTCGATTTATAAAAAATAGAAGTTAGATATATGTATTTTTATGAAATGTTTCTTGTTACAATCAATCATTTTCTGTTTTAAATGTCTACAATAATTTGTAAACATATTCCTTAACGATTCCATAATGTATATTAGATATTCATTAACAAAACACAATCAAAAGAACACTTTATTCGTTAGAAAAAGAATTCTCTTTAAGCTCAAAATGAATACTGCAATTACATCTTTCTGAAATGAAGTATTAAAACTTAGAAATAAGAAAAAAATATAATCCTATCTTTCACCAAGCACATAGTATTTTTTTTCTATTTCTTTTTCTAAAATTGGTTCTATTCTTGGTTTTTTTGTGAAAATCGCAATTGCTTGCTTCATCTTACAAAATGAAAGTAATTATACTTCTGAATTCCTAAAGCACAACATTTCTGGCGATGAGTTTCAAGATTGCGAAAAAATACACGTCATAATCATTTTTATTTTCAACAAAAATCAAACCCTCAGGCGCACTTCAATTTCTTATGAAATCCGATCCATCTCCAAGAAAGCAATTAAGTTGTCTTACCTTTTAAATTCATTATGAAAAAACATATTAATTAGTTTTCTCCCATTAATGGCATCCAACTGTGGCGGAAGAGGGCTTTGATGAGCCAAAGTAGAGATGGAAGCAAATTATTATCCTTCCTTCCACGGGTAATTCTATTAAAGAAATATGATTCTGTTCCGTAAGAAGTAAAATCTAATTTAGATAACAGCAATCAAGTCGCTGATTATTCTCAGAAGTGACGTAGTTACTGGAAGGGGAAAAAAAGATGGAAAATGCCGAGTGCACATAATCAAACGAAACAATTTTGAAATAACTAACTTTTCGGAGTTCTTTAAAAAAATGTATTATTTCTTTTTGAATATGTTGTTTTGATTTTTTTCTAAAAGTATTGTTTTACAAAAGATTTTTTGTTAAATTTCCATAGATTTTTTTTCTTTATGTTAAAACAATAAATATATTTCAACAAGTTTATGTTTGTTCTTGACTTTTCTCATCATCAACTGTTAGAAAAAAATTATTAAAAATTATTACGATTTTTTTTTTTTGCATTTTTATTATTTTTGCTTTCGTCAAATATTTGACATTCATATTTAAATAAAGCTGTTGTTTTTTATCAATACGAAGCATATTTAAATCTCATTAAAGGAAAACATTTTTCAGTTGATTCTTAAGATGTGTTTAATGTTCATTCTTACATTAAATAGATAAATGAAATAAAGTGCAAACAAACAGCCTTTATTTACGCCTTCGTAAAATAACTTTTTTAAATACTTGTGAATTTAATAATTAAAAAAAATCTTTAACTTATTATTTCGCATGAAATTATTATTAATAATTTTTATTCCATATCACCAATGTCATATTTCAATTTTATATTTATCTATATAAAAACATATCTTAAAATTTATTTAAACAAAACTGCAAAATATTAATATATTTCTTCTAAAAGACATAAATCTTCCGAATAAATCTCATCTGTTAGCAGTTAATGTAGTGGAATAGCATATTTTTATGGACTGTCAAAAGTTATAATTTCGTGCATAACTATCAGTAATTTAATCCTCAAAATTCATTTCATAATTTAAACATTTCTGTGAAGTTTAAACAAAATTATATTTGCCATCTAAAATAGCGTAAATATATAATTAAAAGAGTAAGATACAAAGTTACAAATCTATCATATATTATTATTGGGCTCGAATGAAAGTCTAAAAGTTAATTATGCTAATAGTTTAAATATATGCATACATTTACATTTCGAGGAATACTTAAAATGAAGAACAGAATGACATTTTATGTTATTTGAATCCATAAGTCAAATGTCGAAAAAATATGAAGCCTAAATATTTTTGCTTTTTACTTTTATATTCCATAGTTATTTTTAAATAGTCAATAAAAAAACATAAATCAAATATTCAACTTATAAGATAAAAATCGGTAAACTACAAAGCATGTACATTGAAAAACATGTTCAAAAGAACCAAATTATCTCATTATAAAATAAAATATTTAAAATACAATGATAGTGAATAATTTTATGGGCTTGAAAAAAAAATTACTATAGCTTAAAGTTTGCATGAAATGGATTCCTCTAACTGAAATATAAAACTCATTCATCAAACAAATTATTCTTTCACGTTATTTGTTTTACAGATTCAAGAAATAAATCTTACTGCAGATTGCGAAATAAAGCATTCAAAACACAATGATGATAGACAATTTACGAGCTTGATTTAAAAATCATTGTAATGAAAAATTTGCATGAAAGGGATTCATTTCACTGAAATATAGAAACTCATTTATCAAACAAATGATTCGTCCACATTATTGGCGTTATAGATTTGCATTCCATAATAATAAATTTATCAAATTTTCTTATGAACACTTTACTTTTTAGTCAACTGTAAATCAAATGATCTTATGAATTCAAATCTGGCAATCACGGAGAATATTCATAAGATCTCCTTTATTTAATGAGTTACATAAGAATGTATACGAAGAAAAAAATACATATTAAATTCATATATATATTTCAAATTTATTTTAAGTGTATTGAATACGTAAGCGTTGAATTTTTAGACTGTATTTTATTAAAACAACAGAGGTTAGAACTTAAATTATCTTTTGTGATGTAACATTTTGCTAAACATATATTTTCATTTCTTAGAAATTACCGAAATTAAAGCTAAAAATATCAACAGATTTTTTTAAAAATTTGTTTAAATTAAATGTTTTTCACTTATTCGCGAATATTTGAAGAAAATTATGCCTTTAATTTCAATCGTAGTCCGCTTTCAAATCGTTTTCTGCGTTTAATCGTATGCTTTCAAATTCCACTTTGACATGAATGGTCACTAATATATTTATTATTCATCATTCAAATTTCTTAAATGAATTAACTAGCTAACAAATCTTGGAAGTTTATTATTATTTACTAGATAACTTTATTATAACTTCCCCAATAAAAATAATTTTAATTCCCGGAATTATGCCTTATAAAAATGAGTTAAATGACTAAGTAATAAGATATTTAAAATCTATTCTAACAGAAAAGCTTAACTTTTTTTCCAAGCAGTAGCGATTCATCTTTATATCAAATGATCGAGAGAAATCTAAGCCAAACAGAGCATTAATGCATAACTTAAATTTGCCTACGATCTTTTAAGAACGTCCTTGACGTCTTCGCAATTTTTAAAATTATCTAAAACTATGATGCTTAAAGCTTCGTAACTCTAATTCATAAGAAAAAATACTTTTTGTTGAAATTGCTATGGTATGAAATATAAATTTTTAATATGGTCAATAGAAGTATATACTGTATAAAATTTAGATTTTATCATTTTTTCAGTATTACAATTATTGATTCAAACAATATTAAAATATTCTTTAATCTAAATATAATATTTTTTAAATGATAATATAAATATTCTTTACAGTGTTCAATACATTTTTCCTACCAAAATGTAAATGTTCATTTACTGATGGCTTGCAAATTTGCAAGGGGCCACCATTACATAAAGCCTCCATTTATTGATTTGTGAGATTTACGCATAATATAATAAATAAAGTAGATGATATTTGATATATATAGGATTGTTATACTATAAAATAACAAAATAAAATTAAAAAGATATTTTTTTTATGATTTTTATTTTTTTACGCCTATTATTTAAAAGTCGTATGAAAATTATTCTCATTAAACATTTTAATTGCTTAAATTTAATATTTTTTTCTGCTATTGAGAGCTTTGCGCTCAGGATAGGTTTGATTTTCAGGTAACTACCTTTTTGTTTGTGCTTGAGTTTCGTAAAAGAAAGCTACACCTTTTCATCATTAACTCCAAAACGTTTTTTTTTCTTTTTTTTTATTATGGATGATTGTTTTCATTGTTAAGACTTTAATATTACTATATAAATTCGCTCAGATAATGAAAATAATAGTCATTAATAGATTACAGGTTAATAATTCTATCTAAAAAAATATTAATTCTTGAAGTTAAATTAATGAAAAGGAAGGCATAAGGGCCATGCAAATCGATGAGAACTATTCATTCTATTAAATTATGCTCCTTCTCTTAATTTTTGTGCATTGATTTATATATTTTCATAAGATAAAGTGAAAGTGTTAATATCACGAATATGACAGATTATTAAATAATTAGATCTTTACATCTGCAAATGTCTAAGTAGATTTTATTGCATGAATCTGCATGTAATTTATTTTCCTCATATTTTGTTAAAATATTTACGAGAATGTTAAAAAAAAAAAAAAACTCTGTTTTTTTATCAGCACACCGGGTTCTCTCTCATCTAATCTGTTATAAAAATATCATGAACAAAGAATGAACTCTTTCATAATACTTCAGTTATAATTCTTCTTACTAAAGAAAAATAGAATTTAATGAACGTAATTTGATTGGAAATTGTAATTTTATTTTTCTACATTAAGAATGTTTTGTATCTCACGTGTATAGAAACTTTTATTATCTCAGAAGCTTTAGTTTAGAAAATTGCATAATTTTATAATGGGTAAAATACTTAATTTGCAACTTTCACTTGTTACATAGAGAATAAGATACTTTTTGTAAGTAGTGTATCTTATTCTTACTTACTATTTTAGAGTAGTATGTATGTAAAATTAACCTAGAAAAGTTATGCCCTGTTTCTCTCTATATATATGCGCGTGTGTATGCGTGAAATGTGGAAAGAGAGCTACATAAATTAAATTCAAAACAGTAACTAAATCAATCTCAGTTACTGAAAATATAATCAGTTTGGCTATATTTAAAAAATAATCATTTGGTTTCATGCAAATCATGAAAAATTTATTATATTACTTTTATGTAAAAAAAAAAAAACGTAAAATCAGTAAAATTAATTTTTACTTTATAATGCTAAAAACATGTATTCTAGATCCTTTTTACAAACTAATAAACTAGATACATTGAATTTACATAAAAATATCACAGCTACTCTGTAAAGCCACTAATTCTCTAATTTTAATCAAAATCGCTATGCCCGAAACTGAATAATATAATTTATACTGCACACGGAAACGCTACTAAATAAATGAATTAGCGCTTAAAACCATTCCTAAGTAACAAAACTTAGAGGACATTTTAATACTTTCTGAATTAAATTCAGTTAGTAAGGTAATAGATACATTTGATTCAGATAAGATAGCTGCATCAAATAGATAATTTTGATGAAGTATATACATGAGTTAATCTAAAAGCATATAGAAATTCAAAGAAATCTTCCAGCATAAAAATCAAAATTTATTTCTAGATGTATCAAAAAAACATCGATTTCACCCACTTGCTTGTTATTCATAAAAGTAAAGAAAGAAATAAGTGGTAATTTTGATGTAAAAGTAATTTTTATGATGTATATACATGAGTTAATGCAAAAGTATTTAGAAATTCAATGAAAACTTCCAACAGAAAATCAGAATTTATTTCTTATATGTGCCAACAAGCCATCGATTGCTCCCACTTGCTAGCCACCCATAAAAATAAAGAAAGAAACAAAGTGGAAGAGAAAAAACCCTGATGCCTCATTAAAACCCTTTTTCTGTTTTTGCATTATTTTTTGTTGGATGGCTTTATGTCATGGATAAAATATTCCTCCTCCAAGAGCAGTCAAGCAAAGTATGCACTTCGCCAAATTTGCCACATCTTTACCATGCACTATCCCCTTGGTGGCCTGCCCTTTCTTCGGCTATCGGTACTCAGGTCGATATCGGTTCAGGCTGGGTAACATACGTATCCGCTTAAATAGCTGAGATCCAGACGTTTTAGACCATCACTCATGTCCTTTGCCGCTCTGCTGGGCATCTAGTTGATAGGAGGGTTGCCGTCAACGTTTGTCACGTCCGAAGGTCTCCGAGACCATTAATTTTGAGGTTCCTGGGGGTATATTTATTTTCGGGACTTAGAGAGAGATGTGTGTTGGGAAGACGGGGACTGGCGCTTGTTGCCGGAGTTCTTGCAGTTCTGGCACCCAGATAAGGTGCAGGCTGCTCGGCAAGACAAATTGGACGCGATGATCTCCTTAAAAATCTCATTTACGCTTCAAGGGAAAAAAAGGGTGTTTGAAGTCTTGTTAATAATTTTTTTATGGTTGATCGAAGAGCATGAGGATATGTGTTTGGTGGTGGCTGTAACCGTGATCTCATGGGAAGAAGACAAGGGGTGTGATTCTGCAGTAAATTGATTGTTTATTGGTCGCCCTCTTTTCCTCTGTTCGTATTTTTTTTCACGGCACCCTAATGATTTTTTTCCTAGATATTTAAGATGCTTCATTTAAATGTCCATGGCACATATCATTGAGGAACTTATTATTTACAGCTAAACAGATCAGCAAAAGATGTTTCTTCTTTTTACATGTTAATATTATTCAACTATTTGCAACTCAATTTCAGTTTTTATTATAGCATTGTATGACGATGTAACACAGTGATACACAAGAGTATATGAAAGTACCTATTACATACAAGTATTCAAGAAAAATTTAATTGAAATTACCCATTTTTGAGGACGTTATACAATTTTTATCCCTCATATATTTTCTCGTTGAAATTTATAAATTGATTTGATATAACCTTTGTTTATGTGCTGACATGATTCATTTCAAATCGACAGTTTATGGCATTTTAATTAGGATTGCCGACACCATGTAAGTATTCTAAAACGTTCTGAGAAACTATATGGATCAAATGTTATAAATATTAAAGAAACTCTATGATAATAGATAAATGAGGTCATATTTATCTCGTAATCACATAACGGTTTTGGTAATGACTGTTTGCTGCGAACATCGGATTAAGAAAAGTTTCTACTGAAGATTCAATATTTGTGTTGATCTCGAGTACAGATAATCTTCTATAGTGAATGAAAAAAACATTTTGATGAGTTGTAGAAGTTTTGCATTTAAATGATTAAAACCTCTCTTGCACCAAGAAATGTGAATCATCTAATCATGCCTTAAAATTACGACATTCAATTCAAAAGTGTCCACAACATTGATAAATTGGTTCAATGAACGTGATTTCGATCTAACTTAAATAAACGAATTGGGGCTAATATTTAATTGGCGAATTTAACGGTTATTATCGATGATACATTTTCCAAAATTTGAAATTGCTTTCAAATAAAGTAAATGCTGCTGCGACCTAGTAAAGTAACTATAACTGCTTGTAAAAAACTTTTCTCTTATTAGTTTGAGCTTTGAACACCCCTAAATATATTTACTTAAATGGAATATACATATTTCATATAAAGAAAGTAGTATTTAGATGTTTTTCCGATGATTGAATAATCCACAAAAGAATTGAAAAGGCAAAGAAGAGACTAATGTTTATTTGGAAGAAAAATACATTAAATCTTGTTTTTTACATTTTTTTGTAAATCAAAACTTTGATTTATGGAAACAAGATAGTGGAGATAATTTGTTAGCTATTAGGTTCCGCAATGATTTGAAATAACTTTACTGTCCGATGTTTATAAAATGTGTTACTATGTTAGGGTAAATGTACAGAAACTTCAGACTGGGCTAGAATAGTGAAATGAGATAAATAATCTTATAGTTAGTTAGAAATAGAATTATCAGCAAGAGGGCTAAGAAATAATTGTATACAATTTATCAAAACAAAATTTATTCTTTAATAATAACAACAACATTGCTAAATGCACGTATATCATCAGAGCTATTTATTGTAATATCCTTAAGCCGAAACATAATTTATCGAATCAATGTGTTGAAGACATTCTTGAAAACTCTTTTCATATTTTGTAAGACATCATTGCAAGCACATGCAGAAATATCTGTGACGATAAATTGATCTCTGTTATACGTCGTACTTCAAAACATTCAGGGTAACACAAATCTGATATTTCTGAAAGTCATTTAACAAAACATGCAGGCAATCAGCTTAGAAATCAGCGGTGCAGTAAAAATATTTTTCAAGACATTACAATTTAAATAAAAAATATTTCATCATTAAGTGGACGAAAAAATTTCATTTTAAATCCATATGCGCAGTTCGCAAGAATTCAAACGTATTAAATAATAGTATATTATATAAGTCTCTTATAGATTTTTAAATTGAAAATTATCTGAATATTGAAATGATATTTCAATAGATAAAAATATCACTTAATGCACATACCCCACACCATGTCCATCTTCATCTTGTCAGGTCCATAATAATCGACAAAGAATGATATATCAAATATGTTGCGCAAGAAATAATCTGCAATGTATCTTGCTTATTACATGAGAAATAATAATAACTGAATTTTCATAAAAATTTCACCTAACTTTCTGGAAAAATACCCATGTACCTTTTTTTTTTCTTTTAAAGACGTACTTCTAACTAAAGAAAATATTTAATATTAATAATTAATAGATCAGATTGTTTCCGTCAAGGCAACGATAGTCGAGACCAAATTTATAAACATCCAATAGGAGAAGCAGAAAAAACATCTAGGGAAAGAAGTCGAATTTTGAATGGGAGAGAAAAAAATGATCAGTACTCAAATCCTGACAAATTCGGATTCCTGATCGAGGGCTCTAAATTCAAAGAGATAAAAAGATTTACAATTTTATTTTCTTCAATTACTTTTCCTCTTCAATTCGTTTTCAATTTTTATTGATCATTGGACTCTCAAAGTAGGCAAATGGAAAATCTCTAATTGGAAATACAAAATAAAAATAAAAACGATAAAAAGGAAAATTTAATTTTTTAGGAGTATAAGACTAATGGACAAACTGCCACCATCTAATAATATAGAGGATCATCAAGGTTTAAATGGAACAAAGAAGTCGCACTACACATCGGACGATTGCTGACGACATGTTTTTAAAAAAATTCTCTTTTAATTTTTCAAGACGCAACTGATAAATAGATTTGGCTGGACCTTATAGCATAATATTTCTGAATATCATATAACCTTTGAACATTTATCTCATGATTTCATTGCACCATACCAGGTGTTTTTTTTTTTCCAACTTAACGTGCATTTGCGATTTCGATTTGTTTTTGAGGACATTAATTCTTCATTAAGTATAGGTATTAAATGATATGGAAATGTTAAAGCATTTTTTTCCAATTCAGTTCATCCTTAATATTATTAATAATAGCTGGAATATTACTTACATTATGCAAATTCCATTTTTTACAAATTCAACGATCGCATATTAGAATATTTTCCTTTACTTAGTATAATGATAATATTTTAATATGTATAATATTAAATGTAACTGCGGAAATTAATGCAGTTACCGTTTTAAGAATATGTAATTATCCTAAAATGGGTGTAATTAAAAGACATGTATTAGGAATTTGAAAGTCACACTGTTCATTTAAATAATATAGGTTTCTATAAAAAATTTTGAAAATGTACATGTATTTATTCTTCTGAAAAATCACCAATTAAATAATAATAAATATTTGACTTAAATAGGAACACACATATAATTTTTTAATCAATATTAATTAAATGCAATAAAATCCGAATCATTTAAAATCCTTAAAATTTTAATGTTTTAAGCTAAATATGTTATTTCTAATACTGTTATTAGATTGAAGTAATTATAATTTCTTCTAAATCATTAAAAATAACAGTCTGCGATTATAAAAAAAATATTTCAAACGCATTCGATAATGTGCTGTAATTTCCAAAGAAATCGCAATAATTAATTACAAACATAAAATAATCATTTTAAAATTAAAGTTAAAACAACAACATTATCAAAAAAACTTTCAAAAACTCAATTTTTATAAAAAAAATAATTTACTTTAGCATGTGATTTTAGGTACCGCGAATAAATTAAAGCAATCATCATTTGCACTGATTAATTCAAAAACAATTGTGAATCTCTCAAAATATCGACGAATTATTTTAATTTCAAAAAAGAAAAACAAGCAGTTATTCATTATAAGACTATTCAAACAGTCTACGAAAAGTATTGAGAAAAGAAATTAATTTCCAAAAATGTAAAAATGAAACTGCGAATTGCCTTATGAAAGGTTAATCAATTTAATCGACTCCATGGTTTGTGTGATATTCATTGATACGATAGATTTGCGACATTAAATGAGATTTCTGGTTGATATAAATGTGTAGCATTTTTCCACAAATGATTTTCAAATAATTTTTATAGCATTAAACACGAATACCTGCAACTGATTAATATACTGACATTTGCAATCCATAAACAGATAGCGATGGCTTGCAATGAATGGCATCGTTAACTTTATCTGCTTCAAAGGTAGCATATTCTGGCACAATATACCAATGGGCGCGAAATAAATGACATCCAATACCAAGGAGAGAATGTATTGAAGAGATCAAAGGAAACCTTGAGCTTTCTAAGTATTCCACGTCAGTGAAATTGATGATGAGAATTAGTTGGTATCATGGAGGAATTTGTAAAGCCTTTATCACGTGATTGATTGGACATTTAGGTTTTCCCCTGCATTGCACCCCAATATTCTTTTCAACGAAAATGATATTGTTTTAAAAGAACGACAGAACTCAAATTGTCTGTGAAAGCTACTAAATAAATGATACGATATGATTTTTCATTTTTTATTTGAATGTTGTATTGGAAAACTAAAATACATCATACAAATAGAGTTTTTCAGCTTTTCTTCCTCTAATATGTGATATTTGAAAGCTGAAAATGATGATGATGAAGACATCATGCAATGAGAGTCTTTTAGCTATTTTTCTTCTAATATGTGTTATTTTAAATGATGAAAATGATGATGATGAATACATCATGCAATGAGAGTCTTTCAGCTATTTTTCTTCTAATATGTGTTATTTTAAATGATGATGATGAATACATCATAAAATGAAAGTTTTTCAGCTATTTTTCCTCTAATATGTGATATTTGAAATGATGAAATTGGTGATGAAGAATACATCATAAAATGGGTGTTTCCTCTAATATCTGATATTTGAAAATGATGTCCTTGAATAAAAATTTTATTTTAATACAATATATTCAAAACTAAGTTGGAAATTTCAAGTTGTTGAATTTTTTTAATGAAAATTATAAGAAAATATTTAAAATTCGAAAAAAAAATATCAAAATTGTATTTTCGAAATGTTACTGTGAAGATTCGAATTAGTATTCCCCGGTGAATATCTATATATTGCAGCTATGTCGGTAAAAGACTAAATATTTTATAAATATTATTGATTCTTGCTAATGTTGCACAGATAATTTGCATAAAGTTGAAAATGTATGAAATTCTTCTATGTATATGATGAGTACGAAAAGCAATTTTTTCTCATTATGCTATGATTTAAAGCTAGATAAGGCGCTAACTTTACTACATTCATATTTTCTGGTCAAACTCTTTAACTGAGTAACAATTTTTCATGAGCTGCGCTCAAGGTATTTGGACAGAAATACAGACACGATTTTGCCTCCTGGTCCTCTTAATGTTGCATAAGTTCAACGAATAATACTTTATAGATATTTTTTATCCGTACATTTGCAAAAGAATTTGATAAAGCCTCAAACCAAGTGGAATGTAGAGAAGTGCACCATCCTCAATTGTTAAACCAGCTGTTACTATTTCACGTACAGTTTAATTACTTTCTATTTATGTTGTAGGTAGCAGAAATTAGAGCAAATTCTAATAGTTGAATATTTTTATATACTCTCAGCAATATATAGATTAAATTGTTGAAATAAATGCTTTTACTTTGCATGTTTTATTAAAATGTCCATTTATTATATTGTACTAGTAAGATAAATTTTTATTTTCATATAATTAGTAAAATTTCACAAATTCAGAAAAGTTAATATAAGAATGGCATCTTGCCATGGAAAGGATAGGATAAGTTGATTTTGAATCTTAGAAGATATAAAGAGACTACACTAATTAATGCATCATTGTTAAAATACTTTTTCTCGAATACTATGCAATGAAACAATTATTGTGTTTAAAGCTCGAGCTTACAATAACCTTAAGTTGATGTTTCTTTATTGTCAAAAATTAAATAAAAAAACAACACTTCATCTAGTTTAAGCTTCCTTTGTGCAGCAACTTTGCTTTTGCAAAATTTTCTTCTAAATTTCAGGGGAAGACTGAAAATAGAATCGCAATCTACGTAAATTTCTTTTTTTCTTCGATTGTTCTAGGTATTGAACTTCTTGGTAATTTTATAGAAATAAAATTTCAGTTTCTTAGTAACAACTTCTATTTTGCACCCCGAGCGCCTTGCATTAGCTTATTTATGCCTTCTCACTGTGTCTTATGTAATTCCTACTGAACTAGCTCATTTCCCAAAGATAATAATAGAGAGATAAAATATTATTTGTAGGTTTATTCGCCTCACAGTATATGGAACAGATGGGGATTAATTATACCTAAAGGATGATAAAATATAAGATGTTCATAAAATAAAAACGTGCTGGTCAACGCCAAGTAATCCGTATTTTTAAGAATTTAAAAGTGCAGATTAAGTGAAATTATTTTCAAGTAAGAAATAATTTTAAAGAAAATAGGAAAATAATTTCTACAGTTACTGTCTCCTTATTTTGAAATACTTGTTAAGCAAATCTATAGTTATCATGACTTTAGCACATTTCTTTTATGTTGTCAGTATACTACCAACCAGTATGCTACCATAGCAAAAAAAAAACCTGGTGTGGTGTGGAAGTTTGAAGAGGAGGTGGGTCAATCAGTTGCTGTACTTTCTTATGACCACGGCCCGCCATATGACATCTATCTCAAACGGTTCTCGTGCCACTTCGAAATGGATCATTAAAATAACTATATTAAGAAAACTAATATAAAAAGGAAAAATAAAAACTTATTAATAAGTTATAGTTGTTTTGAAAGGAATAAACAACAAATAGACAGCATATATCACAATATCATATACTGTCATTATCATATAGTGTCAATATAAGATTTGGTGTTTTTCTTATTACATAGATAACATTTTGAAATAACAAAGATTTAATAATGTACCCATCTTTTGCATTTTATTTGGTCACTTCTAGCTGTATACGACAATATAATTATTTTTATGATACAGTAAATTTATACACGACGCAATTATTTTAACTACCGGATATTGCTATAGAAATACGACACAAAGCATTACATATTATTTAAATTTAAGAAACTGATTGCACTTCCTTGCAATCGTTCGATACTGTGCTATGCTATTATTAGAAAGTAGGAATGGGCCATTTTTGCCGTATCTCTTCTTCATCTTCATTGTCCATTTTGGAAATCGAAGACATTTTATTACCAATCCCATCCTTAAGTTACTTCTCAGTGCGAATCCTTGAGGGTCACATTATAACCGAAAGTGAAAATATTTTGGCAAACACTTCACTGGTGGCTACAATTACACAGCCTCAGGAAAAGTCAAATTCCAAGACTTCCGTAAATAAAGTGACAGGAATACTTTGTAGAATATTTAGAAACTCTTACACGATGATGAATTAGTACTTTAAGAGGGTTTGAGTGTACCCAAGGGGGACATTTTAGCTGTGTGATCCATCACCTTTATGACGAAATTTAATCGCTGAAGCTGCCGTTGGACACCTATTATTTGGGAAGACTTGCTCTAATAATGTAAAAGGAAATGGTAAGTTTCTTACAGTTACTCCTCCATAAGCACTGCCTTCATTAGAGTAATTGATATTTTATGGATAAAATCAAGAGGTTTAGTTCTGAGCAATTAGCAATGTCTATTTTAATTATTATGTTATCTTTTATGATAGCAATTAAAAAACACATCATTTTGATAAAGCGCATGTAAAGAGCTATTAAATGTTCCGTTTAATTAAAAAAAGTGAAAGATACTTTTAAAAAATATTGGGACTATTTTATAAGGATTAACAGAAAATGTGTTAGCGAGCGTTAGTATTACTTATTTTTTATTTTTAAATTTGCCATAAGTAAACATTTACCCAACCTATATGCAATTTATATGAAATGCATGGGAGTTTATATAATACACGCATAAATTAGATTACTTTAATAAAATGCAATGGTATTATGAAACATATTTAAAATAAAAGGATTCCGAGTTTGAATTCACTGTCTAGATGGAAAAATACAAAAAATAAATAAATAAATTTTGCATAGGTTTATAAAATATCAAAAGTCATTAAAAAAGCCTTAAAAAATGTCTAAAAATGTTTGTCTAATTTTTTAAAGTAAATATAATATTTATCTTTAATTATTTGCATATAGGTTTTTTGTTTGCTTCATTTGTTCACTGTGTTCTTTTTTTTCTATCCGAGTTCATTTCTTAATTTTTAAATAAAATATTGCTTTGTTCTACTATAAGGATTCAATTTGATATTTTATTGAGGAAATTGGTGTATGAATTTTGCAAACGTTCTTAAAGAAAGGAAATCTACCTTTGATTCTTAAAAAAATCAACAGTTTGCATTTCTTTTCTCATTTACTATCAAATAAATACGCAAGATTTTTTTTTCCATCAGATACAAAACAAGTATACATATCAATGTTGTGCAAAGGAAATAATTTTATATGCTTTCTAAAAGGAATGGATAGAGCATTTTACTTTGCAGCGTCCAGTTTTTCAGATTTAAAATAAGAAAAGAAAAAATAATAATTAAGACTTAATTGTAATCAACAAAATCGACATTTTAAATGTATTAATGTTGAGTGAATATAGATTTACCATTTTTAAAACAATAAATGGACATAGATGACTTGTAGTATATTGCTTTCTATTCTGCATTTAAAGGAATAAATATTTTTTGCTGATTTCTGAATAAATGTTTCCTTTATTTGCATTATTCATTTTTAAAGAAAATTAAAAAGATGAATGAAACATTAAATTAAAAAATATTATTCATGATTCTTAATTCTTAAAATATTTGATTTAAGGACTGCGAAAAATTAAAATGCTACGAAAATTAGAAGACAATTAAAAATTTATGATAAATAATAAAAAACTTATAGAATTCTTTTAAACATTAAACTTTCTATACCATAAAACATGGTCATTTTCTCCAAATAAATCTTGTACATAATATAATATTATTTGAAAATGTGAATGTTGTTTAAAATAGAGCTTTACTTCAAGACTTTTACATATATTAATATTATAACAGAAATCTAACAACATGGATAATTTTACGCAAATATTAATTTAATAATAAAAGATATATTTCATGAAAAAAATCAATTGTTAGGTTTTAATGCAAAACAATTGCGATATATTTTAATGTTATCCAGAGACATTCGCTTTTGAATTTATAACCATAAATTACAATAATCTATAAATTACAATATTTTTCAAATATTTTACGAAAAAAAAACCCAGACATGTTTTCTCAGAAATGCCTAGTTATTCTCATTTTAATTGCATCAGAGTGAGTAGATATAAAGATGGATAGTTTATTGTCAAATATTCATCAGTCTTTCAGGTAAATATGATAAAATTTCGATTTTTTTTAAAATGTTATTTAACCTATTCTAACACGAAGCAGTTTTTAAAAACCTAGAAGGCGTCTTGTTAATTTGTCGTTTCCGTTATTATTTTTTTCTTTTTGATTTTTCCATCTGTAATAATGAGAAACCAATCATGAAATCTATCAAACTAAGCTATATAAAAAACGAGACAATCATTCCTCCTGGATGATAGAAGTTAAATCAAACCAATTAGATCTAGATGATGGAAGTATAAGCGGGAAAAATAAAAAAATAAAAAGAACACCCACCAACCTGTGATGATGAAAGGCATTCTCCTTCATAGCACCAACTGCAAGTTTGAAAAAATAAGATCACGGTCAGAAGAGCGTAGAGAAATTCTGTCCTTAAAATACCTCAGCCGCAGACGATCTTTAGAAAAGAGACACGGCAAAATGAAATTCTTGTAAGAACAAAAGTAAGAAAATAAAGCAGATAAAGAAAGATTGTGGAAAGTAAGTTCTAGAAGGTTAAGAGTCATCTTTTGCCTTCACTATTTTCGTTATATCTTATCCCACATAACGAAATCTAATGTGACGGACGTGTATTGAACAACTCTTTCCTTGAAATTACAAATATATTATTTTTGTTAAAAATGTACAATAATATCTTTTGAATGATAAACAATTTGTAGAAAATACTATTATTTAACAAACAAAATGTTTTTAACGCAATTTTTAAAAATTACTTGAGTTATTTTGATCGTGGGATTAACTTGCAATGTATTAGTGCATAATATAGTGTCTATAAAATAAATAGTAAATATACTTTTTTCATTTTTTTATAATAAAAAGTACATAAGAGTGAAGGTTGTTAATAATAGTATTAAATTAAAAAAAGAGCCTTCATACTACTTTTAGATGGAAAATAAATCATAATAAAAGGATTGCTAAAAGGGAGTTAGTTAAAATTTTGATCTCCATTCTTTTGCTTGCGAATATTTCAAATCATATCAACTTTTAACTTGTAATTATTTCAATTTTATTGTGTACATATTTATGGCCAGTGTTGCTACCTCTTTTGTTATGTTTGCATTTTTCTTCATAAGATCAAATAAAAGTAAAAATAGCTGCAACATTAATTCCAATGTGAATTGTATGTTCCTGGTTTTCTATTACTGAAGGTAACAGGTGAAAACATCTAATATTTTCGCCAATATGATTAGATATCTTCACCAACAGAATAAAAACTGCAACAGAATTAATAAAGACAAAATTGTAATTTGCTTCAAATATATAGTTATTGAATTTATAAGAAATGCAATCTATTTTTTTTTTAATTTTAACTTTATGGTTAATCGATGGCAACTATAATGACACAAACATATCTGCCCCAAAGAAAAATGGTTTCTCTTGAAATGCTGCACGCTAAAAATGTTTTATGGTTTCAATAACATTTTTCACTTTCATTCTTAATGTTCCTTGACAATATAAATCGAACAGTTGAATACATTGATAAAGGAATTTTACTTATTTTTCAAATTTATAGTTTATACAAAACTTATAACATCAAAAAATAGAAATTAAAATAATTTTTATGCAAGCAATAGTAAGAAAATCTGAAGCTTATAAGAATTAAAAACACTTTTGTGTCTTGATAACCTTATAAACTAATTAGTACAGTCAAAAATGTCCCATTGTTGAATAGGTTTAAACTGCCATTCTAAAAAGGTTAATTTAAAATATAGATACAAACTGTGAAAATGCCGAATTTTATTAGAAATTATTTTTTAGACCGTTTGATTTCAAAATTCTAAAAGGACCGATAACGGATTACGTGGTTTGATAAATGACATCACACATTTAAAAAAGTGAATTTAGTTAAAAAAAATTAATTATTATAAAATGTTGACTATTCTTGAATTTTTTTTCATTCAGAACATAACGTATTTCTATCTAATATATTATTGAATTGAAATTCCAGAATACTGTTGTATTGAGAAGATTAACCGATAAACTAAAAGTTGCATTTAAATGGGAGAAAGTAAAAATCTATAATAAAAGAGGCTTGTTTTTGTTGTCTGATTCTAAGTCTCTATTCTTACTATAATCTATTTCTATATTCTGTTGGCATGAGAATACGGATAACAAAATCTTTTAGCACTTATTTTACTTTTCTCTTAAGAATTATTTATCGAAAACGAGTTATTTGATATTTTTCAAGAAATGTGATAACAAATATTTTGAAAATTAATTTTTAGAAGCTAAGGTAACCACATCAATATATTTTAAAATATTTCTTAGGCATTTGCATCAAATATTCTTTTAAATATATAAGCGGACATCTATTATAACCATTGAACATTTACAGAGAAAGTTATAATATGATGCAATAAAACGAAATTTTGAATCTTGGATAAATAAGCCACTTTCACAATTATTCAATTTATAATGAAAAGGGAAAATATTATTTGGAAGAATAATAACATACTTTTGCACTACATGATTATTAGTTCTACATTGTAATAAGCACTTCATTGTAACTATTTAAGGTTTATATAATTTATTATTAATTATTTATTTAAAAATAAGCATTTAATACAATCTTAAAATCCCATTTGCTCGAGGTCTTTGTTCAATATTATAATTAAATTTCAGATGTATAAATAGAGTTTCCATGGTCTAATAAGAAGCAGTTACTACAAGTAAAAAGGAATGCAAGTGGTTGCCTGTGCACAAGCAATTATATTAAGTAAATAAAATGGTAATTCCTCTTGCATAATTTAATTAAGAATTTTCACATTCATTTAACGGCCTTTACGTCTAATAATTAATAATTTAAATATGAATATGAGGTTTAAAAATTTTTTACGTAATTATGCCTTAATTAATCATAAATATACAATAGAAAATATATAACTGAAAGGTTTATATACAATGATTATTCAAAATCGTATATTAAATTTTAAAACTGGATATACACTTATAATAAAAAATAGTGTTCATAAATATATCCTATCATATCCTATGTGAGGTATTTCAGAACTAGGTTAATAAAGTACATTTACTATGTAAGGGTAAAGGTATGTCAGTTATAGATTCTAATTAACGTACATGTCTTTAAGAAAACCAAAGGAGAGAAATATAAAATGAATATTTTTAAATACTTTAAAAATATATTATCAACACAATTTCTTGAAATATAAATTGTTTAGAATTAATCAAAATATTTCAGTCAATATACTCATAGTTTTCAAAAAATAACTAAAAAATTCCGTAGTTGCCTTTTAATAAAAAGAAACATTCTTTTGATTCTTATAATCAATAGAAAAATATTATATATGTCTATTCTAAATATAGAAAAGTATATTATCCAAACAAATACAATACTAATATATATAGATAATAATATATATAAATATATAATAATCCAATATATAAAAAATATATAATAATCCAATATATAAAAAATATATAATAATCCAATATATAAAAAATATATAATCCAATAATCAATTATAGTCTATATAAAGGATTTATTGATTAAAATATTGGCATATTAGAAATATTTTATTGCGATTGTTTTTCTTCTACTAAAATTACTTCATGCATCACCCGACTTATCGTTATTTTTGTAAAAACACATTATGATTATTCCCTTTTTTGCCAAAACGTTTCTTAAATAACAAGATTGATAAGGAAATTTTATTTTACCGAAAGAGTGAGTCTCAATAAAGCGACAAACATCAATTATTTATCTAACGACGACAAAAGTGTCACATAATATGTATTGAATTTAGATATCATTGAATGAGGTTTTTACTTAAAGAAGTCAAACCGAAAGTAGCATTTGACAGAAATAAATAATGCTTTTTTTTTCAAAGCAAAACTCGTTAGAATTCCCGGCACACGATGTCGCATCCAAAAAATTCGTAAATCGATACATCCCTCATAACTGAATAAAAAAAAAAAAAATGAGAAACGGAAGAAAGTGTTTCGTAGATAATTTGTGACAGAATTTCTCTAATCAAATTTCGAATAATTGGAAATGTGACGCGGGGTAACACTTCAATAATTACGGCGCTGATGAAATTTACTTCCAAACCAAAAAGCAAATAATAAAAAGAGAGGGAAACATGGAAACAAAAAGTGTTGAAACTAGCCGCTTTTTATCACTGGAATTAATTATTGATAGTAACATTTTTTTAGCATCTAATCGGCTGAAAGCAAATTTTGTTAGCAAAATACTTCAAATGCAAGAATTTATTGAGTTCTCTTTTTTTCTTGTTTTTCATGTATGCTAATGTGATAAACCGATAGGATGTCTAGAGGCACTATGCTATATGGGTTTGAATACGAAAATAACTGAGATATTTTGTATTTATAATACTTTTAGTATGTATAAAACAAATGAAATGATAAATGGTCTGTAATATTGTCGCATTCCCACTTATTGCTTGTGGGCTGGGGACTGAGAGATAAAGACACTCCTTCCGAAACGTCTGGCCTCTGCTTCGAAACACGAAGATTGCTGCAGGTATTTTCTTCATTCAGTTTCTATGATTTTCTAGAAATTTCCAGTTTATGTTAAATTTATTGATTTAATTATTTCTAGATTGTTCTTCTGATGTGTATAAATAGCTGTTCTCAAGCCGGGAGGCAGTTCTCTTGTACGATCGGCTTGATCACTCTCTGAACTGAATAAACATATCTGTTCAATGTTTGTGTTATTTGCCATTCACAGTGGTTTGTTCACTTAGCCATCACAGTAGTTCAGAGTTTTACGCGACAATATTAGGCAAAATAATTTAGCTATGCATATAATCATAAATAAAGTCGAAATTCATTTTTATTATATATATATATTGAAATCTAATTCAAACTTAATTAATTTCCAAAGTTTTGTCTTAAATTAGCTCATATTAATTTCATTCTAAAATATTCCTTTATTTCCTGATCCTATTAAACTCTTTCTATTAAATCAATAGCAATAAAAGCTCTGTGGAAATGCTTTAGTCAGCAGTTCCCACACTCCGAGTGAAGGAATAAAGTATTCACCAGCTAAGTATATTCTTTTAAAAGATCCCTATGATTCCCTTACTTGTGATTGACCCGTGTTAGAAATCCCTATAAAAATTTCACATTATATGATCACAGGGATAACATTTTCCCCAGCTTCAAAATTATGCACACACACACAAAACAAATCTAAAGTAAGAAATATTTTGAAAACGAAACGATATAGTTTCGGAATCACAAATAAAAATTATTTCTTATTCAAACTAAAACCAAAAAAGGAACAGGAAAAACATCATAGTATTTAGAGCGCAAACACAGCTACTTCTAAAACACAGATGAATTGAGACTAAGGCAATAAAAATTAAGTTAACAGAAAAATCAAATTAAACCAAATAAAAAAAGAATCCAGCCTGAAGACTTTTTCAAGGGTCACCCTCAGACAGGAATTAAAAAAGGGATTTTTTTTCTGTGTAGGAATACAGACTAGACAGTCTAATAATGATTAATCGTGACCCGAAAATCCCCTGAAATTAAGCCCAAGAGATATGCCACTTAACTGAAAGAAAAATACAAAACAATAAATTAGAAGAATACATCCTCTAATAAGCAAAAATACAATAACAAAAATAACAATAATAATAAAAATACCATATAATAACACTCAAATCTGTAATGAAACCAAAAAGAAAGGACTTACCAGCAGCAGGCAAAGAAATTTTAAGCTATCGATTGTGATTCCCGCTTTTTAGCAACTCCAAGCTAACGCATTTAAGGTAAAAAAAAAAAAATGTAGGGTCCCAGCGCCATCTTTTCAGTGATCTAATATGCAAGTAAAGTTCTATTTTTATTTTAGATAAAGGATTGATCCCAAATCATACCTTGTTTAATCAAAAAGTTGTCATTACAGCAGTTTCTGGAAAATTCATTATTAATTAAATTTTAATGCGGTTATTTGATGCTTCAATATAGGAATTTTTATTATTACATATCCTTTTGATACTGTTCAATTGTGAGAAAATTAGATTTTTGAAAATGTTAAAGTTTAGATTGGAATGATAATTACAAAAGTTTTGTAATTTTGAAATTGAATTCATCCCTTTTATCATACATAACAACTACTGTTTTATCATTAGCAATTTTGATTTTTAAATCCAGAAAGGTAGCCTCAAGTTGATTTTTATTTCTTTCTGTTAGAATTAAATCTTTTGGATAGCAATTAGTAACAATATTAGTATTGTGCAATCAATAAATTACAGGGGATTTTCGGGTCACAAGAAATCATTAGTAGACTGTCTAGTCTGTATTCCTTCACAGAAAAAAATCAATTTTTTTCAATCCCTACCTGAGGGTGACCCTTGAAAAAGTCTTCAGGTCGGATTCTTTTTTTATTTGGTTTAATTTGATTTTCCTATTAATTTGATTTCTATAGCCTTTGTCTCTCTGTCTCTCTCTCTCTCTCTTTCTATATATATATATATATATATATATATATATATATATATATATGAGCAATTGAATAATGTAATCAATTTCGTTTCTAAAATTATATACAAATAAATTTCAATCTTTTCTATATGTAGCATCAATTTCACGGATACGGTTTTTGAATAGTTACTTTTGGACATTTTTAAAATAACACACCCCTAAAAGTACTTTTAATTTCATTTTATATTATATAGTTACATTAGATATTAATATAGTTTAATTAATATCTTTCTCATCAATAATTATATTTGATTTCCCTTTTATATTTGTATATTTTTCACGAAAAATAATGTATGAATTAACTTATCGATATATTTTCTATCTTTTGAATGAATGAAATGCATAGTTTCAAATATATTTTACTCTCCCAGTGCGTATCCCGCTATTTCCGCTGGTAATGTAGAAGTATCAAAATTTGAAAACGTAATTTGAACGTTAAGAATTTGCAACGTAGAAGAAGCAGCGATTTCCGCAGGGCTGCATTTTCCGACTATTTAGCTGTGCAACCTGATCTTTTCCCATTCATGGTTTCATTTCGGCTTTTCTGGTGTCACTCAGATCTGAATTAACAAACAGAATTAATTATCCATGGTTCTGAGAAATATATAAGCATCATTGCAGCATTTTGGGGCTCTTTTCTAAGCTCAAACATGCCTGGCAATAAACATTTCGCAACTTTTGAACCTATTTGGATAAAAGAATTAAGCTAAATAAATCTCTGATGACATACAGCTTTCCGACCGCTATCGAAATATATTGCTACATATTATTGCAAAGAGAGAATATGTTTTCAGGCATTTTTTGTACACTTCATAGAATCTAGTATACAGTGACCACATTTTCTTTCCTGCGACCTCTTAAATAAAAATGTTCAAAATTATTTAAATCGGTGGCTACAGAAGCAAGTGATACAAAAGGAAGGGACATTAAAAGTATTTTAATTAATATTTTTGCATGAAAATTAATGCTTTCGGAATTTGCATACAATAATTAGTCTTCTTTCAAATTTAGATTTTTTTCAAGATATTTAAAGTGGCTGATATAATGATTAATGTGAACATTTACTCTTAATTTTCCCACGATGTAAGAATTATTGAAGAAATTTGATGAGCATGATAATAAAAAGAATGAATGACTTTACATTAAAATAAATTACTTCTGTCTCATCATTTGATGAATGCTTACGATGCTCTAAGACAAAGAAAAATCTTTCAGTGAAGCCACTCCCACAATTTTATTATTTATTATGCTTCGTGAAGATTCGTGATTATTTGTACTGTAAATCTTCACAGATTTAGTCTTATTTCGTCAGATTATAATAATTTAATCTGTCATAATTTAGTGAAAATTTGTCATAATTCTTTTTTTCAAATTGAGTTTGAACTAATGTAAATGCCGAAAATAAATTTCGAGCTCTAGAAAATTTTTAGCAAGCTTAGAGAAAATTTTTAGCAATTTCAGAGTAAAAGTATGATTATATTCATAAAAAGATATATATATATATATATGATTCTGTATTTAGATGAATAAAATTGATATGTTAACAAACAGAATTATTACAGAAAATGTTGAATTGCATGTCGTATTTTACCAATAATATCAGTAGGAATTTATTATCAAAACTTCTATTCCAAGAATTGCACAATTCCTTAATTTTTACACTGATATAATTTGCTAACAGATATATTTCTGCAACTTAAAGATATATTCTTAACAAACTAGTTTAAAAAGAAAAGAATGAAAAAAAATTGTTAAAAATGATAACTTCTTTTATAGATAATTCCAAAAAAATATTTAAAAAATGTTTAAAATGTGAGAATAATTGCTTTTAAGGCTTTAAAAAGGTTTTAGAAATAACTGTTGAAGAAATTTAAAGCTGCAAATTACGATAAAAAAGAAACACATCATGCATCTTGTGATTCAACGGTTGTTATGTAATATGTTTTTTTTTTTTTTTTTTTTTGCAAACCAATTAAGTTCAGAAATCGCATTATTTTTTTCTCATCTTTTTTTTTTTTTTTTTTTTGGAATTTGAAAAAGAATTCGGACAGTGTGAACAGACCCAACTTAAAGTGAAATTTCAATTTAAAAAACTGTTGAGTGTCCTTGATAGTGTTGAGATAATTCGATTATGATGCTTAATATTTTATTATTAAAAAAGAAATTTTAAGCGACAATATTGTTTGAATAACATACTTGTAAGTTTTAAGATTTCTTAAATTTAATTATTGATTAAATTAAAGATTTAATATTTCTATTTCGAACATATCGTTTTCAATTCTGTATATAGTTATGTCTTAGAATTTCCAATTTTCATAAAATAATTTTAATCATTTACACGATTATGATTTACAATGATAGATTTATTATTGATTAGATAGATAGATTTATTACTGATTAGATAGATAGATTTTTAAAAAATGATAGAATGTTTTAAAATCATATTTTTATTTAATGACCCGCTTCTTATTAAATATTTCTTCGCACGGTTTAACGAAATCCAATCAAAAGATTTAACGATTTTGAAAAGCAGGTAATTTTTATCGAGACAAAAAAATTAAAAATAAAAAAAAACTAGATATAAAATTTATCTTTTCAAGTCTCTTTTTTCTTCTTTTTGAGATACTTGAAAAATTTACATAGACTTTTTTTGCATGGAACTGAAAAAAAAAAAGAAAGAAAGAATGTCAATGCAAATAACTGATGAATAATCATTGAAATGTTTTGCCAAAATTTTATTAAATGGAAGCAGCATTCTGTCGAGTTTCTAGCATTAAAAATACTTTTTCCTAAAGAAAAATTTTACATGCATAAATTTTCTCCTGTCAAAATATATTTTGATACATAAAAAAATAAAATGGTGCGTATAAAAACAAACATAAAAACATAAGCAATTTTTTTCAGCTATTTTTAAATTTATTTCCTTTAGAATCGACTTATTTTTACAGAAATAACATCATAAACCCAATAAATTCTTAAAACGAAGTTAGTTCTATTCTAATAATAAAGGAGAATTACTTACTAATGATAAAGAGAAATCTGATTGAATTGACATTCTAAAGTCAGATATTGCAAATTAGACAAAAATATGTTTTGGGAAGAGATGAAGCGTAAATCGTGAAAACTGTTTCAGAAATTTTAATTAATTAATGACAAGTGAATTTTGCTATTTTCCCGTCGTAACTGTCAAAAATACAAAAACACAAAAATAAATTTTATGCTACATTAAATTTCAGAAAATTATCTTTTTAATCATAGAAATAATTCATAACTTGGACCTCCAGTTTTCCTCCAGTCTACTGATTCCCGTTATGAAGCAGAGCTCCATAGACATTAAGTCCTTAATTTTCAACTCCCCAGTTACGGGTTAAAGGAATTTGAATCAATTATCGATTTGAAATTTTGATTCCATTGTCAATCCTGGCAAATCAGTCGATGGACAAAAGCTGTTAGCAAGAAATAAAACATTTTCTGAATAATATCTGTTATTTAAAAAGGTAATCAAACGGTCTGGCATTAAACCAATAAAGTAAATAAAGAATTCTTCATATATTGATGCTCGAAGGAAATTTTATCGATATTATTTTAAAAAATATAAACGTAAATTACTCAATTTATACCGTCCTTCATATGCGTAAATATTCACAAAAATAACTTTGAAAAAGTTATAAATCGTAATAAAGCTAAAATGTGTAAGTTAAACATGCAAGTAACTATAATCAAATGCAAATCATGTACAATTAACAACCAAAAAGGAACCAAATTTTGCTTAAATCACCTTAATGTTTTTTTCTTCTGTAAAAAATCAATATATATGGGAAATTATTTAATTTTAGAATTCTTTGTAGTGCAACGAAAATGCACATTTTGTTTTAAAATTAACTGTATACGTTTTTATTTTTTGAGATTTATATTTTTCGGTTTCAAAAAATTCGAATTTTTAGGAAATAAAAAGCTTGCTTTATAGCTTTGCGTGACAAATGTAATAAAATATGTTATCCGTTTCTCACTTCTATGTTTGCCATTTAAGTTATTAATAGTTAAGGGAAATGTCAGAGGTAGCGTGCAAGATATCATTCCACTATTGAGTGTTACACTAGCGTTTAGTCTAGATCTTCGTGTTTAAAATCCGTCTTGCTGCTTTAAATATCGATTAACAGGCTTTAACAATACCTGTATTCGACGTTGTCTCCAACAAGATTGTGTAAGATTAGAAGAATGAAAAGTAAAAGTATTTTGATTCATCTTCTATGGGCTTAAAACTTCGGAAGTAGATGCTTCTTTACATTCGTAAATCATAACTATCATAAATTCTAATTTTAAATAACTGCAACTTCTATTAACACCATATTGATAAATTTTCAGTATATAATCTTGAAAAAATATTTTTGAAATCAAGATTGCTACTAATTATACAGGACGCATATCAGTGTAGCTCCACAAATTGCAAGGAATAACAAAAAGGCAATTTTTACGTTGCCTCGGGAAATGCTGTTAAATACTTGTGGAACTTTAAAAGATATTATTATGTTTAATTGTATTTTATTTTGAGTCCATGCATGGTTCCATCAATAGAGATTTTAAAATAAGCTTAAAATATTGATTTTAAAATAAGCTTAAAATATTGATTTTAAAATAAGCTTCAAATAATGAATTTTTTTGAACCGGGGAAAAGAGAAGTATGTTAAAAGTTTATTTCTGAATTCATTTGAAATGGAAATAGTAATATAGATAGAAATAATAAAGTTATAAGTTAGAAATAATCTATCATCTCAAAAGATATCTGTCTTCAAAATGTTTTATTTATCTTTCTCAACTGTCCTTTGTACTTATATTCCAGATTGATTTAACTTCTTGAAGTTATTTAAGATTAGATTGATACTTCTTTTGTAGATATGAAAGGTTCCTATGGAGATGGATATTTCTTTAATTATAATTGTTCATGGGTGCAAAATTGGAATCCGATTTCACTAGGAAATATACTTGCTGCTAATAGGTCATGAATGGATTAATGAGTTCATATTTTCTTTAACTTATGAGGGTTTGGTTTAGTTATATTAACGTCCCGTTTAAAGCAAAACTAGGGCTATTTTGAGACGGACCTCGTCATTTTGAACCGCGGTCAGATGAAGAGGACGACACCTCAGCTGGCATCCCCCTCTCCACACCACACCACACCAGCGGGAGGACGTTTGGTCATGACGAATTTAACGTGCAACAGACCTCCTTACACGACGGTTCTTCGGTGGAATCGGGTCTCGAACCTGAAACCCTCCTGTTCCAAAGCCGAGATCTGACCACCAGGCCACCGCTGCCCTTAATTTCTGAGGGATAACCATATATTGTTTCTTCAACTTTGTTTCGAATTTTGCATCGGAAATGCTGCATTCGTATTTCACTCATCATGTGCATATGTTTTGCTGAATCATTCGCAAACAATAGAAGTTTTTTTTTTTTAAATCATCTTAAATCATTTTTTTAAATCACTAAGCATTGCATCAACTTCATAATGAGAGTTTACAATGTTTTTAAAACATGAATTTTCCGGTATAGGGGTAATGTTTTTTTATCCACCTTCTTAATGATAGGACCTCTACACCAATGGAAATTCGCAGAGAGATTTGTGAAGTCAACGCAAAAAAATATGAGTGACTCTATAATAAGGGCATGGATGCGTATTTTCACTGAAGGACATGAAAATGTGCACTGTGAAGAAGGAAGGGGGGGGGGGCAGTTTCTGACTGATTATGATTTTCAAACAAAAACTGAAGAAAAGATTAAAAACAACGAATTCGCTATTAATGATTCTCCATAATGACCTTGTCAATATATTTTCCTCAATTTTTCCATTCAACTCTTTATCACGGCAGCATCTTTCTACAATGAGGGCTGCAAACGTTCGTACCTCTCTTTGATAAATGCCTGGGAAATGAAAATGTTTTTAATAATCGTTCCCTTTTTAAAATTATTTAGAGGAACATAGCTTTTGGATTCCCCTCGTATTTAATAGATTTCATAAACGTTTCATTATTTTGTTAAAACGAATGATAAAATATAAAATAAGTGAAGTGCAAAAGTATAATATAATATAAAATTATAAAATACGAAATAAGTATAATATAAAATAAGTGAACTGCAGAAGATACACTTTGTCAAATCATTATTTTATTGCGGTAGTAAGAAAGAACTGAAATTGCTAAAAGTTTTTAAAATATGAAAAGGGAAATTAATTATTTCTGTTCCAAAAAACTGAAGAGAAAAATATAAAACAATATGTATGTAACAAAATAATTCAATAAGAATTTGATAAAATCTATTTTTAAAGCTTCTTTTAGGAATCAAAAAGTCAAATGCAACATTGTGTTCCTATCTTAAATTGTACCTTCTTAGTACAGAAGCTGTGTATTTTCATATTCAAAGATAAAGAATATAAAGATGTTACAATAAAACAAGAAATATGATTAATAATGGATTCAGATATATTTTTCAATTCCCCTTGAATCTTATAACTAATTCCAAAGATTATAATTATATTCAAAGCAAAATCGGTAAGAAGTAAAATGTTTTTATGGGTTTCGAAATAACAAAATCATGTAAATAATAAAAAAATATTTTTTGAGATTTGAATAAAAAGTTGATTGAAATAAAAAATTCTGATTAATTTTCTTTCACAAAATCTTATAAATAACACATTAAAATACAAGTTATAATGTAAAATTCAGGCAATTGAAAACTAAAACTCTGATCACAACAAACAGAAAGGTAAATAAATTTTCTCCATTGCCATTTATTTGCTTAAGGATGCAATTATGTATCAAGAAAGTATTATGCTATTTCATGCCTTGTACCACTAATATACTATTTATAATAATATTTCCTTTGTGTTTCTTAATTTATTTAAAAGCCAGAAAATCTAAAATGAATATAGAGTTATTAAGATATTAATTACTTCTTACAGGTATTGATGCAAAAGAATTATATTCTTAAAAATTTCAATTACTTACTGAAAACAAATTTTATTTTTCTAAATACTTAAAATCCTTGTACTTTTAATAAGATCTGATAATATATCCAAATATAAATCCACCTAAATGCGAGAACGTCTATGTTAAAGAAAATAGAATAACTTGATTAAAAAGAAGGAAAGAAAAATTAATGTTACTAATGATATTTGATTATACAAAACATAATAAATTAAGCCACATATATTACATATAATTATTATTTTATTACTTTTGAATTTATTATTCGATAACATTTTCGTTAAAAATATTATGAAGTTATGGCTGAAAATATAAAGCATTAAAAGCGAACTAAATAAAAATTTTATGCGTCCTTAAAACAAAATTTTCATTTTAAACTTTATGGATAGTTTTATGCAACCACTTTCACCATAAAAGTTATTCTTTTCAGAAAATTTCAGCTCTTAAAATAAGAAGTCTCATGCAACATCAACAAAAAACGTATACTAAAAGTTAGTCTCGAAATAGAAATACAGAATTTCTAGCATATTATCAAATAATGTATTTTCATTCCTGCTGAATGTTTTTATGTTAGCACAGGGTGCGACATCAACAATGTCTGCAATAAGGTAGTTTATGATGGAATCCTAAAACTAAATCCTGTTCCAACCTTTTATTATTGGCCTATATGAATGAAACTAATTTTTTACAATATGCTATAAAACGCTGTTCTCTGTCAATTTTCAGTAGATTATGTTTTTATTACTATGTGATGGCATTAACACCAATTTAAACCCAGTTGAAAGTTGAGCACCCAGGCAATAAAAGTATCTTTTTGTCAAAAATGATTTTTATTTTGTAACTACACACTGAACTCTGTAAATAGTGTAGTTTCAAAAAGCAAAATTGTCGGAAATGTTCGAGAGAAACAAGTTGTTCAATTTACCCATTGGGACTTTATACCAACAAACACACAATTACATCTTGGATTTCTAAAACCAAATCCAGCACTTCATCACTGCTCCACATTTTTTACGCCGAAAAGTTATATTTCTGTAAAAACACTAAATATTATGTTAAAAAAATCCACGCTTATTTGCTAGATGCTTATTTGCACGCTTATTTGCTTGGCTTAGAAAATATAATTAGGTGTTTTGAAAGGTAGCCTTATATTCCTTATAATAAATTTACTAGATCAATGTGGACCATCCATTTTATTACCATTTACCACGAAGAAGGTATATGTTGAATGCCAATAATTACAACAATTTGAGATGTCAGCTTTTTTTACTTCCAGCGGAGCAATCCGAAATAAACATATGAACATTTCAGCAAATAAAAATAGATTTTTCTCTTTTTCCACAGATGTAAATACTAACCTTGATGTGGTATATCCAATAGAAAAAGGAATGCATTGGTTTTTCTTTTGAATATATATATGCAGAGACAATGTTAAATATCGAATAACTCAGCTTCATTTCTAATACCAGTAGTCTTTTCAAAGATTTCTATTTTAACCAACTCGGGTATATCTAGGCAACTTAGGCATTCTTTCACTTTTAAATTTACTTTTACAGTTCATCGTCTTCTAAAAGAAAAAAGGAACTAAATAGAATCTTTCATATTTATAATTTCCTTTGTCATTTTCATTACCTCTATTAGTTTCTCCGAAGCATGATGCAATTATATACTTTAGTTTGGCAAATTTTAATGTGGATGGATATCGAATAATGTGAATAATATAATGGGAATGAATACATATCGATTGAATGTATAAAATGGATTAATAAGGATCAAAATACCCATTTTTGTTGGGAAAAAATCATGTACAGATAAGCAGTAACTTCATATCAAAATCAGCAACTTCAGATTCCTTTATCAATGTCTTGTTTCTTTCTTCCTTGTAATCAGTCTTCATTTCTTACTACAAGTGACAAAAAAAATTCTTTCGAATTATTATCATAAGTAAACGCTCCTCTTCTTAAGTAAAATTCTTTATAAATGCCACTCTTTAACTCGACATACATTTTTAAACATTAATAACGGGAAGAACCACTTCTCTGTTCCTATTTAAAATAATTTCTTAGACCATGTGATCAATTTTCATATATATTCTCAATATTTGATATATAGGGTTTTGTAACATTAAACATATGTTTTCTTCTACCCCCAAGGTGAAAGTTGTCAGAGTTAATAGAGAATCTTTCCTAGTTTCTTAACAGAGAATTTCCAAACTCAAATTGATGTTTCCTCTTTATCACTACATATTTTAGATCTAAGCCTAGACAACCTGTTTATTATACAAACGAAATCATTACATAGCTTGATTATTTTTTTTTCATGAAAATATGGGATAATAAATGATGATTTGTAATCATTTTTTAAATTTCTTAAATATGATATAAATATATGCAAATAGTTTAAGAAATAATTTTTATTAATTTTGAGTAGATAAATTAGTGAATAATGAATTAATAAATGTTGTTATTATTCATAAAAGATGAACATTCCGTCACTTATGCAATTTTAAGTTACTGATGCTTTACTAAAGGATAAAAATAAGTATGAATATTTTCGATAAAAACATCCAAAAACTTGTAAATAAAAATTTTATATTATCCTTAATTTAATATTCGGAACTTGTGCCAGACACAAAAAGATTTAGTTTCGCTTCTGTAACCTTGAGTATATAACGTTATTTTGATGTTATTGCTGCTTCTTATTAATTTAATAAATCTTAACAAGTGTCTTCAAGTGCATAAAACAAAGTAATATTTTCTTAACATATGACTCTTGAGCTCTTTTTCTTGATTTTGCATATGAAGAGAAAAAAAATATGTTTTAGTGCTGGAAACGCTCTAATACTCGTGCTTTTTAAATTGTAAGAATCATAATTTTCTTTTGTAATTTTAAATGCCACTAAAAGCCTAATAAATCATATAATTAATTATTTTATGTAAAATTTAATTATGCTCTTAGTGAAGTATTTGTGTGAAAGAGATTAAAAATGATTAATTGCTAGTAATTTTATGCATAAAAGGAGAATTATGCATAGTTATGATGTTAGATTATATGCATGAAAAAGATAAATAATTTTTGCTAAAGCTTTAACAAATTAAAACTTTTTTGGTAAGAAAATATAAAATGTTAAAATATTATCTCATAAAAATAATTCAAAACTAAATAAACTGCTTTCTTCATAAATTTTTTCGTTTCTTTATGAATAATCGTAAGAAAATATTTAAATTTTTTTGCAGGCATACAATTTTATCAAACATCATTTATCTCATTGGTGTTTGCCTGGTTTGGTTTTCAAATGAATTATGTTCTTCTCATTACGGTTAACATTTGTAATTTGTATTTATTACATATTAATTTCAGAAAAATAATGTCTCATCAGAAGAATGTTTCTTCATAGATCTAATTAAAGCAGAAAAACCTTTGAAATTTATATTATTTCTTCCTTTTATTGCTTTGCTTTTGCAATACTTTTATGTGTCATGGCGAATATCATTTAAATATTAATCTTAAGGATTTTAATCTTAATGTATGATTAAAATTGTATAAAATAGTTCCCCTCTTTTAAATGAACTAAACGTTTTCTTGAACGGTATCACATAATTTGTAGTCTTTTATATATAGAAGTCCTGTCAATGACTTAATTTAATAAACAAAAAGCACAAGATAAATGGAAGGCTCTATGATACATATTCAAATTTTATCTCCCACTAATATTTTCGACATTTATATTATTAGAGACATTTTCACAGCCTTGGATTACCAGCTCATAAACATTTAAAGTTAGCTTTTATAAATTTTCTAACAATATCAATGTAACCTTTTCTTTACTCACTGATAATTCAGCGAAACTCAAAAACCGTTCATGTACTTCGGCAGAGTTACTAACAATAACACATTGAAAAGTTCTGGATGCTAATTTGTGAAGATCTACCTGAGGTGTGTGCAAAATGCATTATAAGCAAATATTAGGATGCTTTTGAGCTACAGACATCGAGTTTCATGACATAAGGAGAAGGCAATTATTTTACCGTGAAACCTCACTTAACGAACGTTCCGTATAATGAATGATTCAGATAACGTGCACAATAAATGTAAATAAGCTTAACGAGTGATCTATCGCATAATGAATGGCTGATAGATACCGTGATGACACATGGCTTATTGACTTCTATCTGTTTGTATTGAATGGTTGTTGTAGAAAAACTTTATGTTCATGTAGAAGAAGTTTTAGCCGAATAATGTTGTCGAAAGTGATTCCGAGAGGTTTGAGCAAATGATTGCAGAAGCATAATCGTCAAGATTGTCCAAGGCCAAAACTTTACGTAAGAAGTAGATAGCATCGACATCGATGATTCAGTTGCAGAACATAGCCAGAACCAGAAAAGGTAAGAAAAACTGAAGATTATAAAATCAGTTGAGTAACAAAGCTTCCAGTGAAACAAGGGAGATGCTGAAAGCATGAGAAATTATTGCGTCATTCGTTGAGAAGCATAACCCTGTAACCCAATGATATTCGCGCTACAAACTCCCTTAACGATAATGCTGTGTTTCATTTTTGCCAAATTTTGAAGCGTAGCTAAAGTTAAATGTCTTCAGGCAATTTTCTTGTAAAAAAACGCATTATAGATAATAAATTACATTGAATTTGTATGAGTTTTGTTTTTCAGAATGGAACGAATTGTCCAATTTCATATTGACTCCTATGGAAAAAAAAATTGTTTTATTCAGTGAGGGCTTTGCATTACGAGTTTAAGATATGAGAAGGAACTATGCTCGTTAAGTCACATTTAACCTCCGACTCGCCACGAAGGCACACGGAAAAATGACTGGATGACCGGACCGCTGCAACAGTAACACTGGCGGGAACTGTGGTTGAGTCCTAAGGGCCATCAACGGCCACGGTACAACCCTTTCCGAAGGAAGTACGTCCCGTCATCGATGGGAGGAGCCAGATCCCCCACCTAGTTGTGTATTCTCGCCACCCTCCACAATTTACTTTGTGTTACTTTATCCAACCACCATGCCGGAAGCATCTCATCCTCATTTCGAGGTCCCTCCCCTCGGGGGTATACTATGTTCGTTAAGCTAGACTTTACTGTGTTTAGTTTTATACGTTGGCATTAAATAATAAGCATGTTAAGTCTGATTTTACACAATTCCATATGATTTGCAACTGTCAAATTTAGTTGGAAACTTTAAATATAACATCACCATAAGCACCTGATTCTATTGCACATAATTTAATGTATGTGAAGTTTTCCTTTATTATTTATACGGTTTCATTTCTTTCTTTTCTATTCAAGAAAATTGAGCTTCAACACAATAGAGTTGTAAAAAGTAGGAAATTACTATGAATATATTTTAAGATTTATCATATTAAAAAAATATATACTCCACCATTATAGTCTTAATATTTTACATTTCTCAACCATCACCACATATAACAAACAGAAATTTCAATTTTCATTGAATAACAACAGATAATTTATAATTTTTAGAGAATCATGCAAATCATTTCCAAGAGCTCTAAATAAGATCAATAAAAAATTAATAATTTAAAAAAATATTTTTTTAAGAATTTAAAAATTAAATTAATGTGATATTATTAACAAGACATTTAAAAGCGAAAAAAATTAGAATAATTATTTTTTAATTATTTAATAGCATTATTATAATCCGAGAGTTTCTCTTGTGTTTTTAACCTGATTCACAAATGAATAAGAATAAAAATATTAATATGTAATTAACTTCGTGAACATGGTATCAGCGTCAATTTTATTAATTCTATACTATGAAAGGAATACAGCCTTTTTCAATATTCTTTTATTTAATAACTGTACTATATAAACAAATGTTATTCTTAAAATAAAGAAGTAATCTCTAAAACATGTCATCTGATTCTTTTGCAATCATTATAATCATTTAATCTTCATCAGATCAAGCGGACAGTGCAGGACTCTAATAAAAAGCATGGCGAATGCGTTCATGAACTGTTCAACAAGGCTAAGTGGAATAAGGCGACAGAAAATATGCCTCAACTAGGGATTGCAATACTTATAAATTATAACAGTATATAAATAATCAAAAAAATAAAATAAAGGAACAACTTATTTATTTAAATCACAAATATTGTAAATATCACTATTCAGTCTGTGGTACTAATACAAATTTTTGAAATGTGATCTTAAAAAACATAATGCATCCATTGTACTGTCATTAAGCCGGAAAAGTAATTTTGTGCAAAAATTACTAGCTGTCGAAAACGCTCTTTTGGCATCTACGATAGTTAGTGGTACTGTTAGCAATGCGCGATATACTTTTTCCAAGTATTTACCTCTAAATCCTTCATCTTCAAATAAATCGATTTCTCGTCGAATGGTTTTGGATATAGCTGATTTCTGTATTGTATTTTGGTTCGTTGATATTTTCTTATTTATCGCTAATTCTAATTTTTGTTCAAGAGACAATTCCTTTTCAATATCGACATTAGTGTCATCATAATCTTCGATAACTAAACCGTATTTTTTTGAATGTGGTTAGGTTTGTGGGTAAAAATTTTAAGAAAATTTACTCTAAACTTAATCAGATTTGAATTGGTTTTTTTCTTTTCTTCTTTTTGATTTTCATTTTTAAAATCATTATAATTATGTAAATACCATAAGACATTTTCTATTTCGGTATGCCTTTCTTCTGTGCGATTTTTCAATGTAAAATATAATCTTCAGATAGTGATGTGTGCTGTTCTAGTGTGATGTGTGCTGTTAGGAGTAAACGGTTCCAATGTGTTTTAAAATCTAATATTAACATATATTCTGCTTTATTTTCAGTTAGTATGTATTTTAGTAATAAGTCATCTTTTATAGAGGAACGTGTAAATACCTTAACAATTTTTCGAACTTTATAAATTATAGGAAGCAATTCGTAATGAGTTAATATTTCATCCTCATTAGCAATACCTTCTTCAACAATTACATTGTCATTATCTTAATTGTCAATATCACTCACTCTTACTCTCTTCAAAGTTGGAATCCGAAATTTCTATATCCACAGTATTTAGATTCTTCTGTTCTTTATTTTTTTGGTATAATGCATCTATTACTCCTAACTGAATTCCATGAGCATAGCACAATTGCTGATTTGCACCCATCAACTTTCCAACTTTTTTCATAACTGTTGCTCCATCAGTCTTTATGGGTACAATTTCTTCTTTCAGGGCTAATCCATGTTTCGCTAATTTAATTTAAGCAATTAATTAAGCCATAAATTAGTTAATTAATTTCGCCCGTTAGGGAGACATAAAAACAAAAACGTGTACTATTTTGCTATGTTGGCGATCCCTGAACATATAGTGGAGACAATTTTAAATATGTCTAGTAAATACCTAAACACCGGTATTTAAACTTGTGAATACCGGTATTACAAAATTGTACAAATGGCTCAAAATACCTGTATTCGGTATCCCAGTATACCGGTATTGCAATCCCTAGCCTCAACGGTAGAGAAAATTAAAAGTGTGCGTCTATCCAAGTATTATTTAAAGAAACGAAAAAATGATGTTACTTCAGTACGAAATTTCGTTTTATGCTCAAAGGTGTGCATAAAACTAAGAAAGAATATATTTATTCCACTCACTAGAATGATTGAAAATGATAGATTATTTGTGGATTATTGTGGCAATAGTATAAAGTCTTGCATTGTTTTGTTGCCAAATAGGGATTTTCAGTGAATAGAAATGAATAAGATACTCATGTGAGCTTATTTACAATCATCCTCTAGTTGTGATTTATTATTTTTTTTTCCTTTTTCACTTTAAAAAAAATAATTTATTGCAATTATTTCTTCCGTGATTCATTATTTCATTGTGAAATATTTGTTTTAGGGAGCAACCAAAAGAATTTTCTTTAAAATTTGTGACTCGATTTCTTGAAGCATCGTTAGCGATATTATGTTTTACTTTGAAATTACTTTTAAAAAATAGTTCTTTTCTTTGTGAAATTTTAACTTTTATATGAATTTTCTGGCTGTTCTTTTGTCAGACTCTGATATATTCATGAAAAATATAAGTGAAATGAATTATTTTAGCATGTTACCATAAAACTCTGGAACATGAAATTGAGAAAGTTTGGATTTGTAATTTTATAATGGAAGAGAAAAGGAGTTTTTAAAACTTTGAAACTGTCACAGATGCTCTAAAAACATCCTGAGAAGTTTTGAATAAATATATTAAAATTCTCTTCAAACTAAATAATTTAGGAAACAGAATTAAAATCCGTAACTAACTTATTTTGAGAATTTACACTTTAGCTATACACTGTCGCTATATATACATACATACATATATATATATATATATATATATTTACTATTTAAAGTTTTTAACATAGAAACAAAAAGCCACTGTAGAAATTATAACATAATGTAGATCAGATATTGAAATAATGCTCAATTTATTTAATTCGCTTCGTTACTGTCATCGTAAAAGTCACAGCTCGATTATCTTTTTAATGTTTCCTATAACATAGCATCTACCAACTGAAATGATTCAGACGAACTTCTTATTATATTCAGAAATTGGTAGGCATAACGATGGATATTTTCCATATTCAGTCTCGTTTTCTGATTAAAATGTGCATCCAATTTCATTTTAAAAATAACAGTCAAATAGCTAAATCAGACAAGTATAAGGAAAAAGTATTTCATCATTTTCATTCAGCAATTTATTCCAATAAACAGCATAAAATCGTTCTTATATAAAAGTCGGGGAATTTCATGAATTAAATACATTTATCGTAATTTCAGGAAGCAATCAAAATATTATTTTTTCAAATAAACACAGATAAGTTCAAAGAAAAAGGAAGAACAGCATTATATCAGAGGAACATTTATCCTAATACACATCATTTGATAATCAGGAATCTCCGGTGAACATTTATTTACTTTCATTTATATGTAAGAAAACATAAATGATTAACTCGAAATTTCATGACTTTATAGTAGCAAAAAGTAAGAAATTACCAAGAAAATTATTTAGGACTTATGGCGTTTTATTGCCTTATTTTACTATTAAAATTCACAGCGCCATCAAAGTAATGGTGTTTTTTTTTTTTTTTTCATCGAACATCATCAGATACGTAATGCTTTTTTTTTCAACTTTATACAAACTCATTCCATAATAAAAGGTTATATCTTAGAAAGTTGACTTTTTTCTAGTTTTCAGATATTTAAATAAATGATGGATTCTTATCAAGATATTTGTATATAAAAAAAATCTTAATGTTATTATTTGAAATCATTTTTTTTCTTTTGAAATATATTATTGCTTATGATATTCAAGAAAGAGTTTGACAACATAAATAATCTGGTATGATATGAAGAAACAGAATTAAAAAAAAGCAAGAAACTGAAAGTGTAATCGTCTTATCTAGGTTTAGAGCATTATCATCATTTAAAGATTATAAAAAAAAATTCGTTTTAATTTTTTTAATCATATTTCAACATAATGGAATTGTTTTTTAAATACATGAGAAGTAAATATTATTTATTTATTTTTACTTACCATTGGAAATATTAGCACTGATTTTTAAAAATTTGAAATTCTCTAGGTTATACTTCTTTCCTGTGTTTAAAATATATTTTGATACACATGTATATGGGCATGTTCTTCAATGGACAAAAATTTATGTCCTTATAATATTTCTTGAATTTAATTCAATACAAATCATTCCTATAGTTATTTCACAAAAATAGTTTTTCAAATTTCGATTGGATTAAAATAATTGAAACTCTTCAGAGATAATAAAGAAAATATCAAAATATCTTATATATGATGACAAGTTCATTATTTCCTAAAAAGAAATATCTATTCTCTCTCAAACAAAAAAAAACATTGAACATTTTTAAGAGAATACAAAAACCTAATTAAATAGAAACAAATGTATTTTTTTTCAAATTCGAAGGAAATTTGACATTTTAACTGATTAAACTAACAGTGTGTAAACAAAACAGACGTTAAACAACCAACAACAGTTAAAATAAAAAATTGCAATTATAAATCTAATACCTATTTGAATTATAATGGGATCACAGTATCATCTGATAATTATTGAAGTGTTTTATGAGAATCAATCTTAAAATATTTTGTAATCTGAAAAATGGGGATAAAGAGAGAACAGTAAAAAAGAACAAACAAAAAAACCTTCAAAAATTCTGTTTTATTAGTTTTTAAAAGTTGAAATCAATGTTTATCAAATATTTTGTGTCAAAACAAAGCTGCTGAAAAGTTACGCAGAAATCGAAGTATTTTAAATGTATTGAGATTATAATTTCCTTTCAAATATATTTTAATTTAATTCAGAGGTTAAGGATTCGTCTCCTTTTACCCTTTTATGTTCTTTTTTTGAAATTCCTAATTTTTTAAAGGTTTATTTTCCCATTTTAAGGACATGATGAAAGATCGTCCTTCTCAAATTTTATCTTAATACTTTTTTCTTTCTAGTATTTAATATGTTCCATAACTCGTTGATACAAAAATACTGTAAATTAAATTAAATTCATCTTACATACTTTACAGCAACCCCAATCTAAAAGAATCATAATTTTATTTATATTATTTTATCATTACATATTATTAGATGAAAATATATATCACTTGTTAATATATTCAAAAATTAATCAAAGGAAGATATTAAGGTATTAGTTTAATTGCGCAGTTTTGGATTAAATGATAAGACAAGAATTATTTTTATGATAAAATAACAGTACCGAAATACGCAATAAATGTTGACATGCACTACGATGTTGATAAGAAGAATTGTATTCCATACATAAAATTGCATATTATGAAAATTTTAACATATTTATATATGAAATTTTTTAGTCGCTGTCCTGGTTATTAAAATAAAATAATACTCATAAAAACATATTAATATTTCTCCGGAAAGGTAAACTTGGTTTTTCAATTAAACTTTTGGCAGTCAAAAAAATTTGAGATTCAAAAAGTACTGTCATAAATAGTTATTCAAAAAATAAATTATTTCATTTTCTCTTTTCTATAGCTATCATTCAGCACGATACAATTATTTAAAAGTCATCACTTCTCCATATTTTTTTAAGATAACTTCAAAATATAGACTGTTGATTTATTTAAAACATTTGCAATTTGTCATTATTTCAAAGCAAACAAAAATCAAAAGAAATTTTAATTTATTTTACTAATGTTGTGTAATCTACAGAAATTGTCACAATTCTTCAAACTGTTCACAGAACTTTGTCAATTTGTCGCTGCTACTGATTTTTTTTCTCCCTGTTTTTCCAATGTCAGTTCAAGAAACCAATTTTCAAGGCTGTTAAAAAAAGTTGCTTCAAAAAGAAGCGAATAATTCCCCGGTCATAATCGATATTCAATCAAATTATTTAGGTCTAAAATCGGAAGATGGAAACGAAGTAAAAAAAAAAGAATAAATAATAATAAATAAAAAATATTCACCAATTTGTGATGCAGAGACTTTACCTTCAAAACCCTTTCGACATGCGGGAAAAGTAAGATCACTAACAGACAAGAATGGGGGAAAAAACTCTCCTTAAAATTCCTCAAAGCAGACGATCTTCGGGGAAAAAAAACTGGTAAAAATGGAATTCTCCTAGGAGTAAAAATAAGAAAATAAAATAGGGAGAAAAAGATTGTGGAAAGTAAGTACCAGAAGGTTAAAAGTTCCTGTTTGCCGTAGGCATTTTCGTTAAATCCAATCCCACACAAAGAAAGCAAGGGATGTGGGCGTACGTTGAACAGTTCCTTCATGGAATGTCCAATATATTTGTTACTAAAAAAATTAACGATTTGTTTTGATATACCAAAACTTTATTGAGGATGTAGCTTAGACAGCATTATGATTGTATTGGAATTCTTTATGATTCTTCTATCAGGGTATATGCACTTATACTCACTTACAATCTTACTTACAATATAGATCTGTAAGTGCTATTTCTTTTCTTCAATAATAAAAAAGAAAAAGAGATTTTTATTTTGAAATAATTATCTTTTCTGAATGATCGATAGAAGGGTTATCTTTCAAAAGTATGCAGGGAAAGGAGTTGAATCTCTATGTATAGTATAACTATAAGTTCATATCTAAAGCCTTCCTTTAGAAAAAGGAGTACTTTTGTTATATAAGAAAGAGAAATCATAAGATTATTTAAGCAATGCATATCAAGCATAAAAAAAATAATTAGAAATGATTCCAATAAATTTGTAAATGGAGAAATATGTTAAGAGACAGTTAATTTTCCATAGGACTGCATAAGAAAATCCTATTTATAGTCCAAATAATTTATTAGCTTACTATGCAAAGGAAAACAGCAAACCTCTTTAACCAGTTAATGATTTAAGCAGAATAGGGTAGTAGAAGAATTATGAAAGCATAAACATGTTTTATAAAAGAAAAGAGGAAAATTGCATGCATCGCGCATAATTATCCTCACAAATCATAATTATAATGTATCCTATTTTTGTTAATAAAATGGGGAAAGATCCATCGAATTATTATTTGCCTTGAAAGCTTTTATTAAAATATCCATTTTAGCATATATATTTTTTAATAGTTGAGAAACTTACGAAGCTGATTTGTTTGTTTGTTTTTACAAGTTGAATAAAACTTTCTTAATTTTTATTTTATAGATAAATGAAATTAACAATATAAAAGTCGTAGCTTTTTGGACTTTCAAAAAAAATATTAATTAGTTTTAAATAAAATGATAAGTGTGCAAAACATATGAAAAAGCAACGAATTATTAAAAATTGTTATTGGATATGGTTTAAATGGATGTAATTTGGAATTGAAATTCTTTAGATCTTAGAAATTAGTTTGCATAAGCATTTTATTTTTAATTTTGGATTCTCGCATGAATTTAGTTGCAAAATATATAAAATGAAAAAGAATAAAAGCTTTTTGTTTATTAAATTGTTGTTGCTTGATTGATTAAAATTTTGTTTCTTGATTGATTGGAATGAATTAAATACATTTTAATTAAATAACTTGATTGTTTATTAAATGAATTACATAAACAATTTTATCAATTTAATCACTGGGGAATTTAATCAATAATTTAAATTATTTTATTTATGCTGTCACCAGCTATTTATACAATAGAGAATATATACAATGAAAAAGAATAAATGTTTTTTTTTTGTTTATTAAACTGCTTGTTGTTGCTTGATTGCTTATTGCTTGATTGTTTATTACTTGATTGATTAAAATGAATTAAATGCATTCAAATGAAATAACTTGATTGTTTATTAAATGCATTTAATAAACAATTTTATCAATTTAATCACTGGGGAATTTAATCAATAATTTAAATTATTTTATTTATGTTGTCACCAGCTATTTATACAATAGAGAATATATACAATGAAAAAGAATAAATGTTTTTTTTTTGTTTATTAAACTGCTTGTTGTTGCTTGATTGCTTATTGCTTGATTGTTTATTACTTGATTGATTAAAATGAATTAAATGCATTCAAATGAAATAACTTGATTGTTTATTAAATGCATTAAATAAACAATTTTATCAATTTAATCACTGGGGAATTTAATCAATAATTTAAATTATTTTATTTATGTTGTCACCAGCTATTTATACAATAGAGAATATATACAATGAAAAAGAATAAATGTTTTTTTTTTGTTTATTAAACTGCTTGTTGTTGCTTGATTGCTTATTGCTTGATTGTTTATTACTTGATTGATTAAAATGAATTAAATGCATTCAAATGAAATAACTTGATTGTTTATTAAATGCATTAAATAAACAATTTTATCAATTTAATCACTGGGGAATTTAATCAATAATTTAAATTATTTTATTTATGTTGTCACCAGCTATTTATACAATAGATAATATATACAATGAAAAAGAATAAATGTTTTTTTTTTGTTTATTAAACTGCTTGTTGTTGCTTGATTGCTTATTGCTTGATTGTTTATTACTTGATTGATTAAAATGAATTAAATGCATTCAAATGAAATAACTTGATTGTTTATTAAATGCATTTAATAAACAATTTTATCAATTTAATCACTGGGGAATTTAATCAATAATTTAAATTATTTTATTTATGTTGTCAACAGCTATTTATACAATAGAGAATATATACAATGAAAAAGAATAAATGTTTTTTTTTTGTTTATTAAACTGCTTGTTGTTGCTTGATTGCTTATTGCTTGATTGTTTATTACTTGATTGATTAAAATGAATTAAATGCATTCAAATGAAATAACTTGATTGTTTATTAAATGCATTAAATAAACAATTTTATCAATTTAATCACTGGGGAATTTAATCAATAATTTAAATTATTTTATTTATGTTGTCACCAGCTATTTATACAATAGATAATATATACAATGAAAAAGAATAAATGTTTTTTTTTTGTTTATTAAACTACTTGTTGTTGTTTGATTGCTTATTGCTTGATTGTTTATTACTTGATTGATTAAAATGAATTAAATGCATTCAAATGAAATAACTTGATTGTTTATTAAATGCATTTAATAAAAAAATTTATAAATTTAATCACTGGGGAATTTAATCAATAATTTAAATGCTTTTATTTATGTTATGTTCAGCTATTTACCCAATAGAAAATATATACAATGGAAAAGAATAAAAGTTTTTTTTTATTTATTAAACTGTTTGTTATTACTTGATTGCTTATTGTTTGAATATTACTTGATTGATTAAAATGAATCGAATGCATTCAAATGAAATAACTTGACTGTTTATTACATATATTTAATAAACAAATTAATCACTATCGAATTTAATCAATAATTTAAATAATTGTATTTATACTGTCATCAACTATTTAATGACTGCTGCCAGAGCACACTTCTCTACTCTTTTGAGCACCTCCTGGAAAATTATTATATTATAAAAATATATGTATTTCATTAAAAATTATATCAAATACAGAAATACAATTAACGAAAAAAGCATGTCAAATATTCTAATAAATAGTCTGATTCAATAGAAGAATTAATTTTAGGCCAAAACTGCTGAGGATATAATATAATAAAATATAATATATTAATTAATTAGATTCTTTTAGAAAATATTTTAATGGCATTTGCATGCAATATTTGGCGTAAATTTTGAAGAATTATGTTTAATTTATAACTTTTTGAACAAAACTCTTGAAGTCATTGAATGCCTTTTTTATAATGAATTTTGACATAAAAAACGAAACAGGATTTTATATAATTTTCTAAAGCATTAAAAATCAAATTTGATGACTATACATACATTTTATATTATACCTACTAAAAAAAGAACAAAGCTATGTATAGCAATTGACAAACGAGCAAAAATTTAGGATAAGTCATATTATTTCTATTCTCAGAATGAATATTTTCTCAAAACCCAGTGAAAAATTCTAATGGAGTGTTTTCGTGAGGTTTATGACTCCCTTTTTCTTCTTAATCTTTAAACTTTAATTATGTCTACTGTAAAAATGATGTATCGTAGCGGTAACGAGGAACAAAATTTCTCACTTTTCTCAATACTATCTAATTTAATATGACACAAAACCAGATAAATTCTGAAAGAAAAGATACCTCTGTAAATGAAAATTACAGTGCACTGTATTTTACGACATAATTTGGTTAAATGCCAATAGAAGTAGTGAATTATATAAAGAGAATCTGGTATATTTATTGACTGTCTGCAACGAAAAATAACAGAGACAGACGTTATCATAAATGTTTCCTCTTAGAAAAACTGAAAGAAACTTTTCTTTTTCTAATGTCTCAACACATTTTAGATAAACATTAAAGATTATTTTATTTTACACAATAAATAAAACTTTTAGCATAATAATTTAAAATATGTATTTAATAGTTAAGGATAGCCTTTGTTCAACTAAAATGTATGTGAAATTGAATGTGTTGGATTTTCCATTACATAGGGTTTTTTAAATATATTATTAAGATATTTCGGTTATGTATGCATATAGATCAATAAGTAAATAATTAAAATTTAAACTAGACACTTAATTAAATTAAAAATAGATTCCATCCTTCACTCTCTCTTTATCTATATCTTTAAAAAAAGCGTTACTTTGAATGATGTTTAGCTTAGCTATATTGACGGTTGTTTTTTTTTGTTAAGCATCAATAGGGCTATTTTGGGACGGACCTCATAAATTTAAACCGTGGTCAGATAATGATAACAACATCTGAGCTGGCACCTTTCTCCAAGCTTCCTCACCATATCAGTGGGAGAACGTTTGGCCCTGACGAATTTAACGTACACCAGACCCGCTTACACGACAGTTCTTCGATGGAATCGGGTCAAACCTGAAAACCTCCGACTCCGAAGCCAAGATATTATTACCAAGCCATCGCGGTCCCTATTAAACAATAAAGCATTTTTTTTTACAACATAATATATTTTAGATATATACGAAATACATACATAATCAATATTGTCAAACTACGTAGAAATCTGAATTTGAAAAAGAATTTTAACTTAGGATCTCTATCAACGCATCAAAAGAGGTGTATTATTTTATTTACCTTGATCTGCATAGGTTTTTAAAGTGTAAGAATAATAAAAATATAATCAATCCATTTTTACGATATATTTTCTTAAAAATATATGATAGAAAAACTATTTATTTTAAAGCATGCTTATATAAGAAGCATCGAATTAGAAACATTTTTCAGAAATTGAATAATTAAATTAAGATTTAACTTGCACCGTTTTTGTGAGTCATTTTTATTGCAATATTTCCATTATAAAATTAAATTAATTATTGATATTTAAGCATTCTGTTTGATTTTTACAATTTGAAATTAAATTAGGGAAAAAGACAGAACTAAGCAAAAAAAGGGACACACAGAAAAAAAATATCAATCTTTCATTTAATAAGGAAAAAAATGAAACACAATACATTTCTATTAAGATATCTGTGACAGTGTCCTTACGTTCGGAAGTCAAAAGAACATTTGCTAGAAATAAAGAAACAATATCTTGAGACCAAACTCGTTAAAATTTCGACGACTGATATTCTATCCGAAGAATTGGTAAATCGATATAATCCTCTTAATGGAATAAAAAACAGGAACTGAAAAAAGCATTTCGCACGTACTTTGTGATAAGATTCTTCTAATCAAATTTCAAATAATTGGTAATGTGACGCGGAATAATGCTTCGATGATTGCATTGCTGATGAAATTCTTTTTTCAAAACAAAAAGCAAAGAAACAAGGAGGGGAAAAATATGGTAACAAAAAATTTTATTATTGGTTACATTTTTTCAGTGAACATAATAATTGAAAGAAAAATAATTCTTTTCTTGTATCCAATTGGTAGAAAAATGCTTTCGCTAGAAAATTATTTAAAATATAAGAATTTATTATAATACTTGTAAATATTTTTTCTGTCTCTTCTTCTCTCTATTCTCTCTATATATACATATATATATATATATATATATATATATATATATATATATATATATATTGTAATCTGATCTATGTGTGAGTGCTTTAGAAAATAATCAAATATCGAATTAAATACATAAAAAGGGCACTTTTATACATGGAATGTTAAAAGAAAAACAATTAGATAAAAATACTCCTTTCAGAAAAAAGTCCTTTCAGTCGAAACTGGAAAATTTTCTGAGAAACAAGCTGATTTAATATCATTATTATAATTTGTCGTAAAATGAGCAAAATGCAGAATGGAAAAGAGTAGTAAAAATTTCTTTATCAGAAAATAAAATTTCGCTTTTAAAATCAGCGTTAGTCTAAATAATTTTTAACATTTAAAAATTCTGAATTGCGTGGATAGAAAAAAAAATAAAATAAAAGTTCTGAATAAAAAAAGCTTTTCAGCTTTCTTAAATTCCAGTAGTATATAAAATTGTTAATAAAATACTTTTTTTTCGTTTTATTAAATACTAATAGCTTTTAGCCATTAACTGTTCGTATTTTTAAAGTATTAAATGATAATGCTCATTGTGCGTCCGCCTTAATAATTTTCTATGTTTACATTTAAAATTGGAAGTTCGAAATTAATTCTTAAAAAAAAAAAAAAATATGAGAACACACACACACGCACACAAAATTCAGCACTGAAGATTGAATGTCTTGCAGATTATATTTAGTGATTTACATAACATATCAAATGATTATTCAATAAGAAATTCCCTGATTGAATGAAAACATTTCAACACAATTCAAATAAGAATGCAAGATTTCAAGCTAAAAGAATGATAACACAAAGTTTAAAAATGCTTAACTTTATTTCTTTATCTTCTTTCATTATTTATGAAAATAAATCTTAGCTCTTTTTTCTTAGCTGTTTAGTTTTCAAACATTTTATTAGAACTGTGCTCTGAGCAGAAATCTATTCAATATCGAAAAATAATTCGAATATTCACAGCTCGATAGTCAATAATGGAAAGAAAGACCCCAGCTGCAACATTAGCTGCGATAGAGAAAAGGATTTAGATTTTATGTACAATAATAAAAAATATTATTACATTTACAAATACCTTGAAGAATTAATCAAATCTAGACCAAAGAATTTTACAACAAATCAGTTTATTCATTGAGAAGCAATTTTTTTAAACTTTAAAATCGTGTAATTTTTGTGAGGAATATTTTCTGAAATTATCTGAAGTTTACTAAATATTTTCTGAAAGATTCAAAAATTCCTTCAAATTTTAATTAATTAAAATTCTAGTTAACTTTTTAAAAAATAATAATTAAAAGATGCACATGTCTTCTACCAAAATATATCTGTGTCAAATTTGATAGCTCTAGGGCAAACGATCTGACCTGCAAAATACCAACGCACACAAATTCTTCTTATTATTAGCAAAGATAGAAATGTTGTCGGAAATTAAAGTTATACTCTAAAGGCATATATTATAATCTGTAATAGAGAAATATAAATTAACATTCTTATCAACTTGACATGAAAATGTGATAATTGCTTAAAAAATATTTTTTGTAATAAAAATAAATTTTCTGTTTGATTATAATTTATAAAGTAGAATGGGAAATTATCAACCAAAAAAGAGCAATCATTCTGAAAATAAATTTAAAAAAAACTATTTCTTGAATCAAAATTAATAAAAGGTACATTGTATTCTGAGAGCTCTGATGTTGCTACAACAAAACATAAATGAACTTAAACAAATTCGAATATATATATATATATATATATATATATATATATATATATATATATATATATATATATATATATATATATATATATATATATATATATATATATATATATATATATATATATATATATATATATATATATATATATTAAGTTTAAAGGCAAAAATGGACACATAAGAAAGAAATGATGAACCGGTCAAGACTTTTTCAAGCGTCACTCTCAGACAAGGATTCAAGACAGGGATTTTTTTTCTGTGAGGGTTGACGTTCGTCCAAGTATAGACGCCTCGTGACCAGAAAATCTCAAGAAATACAGATTTTTGAAGCCAAGAATTAATATTGCAAATTAAAAGACAAATACGCAAAATATTATTTCAAAATTCAAATCTAAGCAAGACCTCAGCAAAATTGAATAAAACCAAACTACAATAAGGCCATTAAATCATAAAACCAATAATAAAATCAATAAAATTTAAAAGCAAAAAACATACCAGGTGAAGTAAAAACTTCCACGAAGAAAATAAACTTATCAGTATTATTAAACTAAATTTAACTTTCTCGAATCTAAATCTGAATGCTCCCAAAACGCTTGGTCAAAGTGCCTTGTCATCATTAGAAATAAATGTAAAGATCTCAGAGCTATCTATTGAGTTAAAAAGACCAAACAGAATAAACTAGAAAGCGTACCTTTAGTTGTGAAGAAAAAATAGAACATATTTTTTGACCAATCGTTATAGTCGTATTGTTGAATAAGTTAAATATTACTGATTTAATAATGCCGATACGGATATTACTATTTAATAATACTGATAGCTTTTTTTTCTCTTCATAAATTTTTTTAGAGTTTTTACTGCCAACTAGTACATTATTTGCTTTTATATTTCATTGATAGTTTTTGGTTTTATGATATAATGATCTAGTTTGATTCAATTTTTCTGTCGTCTTGCTTAGATTTGAATTTTAGAATAATATTTTGCTTATTCTTATCCAATTCATTGTCTTTGATTTTATGATATTTATCCTTATCTTCAAAAACCTCAATTTCTTAGGAATTTTGTTTCACGAGAGGTCAATACTTGAACGAAAGTCAGACCTCTGACAAAATTCGTGCCTGAAATGCCCGTGTCCGAAAATGAAATTAATGGTGAAAATACTTAAGCTGAAATTGATTAAAAATTGGTGTCTATAACTTGAAAAAGATTAAATAATCTAATATGAATGAGAAAATTTTAGTTAATTAAGTGTGCTTGAATAAACTTATTTTAATTTTAATTCCAAAAATTTTTCCATAGAGTATGTAGATGTATAAAGTTATAAACTCATTGAAATAAATAGTAAATTAAGCTGTTTAATTCTTTACTATCCTTGTCTTAGTTTTCAGAATTTTATAGCTTCAGAAAATATATTTTGGTAATAATGAAAAAAAAATTAAAAATATTGTTTTATTTATTTATCAAATTTATAAATTATTAATTTTTTAACATTTAGAAAATCACTTCAAAGTTTTATAGCTTCATGGAATCATTTTAAGTTCAAACATAAAAATATTTTAGACTGAAACCTTAAAATACTTCATCCCAGGCAACAACAGCGAATATTTTTGTGATCAATAAACATTTAGTATCGAAATATATATATATATATATATATATATATATATATATATATATATATATATATATATATATATATATAATATTACCGAACAATGTGATTTCGTTTTATTCCATCCCTTCAAACAAATTGCATTTATGTTGATACTTAGAACACAACAACAACATTCTTTAAAACGACCCAGAAATTTCCACACGCTTTTGTGAGTTTATGATCGAATTTAAAAAACCGAACCCAGCACTTACCCATTATTGTCGGCTAATGTGGATAAGTTTTTTTAACTATATGTTGTAAACTCCAAAAATTGCTGTCGACTTTCTGTAGATTATGCTTTTATTACTGTGTGAAAACTTTAATGCAGATGTAGTTACGTTGAACGACCGTCTTCTGTGTAAGAATTATGTGGGAAAAGCATTTAAAAGATAAAGAAATGATGAAAAACTTTCTTTGGATGCATTGTAACTTTTCTTTAAAAACCTTTATCTTCTTTATATTATGAAACGTGTCAGGCTTCTAAATGAAGTAAAAAGACATGAAATACCAACTAATGATTATGTACTAATGTTAAATACTCTTATCTGTTGTGTGTACTTAATTATTTCTACGAAAAATATTGCCGATTTCTTTTGAATTATTAGTGAGAAAAAAATAGGATTATCACAATTTAACATTTGTTTAACTTTATTACTTATATTGGTTATTTAATTATTTTTTAACATTTTATTTGATGTACTGACCTAATTTTACGCATTAAAATTTTGGGGACCAGTAGTTTGAAATATGATACAAAAATCTAAAATTTGAAAATAATATGATAACTAATAGATCCATAGGTTAACGAATAGACCTCACATAAATGAAGCAGGACTTGCAATATCCGTTTCCATAAAAGTATTCTTAAGAGTTTCAAGAATATAAACAAATGAGGTATTGACTAAAAATAAATTAAAATACGAGTTGTACGTAATTAATCATCTCCATTCAATCTTTTAACTCAAAATTACGGTACATATATATGCTAAAGAATTTTGTTTGCTTAACATATGCTCTCCAATTAAAAATCTATTCAAATATTTAAATGAAAATCATTTTTATAGTATATATTGATTTTTACAGTCATTGTGGATGTGTTATAAATCTTAATATAAAAAATATTTCAATATACTGAAGAGATTTATATTTTATCAGGAAATACATGTACAATCAAATTTCTTCGTGAGTTAATGAAAAGAAATGCATGTTTCTTTTCATTGATTCACTTTTTTTTAAAAAAATGTTTTTTTTTCAAATACTATATATAAGAATTTTATTTTAGATTGTGATGTAATATAGCTTTCAGAGCTCAACAGAAAACAATACAAAAAGATTCAATCAGCTATTTGAAGAAAACATTTGAAACGAACAGGTGTCTTTGAAGACCATTAACTACACTCATCCCTTCCTTTATGAAGGACAGTTTTATTGTTAATCACTTTCTCGTCATGTCTGTGACAATATCTGTCACCTCATTATAGAGTTTAGAAGCTAGTAAAATGCATTTTCGATTGTGAAGAGTTTTATGTCGAATGCCTGTCATATAAAATGTTTCTTTTAAAGAAAAAATAAATATTAGATAGGACTTCCTTCAAGTCATTCGTTTCTTCAAATCGTCTTGAGTTGTGGTTTTAGAAATATATTTTTTATAAAGCTTCCGTAATATTTTTCTGCAATATTTAGAAGGACCAATATTTGATTAAAATAATTGAAAAATTTTATTTTTAGATTTGTTGGACTTTTAGATTAATAGGAAACAAAATCAAACGCTAATGATTTTTTTTTGAAAAAACACTCAAACTGAAATTTTATAGTACTAAATCTTATGATCCGAGATTAGATAATAACTAAAAGGGGTGAAATATATTATTCTAAGATCACTTCATAAAAAAAAGTGCAAGTAATATTAGCACAATCAAGTTTTGTGATTTTGAATAACTGCACAGGCATTGGATATATCTATTTTTATTTTCATAAATTGTAAATGTTTGAGTTTTTTTAACCTTTTAGAAACCTTTATCTACATTATGGTTTGTAACACCAACCCAGTTTATCTTTCAGCAATTCAAAAGAGGAAATATAATTTATCGATTTTTTATACTTTTATATGAAACACATACAAAAAAATATCCAAACCAACAATATTTGATTCATTTATTATCTGGAGATTCATATTTATATATATATATTTGAAAATTCCGTACAGCAAATGAACCTTCTGAAGCTTCAATTTAAATGACAGATTAGTACAAAATACTTTCATTTTGGTCCTAGCTTTAATATAAAACTCAATAGCTGGCAGTAGCAGAGAATGGGGAATTCATTGTTTTACTTAAACGATACTTATGAAAGAGGAAAGATACATATGCAATGAAGATTCTGATACTATTCAGATAAATTAAAATTCTTGTTATCTTTAATTTTTAAATTCGATTCGTTTAATCGGTTGAAGACTTTTCCAATCTATCGAGAAATAGCAAATTGCCCAACTGCTCTTCTAGCGAGGCCAGGGTGCATACTAATCAAAAAATTATGTTTTCCAGATTATTTTATATTTTATATAAATATATTTTCATTAAAAGAAGAGATTAGAGACAACAGTTAAATTCTGAGAGAAACTCGTGTTAATCGGCTGCCATGTCTATTCTGATTTAAACAACTGCACGAAAAATGATCCAATGTGCCTGCTCCGTGTCATTCAAAGTTTTTTAAGAAAAGCATTTTCCAAGTATAACAATTAATTGTACGTATAAGTAACAAGTAATTGTACGATCTTAACAATTTGTCTTGTCGCATCAGAATTCCATAAATTTCCTAACTGGCATTTTAATGAAACTATTTTTATAAAAAGGGAATTAATACCCAAAATCTTACAAAAGTGATTACATTTTCCAAATTTGTATTACCAAATTTAGAAGTATAATTAATCTTGACATAAACACAATTCTTTTAATCCAATTTTGTACTTATTTATACGTATTATTACACAGAACGTAAGGTCACTAGTAATTTGCAACTCAATTTGACTTTAAATAAAATACCAGAAGAACCATTTTTTTTTATTTATTTGATAAACGTTTATTTGACTCGCTCACTTCTTTTAATAATAATAAAAAATTATAATATTGGACTTCTTCCCAAAGAAAATTTTCTTTGGAAATTAAGGGCTTGATGGTAAGGCCTCCGCTTCAGAACCGGAGGGTTTCAGGCTCGAGACCCGAATCTACTGAAGAACCATCATGTAAGCTGCTCTAATGCACATTAAATCCCTCGGGGCCAAACATCCTCCAGCTGTTGTAATGCGGAAATTTGGAGTGCCAGCTCAGGTGTTGTCCTCTTCATCTGACCGGGGTTCAAAATTACAGGTCCGTCTCAAAATAGCCCTTGTGTTGCTTTAAAAAACGAGACGTTAATATACCTAAACTAAACTAGACCTTGGAAATTGGAATTCAATAAATTTCAAATAATATATTATTTTTATTAAATACTTAATATTGCATTCCATAACAGGGCAGAAACATAAAAATATTAGCTTTTTCTTGATATGAAGAATGTTAACTAATTTTATATAACGAAATAAATTTATAAGTAATTTATTAAACGAAAATTATGCGAAATAATTTACTGTTCATTAAGAACTCGGAAAATTTCAAGATAGAATATTTATACACAAGTATGAAATATATTCCTATCACAATAAATAGATCCAAATGACTTTTTGATAGAGATGTCTAATTATTGACGGTAATGAAATTATATAGCTTTTAATTTAGCTTAATAATCTCAGATTGTTTCATGCACTGTATTTCGGTCTTTTTTTCTATTCTTTGCATTGCCTTTTAAATTCATACTGGTAGTTCAATAATTTATGTTATTGTTTATTTCCTTCGCAATGAAATGCTATGTCCACATTATTGAAATATGGGCTCCTGGGGAAAATAACGATACCAATTTCTTTTAATTAGTAAATACTAAATAAACGTGCCAGTGATTTTTTTTTATTAAATGAATGTAAAATTAAAATCTATTCTTTAAAAAGAAATGAATAAAAAAAAAATTTGAATCTCTAGAAAATATTCTGTTTTTTTGTAAAAAATTCAAGGAGTTTAAATATTGCTAAGAATTATAAGAGATAAATTAATGCAAATTAAAAAATGTGAAGTAAATAACATTACATTTCATTTTTAATGTACTAAATGCAACTGAGGGTAGATTAATCAAGCTGTGTTTTACTCTTTATATTTAAATGAAACTGCATTCTCTAAGACAACACTTTAATTAGAATCGTTGTGTGAATTTCAAAGAGAATGACAGTGATAAATCTAAATCTAAGTGGCATTACTTTCCTGGACGTCTGGAGTCCTGGAAAGGAAGAAAATGTAAAGGAATTTCTATTGTTCTATTATCTTTAACAATAGTACATCTTAGCAGTGAAGATTAGAAGTGTCCAGAAATAGACTTAAAGAAAAGATAAGGCGAAACGATAATGAATATATCAGAAATGTAAAAATTATTTTTCAAGTATCAAATGTAATATTTCAATGACATTTTGATTTGAAATGTAAAGAATTTTTATTAAAGGCACCAGACAAATTAGCAGATGTCTGAGGAGAGGGTATCTTTTTCTCACTGATAAATATTGGCTAAACATAAAAATAAAGTCAACAATTATTTTATTTTCTCATTCAATATTCTTATTTAAAAATATGCTTTATTTATTTAATGGAGCAACATTTTTAGCTTTATTATAAGTAAGTATTCCTTAAAAATTCGTATCAGAAATAAAGTTAAATTTTGAACTTTACTAAATAAAGTAGTACCTATGGAAGTATAATACAGAATAGGATTTTAAATTACAGCTTCGTAATGAATTAACTTAGAGTCCTTACATACTGCAATTTTTTCATTGAAAAGAAGATATGAATTTAATGAATAAGGAAGGAATGTAATTAAAGGGGAATTTATTAGATAACAATTTGAAAGTTGGAATTTCCAGGATAATTCATTAAAAATAGCATAGCTAAGAAAATTTAAAAACATAACTTTTCTTGAATATGTTTTGAACATACCCAAATCTTGGGAATTTTCTTCTCGAAACTTTACCATTTACTCAAGATTCCACATGTCAGTTCCTGCATATTGAAGATCATTACCTTAGAATCATTTTTTCACGTTCTTTATATAAATGTAAATTTTTGACCAAAATATGATTTCGGAAATAAATATGATGATTTGGAAGGCAATTTAAAATTTCTAAACGTGATATTAATCAATTTATTTTCTTCTTTTCTCTTATTTTATTATAATTCTAAATAAATTCTCAGATCCGAATTTTAATGTAATTCCAAGAAAATATTTAATTTCAAATTTCCAGATGGGATACACTAATTTTAGCAATGATATGAATTTTAGAAAGTGTAGAATTGTTTATTAAGACAAACTTCAAACCCTTATGAGAAAGTATTTTCCAATATTTATTGATATCCATAACAGATTTTTTTTAATACAGGAAGAACGTACTTATTAATAATTATGCTTTCAAATTAAAAATATATAATTCATATTTAGCGATTATTTCGTAATTAATGAAACGAATTCTTATTTTCTTCCAACACGAACATTTGAATAATAAGAAAAATATAATCAACTTATTTTAATACAATATTTTTAAAACGATACCAAACATTCTTCTTCAAAGCAGATAATATGTTTTTATGTGATTTTATAATGAACCGAAGCCTTTATTAAATTAATGCATTTATTAAATTTTTTGCTATAAAGATGTTTATCTATACTACTAATAAAGAAGAATGCGCGTCTGTGTACGTGTCTGTGTGTATGCGTTTTGTCTAATTTTCAACAACAAATTATATTGTTACCTAATTTTCAAATCGTTTTCATTGTTTCATCAGATATTTCATCTCATAATTTTCTTTCATTGTTGAGGAGGTAAAGAAATTGTATGATTTATGTGAGGAATAAAAAAAATGAAGTTGCAATAAAGCAAAAATTAGATGATAAATGGTTAGAAGATAGTCTTACATTTTTAAAAGGGCCATAATTTTATAGAACTGGTATCCAATAAAAGCGGTTATATTCAAAATAAACCTTAGGAAACATAAGGTAATCAAAATAACACAGCTTAAATATATAACAATTTAGCAGAATCATGTATAAAAACTAAGTTAGATCTAACCGTTTTATTTGAAATTAAATATAATCAGTATTCCTGGCGAGCCAGCTGTCTCCAAGGGTGATTTTTACTAATAATAAAGATGAAGGAGTGTTTCTATGTGTGTACTGTCAATCTACAAGCTATGCCGTTTGACCTAGAATATATAGTATAGCATATATATACTTTGGAAAGTGGTAATGTGCACCTTGGAATCAATATTTTGGGGAAATTTTAATTATAATTTAAATGAATAAAAAGTTAAGCAAATTTCTGATATTTTTCCACGATTACTTCAGAAAATATTATAGTAGAAAATGGATATTTATGTTTTTTTATTTGTTTAAAAAAATTATCTTTTCAATGATAAAAAATTTTTGCCATATGAATATTTTCTTCATTTAATAATTTTTTTTAAAAATATTTTAAGTACATTTTATAACAAGAAATATAAAAATTTGGGGCAAATATTAAGCACATCACGAACAATTGTTCAAAAATGTAAGAATTTTTGAAGAGTATGAAAGTTATTGAAATTTACAGATATGTTTTAGGTTTTTTTACTGTGTAAATTACTTTCCTGCCTTTTACATAAATCATTATTTGCAAATCAGATTTCAGAAATCTATCAAGATGTTTTGTTAATTCTAGAAAGAATCCGAAAAAAAAGTATATTTATATTTGAAATACTTTTAGCATGAAGAAAAATGCCAAATTTCATTTCTTAGATTATAAATTAGTTATATTGTAAAAAGTATAGAAACAGAAAAAATGTATCCTTTTTTTTTTACTAATTCAAGTGGAGTTGACATAAAATAAGGAAAATTCACAATGAAAAGAAGAAAATGGCAGAAGTATTCTAAAATATCATGAGTTAGACATACCTATGAAAAATTGAAGTTTTGAAATATTTTTTTGAAGAAGACATTAAGACAAAGTGAAATAATGTATTTAAATAAAACATTTAATCACCATTAACCCTGGTGAATCAGTTAGTCGCCAGAGGCGGCTTTCATTAAATAATTATTTAAGCCAGCATTATCTCAGTCACTCGCTCATACATTCATCTTGACTTTTCGTAAATATATATTGACCAGAAAATTCTTTTTCCAGAAATCCTCATTCTTATTCCTTCTTTTAATATAGCTTCAAAATATATATGATGAAAAATAGATGGTGTTAAAAGCATATTCCTATAATTAATTCTTCAAAATAAAGAAAAAATATTGAAATTGTTATTAATTTCTGATTTTGTTTAATTTGCGAAATTCTGCCAAAATTGTTCAAAATGATTGACAGAGCCTTCTTTATTTGTCATTCATTTTGATTTTTCACTCTTGTACAACTTGTGGTGGTTCAAGAGAGGTAGCTTTAAAAAGTAACTTTTAAAGCTAACTCATTAACAACATCTCCCAGTTGTCAATACTTAAAAACAAAACAAAAAGTTAATGAAATTTTAATTTATTTTGCTGAAGTTGTGTAATCAATAGAAATTTGTCAAGATTCTGAAACTTTTCCCAGAACTTTGTTACATTGTTGGTTCTGCTAGTTTTTTTCCTCTGTTCTTGGCTTAGAAAACCAATCTTCAAAACTATCGAACTAATCCACACAAAAGAAAAAGAATGATTCTTCGGACATAATCAATGTTAAGTCAAATCGTTTAGTTCTAAATCAAACGATGGAGAATGGAAGAAGGAGAAAAAAATAAATAAGAATTTCCATCAGTTTGTGATCAAGAGAATTCGTCTAAGAACACTGTCGACAGAAAAGAAAAATAACTATATAAGTACACGAAAAATGAAAAAAAACTCTGTCTTTATAAATGACTCAGCGCAGACGATCTTTTGAAAAAAAGTGTCAAAAAATGCATTCTTGCAGGTGTAAAGGAAAGGAGAAAATTGTGTTGAAAATAAGTACCAAAAGGTTAAGAGCAATTGCTTTGCTACGGACATTCTTGTTACGTCCAACCCCACACATTAAATTCCAGGCAAGAAGTAAGTAAAAAAAAAAAAAAACTAATGGTATATTTTTATACATAAATCCTTCAATACGATACAACTAATAAGATATTTTATTCAAATTTTATATCGCCATCTTTATGAGTGCACTAGGTTCTGTTAGTAATTTTTAGTAAGTAAGTTAGTTTGTTAGTTAATTCTTTTCTTGTAGAGTATACTTATTTTCACAAAAATGACACAAACACTATTTTTTCATGCTATACCTACATTTACATTTTTTTCTTTGTTACATTAAAACTTAAACTGCACGAAAAGGAAGTTTTAAAATTGTTATAAAATTATCCATTAAATAAGTGAAAGTGAAATGTTACTAATATTGCAAGACAAAACTCTCATTTAAAAATTTTGCTTTGGAGTTTAAGCTAATAGTTATGAATCATAAAATACATGCGTATTTATAACAATAAATATTTCCATTTTTTTTCAAAAAAAATCAATAGCTTTTCAATGTAAAATTGTAATCTTAGGGTGATTCAAAATGTTTCTAGTGCTAAATGTTAAACTTACATTTCAAAATAAATGAGATTCACAGATAGAATCATATGGGTAAGAATATTAAAAACGCATTCTTCAAAACATTAACTGATTTAAATTGAATGAAGAAACTGAAAATTTAGTTCTGAAAATTAATTAAGTCAAGTATAGTAATGATAAGATGACAGATATACATTTAATATATGAAGTAGGAAATCATGGTGTCTATACTAGTTATAAAAATAATGTTATTTATTTTCATTCATCTAAAGAAAACGGGAAACGAAATTTTCTTGTTATGTACATTTAAATAACATCCATCGTTCCTAATTAAGTAATCGAACACTATTAGTGTGAAAAGACGTAAAGCATATTAAAAGACGACAAGTGTTTTTTTTTCCCTTGAATTACAAGAAATATCAATAAACAAGTAATTGGAAACAATTATATCAATAAACAAACAATTAAATACCAATACAAATTTTATTATTAATATGCACACTATTTTGTGAACGACAGATTTTTAAAGATAAAATATACCATTCTTAATATATATTTTTTTTTTATCTGCGAAGAAATGTTTCTTTGGAAAAAAGTAATGTGTTATATTTAGAAATTGGAAGTTTTGTACGAACATACATAAATAGTCACAGAAGTAGTGGATAAAGTTTACAGAAATAAGCAGAAGTAATACCAACAAAAGATTTTTATATTTTTATTTTCAAACTATTTTTCAACTTCCTTCCCAAAAATCTTCTCTATAAAATGGACTACTCAGTGTAAAGGCTCCAAAATTGATGAGCATACTGTACAAGATATGGGGAGGTGGATTACGAGAAAAAAATAGTTCCATGGATACCGATAGATGGCGCTGTACAATAAAAAATAGGCTGAAAAGGCTCAAAATACACATTTGTAACCCATTTTATTCGAACGTATCAAGCATTCAATCACAAGGCCCTTATCGTTGCTTATCTGCTTGTTCAACTGCGGATTCTAATGGGTCGATTGAGATGCTTCTCACATGCAGAGTGGTCCTCTCTTTCAAACCTGCCAAGGTTATCAGACGTCCTCGATAAACAAGATTTTTTAAGTATCCCCAAAACTAAAAATCGCAGGGATTAAGATTTGTAAAGCCAGAGGGTTAGGTTGCCGACAACGTACGACTAATTACTCTATCAATAGTAAAATATTGTCGAAGAAACTGCTGAACTCCAACAGCAGCGCTACAAACCATTCTCGGCATTCCACCCCTGCACCTGCAATTACAGTTTGAAGCCAGACTAACGACAATATATCGCCTAAGAATCCCTCTTCCTCATAATATAACAGAGATACAACCAGAAGATCTAGAGAAGAAAGCATCTGGTTGGTCTACTCACCCTTCACAGCATCTCAATCACAACCAAATTTCATTGGAAGATGAAGGAATAAATTTATCTCAAATAAATTATATCAATATCTTCACAGATGGCTCAAAAACAGAACATGGAGTTGGAGCTGCGTTTTGTGTTCTGCTCAATGATACCTGGTCCTACCACTGGTCTGCAAAATTGAATGAGAACAATACCGTTTTCCAAGCTGAACTCACTGCACTTCATGAAGCAGTAAAATATACATCCCAGTTTTCAAACAATAATACTTTTAAAATACATGTTGACAATAGAGCTAGTATCATGGCATCTTCAAATCCAAAGAGCACAAACCAAAAAGCAAGAGAAATTTTTGGTGTCCTGCTTTCAAAACCAACAATAAAAATTTCATGGGTTAAAGCACATGCGGGAAATATAGGCAACGAAAAAGCAGATCAACTGGCAAAGGACGCAACGCAAAATGGGCAATTTTATATGCAAACAAAGATACCAAAACCACATATAAAAGCCCTCCTCCGGAAAGACATGCTTGAGGAATGGCAAGGATATTGGAGCAATGGTGTCACAGGCAGAAAAATTTTTAATATCCTACCCTCAGTCAATCTTAATCCCACTAACTGGAACAGAGAGGAAATTATTTTCTTCTCAGAACACGGCCCTTTTCCTGCCTACCTCAAAAGGTTCAACCTGTCTGAGAGTGACCAGTGCAGTTGTGGTAGGATAGGCACCGCACTCCATTATGCTACGGAATGCATCCTTACAATCTCCTGGCATATGAAAAAACCATCAAAAAGCTATGAACAGGAATGGCTGAAAAGAGTCGCCGGCAACTTCCTTTCCAGGCAAAAAATACACAGTATAATTAAATTTATAAGTGGAAATAGAGACCTATTCTCGCCTCCATAGCACTCAACATCAAGTCTCATACCAAAAAAGACTAAGGGGAAAAACAAGAACTGCAGTCTCCTGTCACACATTTCAATCAGAGATTGTCTACATTTCCATTTCTCAAATCATTTTAAATCTGATTTTTTTTAAACTGCATCTTGATCTACTATAACATAAAAAATGTGAACACAGATTATATGTATATTTTTACAAATTTTATCTCTCAATATGCATTATATTTCTAAGTTAATTACTACAAATTATAATTCTAAGTTGAAAAATTATGTAAACGGTCTCATCATAATATAATTTTTTATATAATTGTAAATTTTGTAAATAGTTATTTTTGTTTCGTTTTCCTACTGTAAATATTTTGTTAATTAAATAAAATTCCCGTAACATGCCTACCAAACCGTTCAGTGACCAGAATGGTCACGGATACGGGGGTATGAGACGGCGTTCTGTTCTGTACACTTAGTACAATATGTGGAGGCGCTTCATCTTGCAGAAATATAATTGTATCAAGACATTGTCGCCGTAGCAGTTGGGGTACAGCAAAATTTTCGAGTATATTTTGGTACTTGCTGCTCCTTTCCGTAAATTCTCGTCAACGAAACTCTCTGCAACATGTCCTTTGTTTTCATTAAACAATTTCACAAGCAAAGCGTGAATGCTAAGAATGACATTTTCCCAGCCTTATCCCTTTTATGCCTAGAACAGAAACAACAAACCAAGGATTTAAGTAAATTTGTGTGCTTAGAGAGCTAAATTGCAGTTACAATGACAGTTTCAGTTTCTTCACTTTTTTTATCTTCTTTTTTTATTTCAATAATATTAAATAGAAAGAAAAAATTTTTATACCGCATGTTTTTTTGTTTTTTTTTGTGAGATTATTTCTATCCTTTTAGCATTTTTTTCTGTTGTAGAGCGCCATCTAACGGAGTTTCTGGAACTATTTTTTGCACAATGCGACTCCCCATGCTTTGAATAGTTTGTTAACAAATTTTGGAGCCTTTACACTGAACAGTTTGTTGTATAGAGAGCTCAGAGTAAGGGTGTTTTAATTTTGATCACCTTGCATATACTAATTTATTTCCCATATTACCATTCTTTAAAAATAATAATTGGAAAAATAAAATTTCAAATTTATATTCATTTATATTACGTGTAATATAATGAAATACAGTACACTCCCGATTATCCGCGGAATTGGGTGGCGCGGCCGCCGCGGATAACAAAAATCGCGGATAATCCAAAAAAAGCTAAAAACGGGTATAGCAAAAGAGAAAACAGTCATTCCAACTTTGAAAATTCGTTTTATGTATAATAAAACGTAAAATAAAGAGCAGGGAATGCTTAACTAACGCTTAATATTTTAGTATATCACTCAAAACTAACCTAAAATGCATTTTGTTAATGAAAACAGAAAAGTGCTTTGTACTTACGAAAAGCGTCAAGGATACACAGAAAAATTAATACATATGTCTTGTTTTAATACTGTAATATATTATGTAATTACAAAAGCATAACTGTAAAACTACACCTTTTTGAAGAAATCAGTCATTTGTGTTTGCTTCTTGCTTTGGAAGCATTTTCTCTTTGCTTGAAAGAAAAAAAAAAAAAAAAAAAAAAAAACTTAGTGCGGCAAGCGCGGATAACCCGCTCGCGGATAATCGGGAGTCTACTGTACTACAGAAATAGGTAAATAAATAAAATTCGAAACAATATTTAAATTTTGAAATTTATTTATCATATCTTTTCATGAAAATTATTTAAATAACAAATATTCCCTATTATTCATTTACAGGTCTTGTATGCCGTTGAACTGGTCAACTGGGATTATTGGTTGGGAAAAATTTTAATTAAATCTTCGATACTCTGCTTATTCTTAGGAGCTTCTTCAACAAACTGTGTTTAAACTTCAGGGGTGCTAACACCATTTTGGAGGTCTTATAGAATTTTGTCCATTATGCTATATACGAATACTTGCCAGATTTACTATCATTTCGCCTAAAAAATGACTATTAATTTTAAATGGAAAATGATTAATTTTTAATAGATATATTAAAATATTGGCAGTATTAATGTATGTTCAAAAATAATATGAGAAGAGAAAATAGAATCTTACAATAAAAAAGGTTTTTTTTTTTTTTTTTTTTTTTTTTTGAGAAATATGTTGAGTAGAAATTTTTTAGTGAAAAATTCGGATCACTACAAAAAGTTAGCAAAATTTTAAGCTAAAAGGAATAAAATAAATATTTATCAATCTTCATTATTTTTCTAAAATTAAACTTTGAATGGAAATAAACTGAATACAAAACAAATATTTTAAAATGTGCTTTTACTTAAACTTATTCTCTATGAAAAATAAACCGCATCTTCATACAGCAATCTTTAACAATGGAAAAAAACCATGCCGAAATATTTCTGGCAATTAGTAAAACGATTTGAAAATACAATGATGAAAATTTTGTTGCATCATATACCTAAAATTAATTATAAATTAGCATATAAAATTAATTAATATGATATTTTATGACAGCGAATTTGGTGTTATTGATAAGGTAATTTTTAAATTTTAAGATACTGTAAATATATTGTATTTTCACTATTACATTTTTGAAAATTTTGGAAGTAAAACATTGTAATGTTCTTGGTTATTTTTATTTATTAGAAAAATACTCCTAACTGCCCATTCTCATATTCCAAAATATATCTAAATTGTTAGCATTAATTAAAAAAGTCTGTTCAATAAATATGGTGTTTTTTTAACTGACGTTGCTCTGAGACCTCTGTAGCTTGAACTATCAATCGCAAAGCTAACAAATTTTATACGGGGACTATTGACGACATGGGAAAAAGGAATCCGCGAAAAATAAAATTAGTTAAAAAGTTGCCGATAGGGGAAAATGTGTAGGTTTACACTTAAAGACAGCTAAAATTTTGCATAAAACACGGTGAAAAATTGCAAAATGCAAAATCCTGATTATGTGTCGACACCAGCGCCAGTATTTGGAGTTATAAAAAGTAATGCGCAGCGTGCATTACTTGTGAGGCTCGTTTATCTTCATCAATCCAATGCAGCGGCCACTCTTAGCGAATTTAGAAGTCGAAACAATTTACGTAAAGAACTTCTATCAATTAATGCAATGAAAGCAATGATTAAAAAAATTTTAAAAAACAGGTTATCTCGCAACTCGTCCTGGTAGAGGACGGAAACCGGTATCGGACCATACGATCACATATGTTGAGACTGCAATCGTTGAAAGAAATCAGACGTGCACTGCTGGTGATAGCAGAACACGTGGAGTTGCCCGACACCTGGATGTGAACGCTTCAAGAGTATGGAAAGTTTTAAGAAAAATTCTTCAATTTTATCCATATAAAACTAGCCTTTTGTATGAATTAAAACCTACAGATTATAATCTTTGATTAACCTTTTTTTTTTTTTTTTTTTTACATTTCTTGCCAGGATGGAGGTCAACGAGGCTTGGCCTTGGACAATTCTCTGGAGTGATGAGGCCCATTTTTATTTGAACGGGATTGTTACACTCGTTTCAAGAAATCCCACTCCATTCTAAAAAAAGTAACTGTTTGGTGTGGTTTTACATCAGATTTTATCCTCGGACCATACTTTTTTGAGACTATTACCGCTGACCTGTTCCATAAACGCTCAAATATATCATGGTATGCTGAGTAGTTTTGCTATCCCACAACTTCAGCAAAGGCAATGCTTAGATAAAACTGTCTTTGTGCAAGATGGGACAACACCACATATTGGTACATCATTACAGCAACTGTTGCACCATCACTTTACAGAAGAAAGAGTCATTCTGTGGGGTTATTTAAAATTGAAGGTTTATCTTGGTGGAGTCTCGAACTTATCAGTTTTGAAGGAAAACATAACACGGACATGCCTCTTGAAATGTTGCATTCAGCTGTAGAGAGTACCATGTACAGAATGCAATGCTTAGTTCAAGAAAATGTAGGTCATATTGAAAATAGCCGATGTCTTCCTCGGGAAAGCGATTCTACTGAATAAAAACAAAAGAGAAAAAGAGTAAAAATGAAGTCGAAGAATCTCCTCTTTCTTTCTTTCCTTTTTTTTTAAAAATTTGTAACCATTTACAGAAGTTATTTTTTCGAATAAAGCACATTTACGGAAAAATTAATTCTTTGTTATTCATCTGTCTGATTACTGTAACTTTTTAAAATTTTGTTGTGCAGTTGAACTTAAAATTTAGATCAAAAGCGCCACATCCCCCCATCGGCAACTTTTCAAACGACATTTTTTTCCAGGATTCCTTTTTCCTATGTCGTCAATTGCCCCCTCACAAAATTTGGTGGCTTTGCGGCTGATGGTTCGAGGTACAGAGCTCTCTCAGTACCGTCAGTTTAAAAAAAGGCACCCAGTATTTCCAGCACATAGGCAGACAAATACAGAGAAAAATATACGACGTACGCATTTTCCGTTATTATCGACAGAAATTTAGAATTTTTTTTTACTATTTCCATTTTACAGAAAAAGTACTGTTTAAAAACAGAATGAATAAAAAACTGAAAATAATTTAAAATCAATGGGAAATGCATAATACTTTTACAATTTAAACGGGAAAGACAATGGTGTTCTTTTTCGAAATTAAAATCAAAATACTGATTACTTGAAATAAGAAAGGATTTTTTAAAAAATATAATTCATAAGCATTTTCAATGAATGATATTTCATCCGAAGAATTGGTAAACAAATATAGGTTTTTTTAACTAACTAAAGGGAGAAATGAAAAAATGTGTTTTCTAATAATTTGCGACAGAATTTCTCTAATCAGATTTCAAATAATTCATTATACGATGGAAAATAACACTTCGATAATTTCTATAGGGATACAATTTTCATCTTAATTAAAAACAAATATTAAAATATGATAGAATAATGAAAATTTAAAAGAATAATGGCAGAGTCGAAATTAATCATTTACATATAAATAATTTTTTTATACAACTAGTCGTGTGAAAACAACTTTTATTAGAAAAACGTTTCAGAGTAAAATATATACTAATAATTTTCCTTTAGTAACATGCTTCTTCTTTTTGTTTGTAAGACGAAGCTTTTATGACAGCGGTTATACCACGGGGAATAATTCGTGAAAATAATTATTATATAGAATACTTTTAGAAACGCCGTTAATGTACGTGAAAGGTGCAAAATATAATAAATAAATGCTTATCAGACAAAATAATTTGCGTATTATTTTCCATGAATAAAACATGAGTTACATGAATAATTCCACATTATCACTAATTATTCAAGGTAAAAATATACAGAATTAAAAAAGCTCATCTCATGAGAGTTTAAGCTCATAATATTTTTAATTAAGTTAATTATCTCGATAAATAGGTAATTGTGGGACATCTTTTGTGCGAAAATTTTAAGCCGGATCTAGGAACTTTTATTTTTCAAACATGTGCAGGCTTTTAGAAAAAGCATCTTTGAACGAGTCATTTTTTTCATCGCTAGTAAAGAAAAATTTCATCTCTAACTATCTAAAATAAATGCGCCATTTTAATTTGAAATGAAATGTTTATATAGAATAAATATTTCAAATATATCAAAATGCTAAAAATTTATTACTGAACTACTTGCAAAACTATTAATGTCAATCAATACAAAATTACCGATGAATAACACGATTTAATTTTTTTCACTTACTTATTTGATCTTTAACATCCTATTAGACTCTTACCTATAAGTGCATAGACAGCTTACTGTTTATATATAAATGCGTCACATATAAGGATGAACATTCAGCAGAAGTATGCTACTTAAATTAATAAGAACTGTTATCGAAAATTAATGTCATTATAAAGTAATATAATTATTTTTTCTGAGCTGAAACGTTAAAACATGTATTCTTTCGTATTTATATAGATTATTAAGAGGCTCCTCGTTTAAGTTTTTATAGAATCTGGTTCTTCTTTATTAAATATAGAATAATGTAATAAATAAAGAAAATTATTATATTTAAAAAATAGCGTGATAGAAAAGTAAAGAAATTAGAATAAAGTCAAAGAAGTTAGAATCAAGTTAGTTTTTTCGATCTTGCTGATTGTGGATTTGAAAAATGCAATGATCAAGTTGAATAAATTTTTTCCCATAATTTTATCAGCAAAATTACAGATGTATGTCAAATCTTTGGCCAAATACTTCATTGGGCTTATTGCGTGTTACTCTTTTTATTGAAATTTTTTGAGGGCTAAAACGATAATGTTGGATAAGTGAATTTCTTTAAGCTTCATATTCCTATTCTATTTGGTCAAAGATTATAAATGTATATAAATAATGTATATAAATTTCGTATATACGAATACGGAAAGGTCGATGGGGGAGGGATATTCCCGCTTAGTCTCTCTATTAAACTACTATTTGTAACTGAAATGCTATTAAGCCATATTGTTGAGTACAGTAATGTCAAAAGGAGAGATGCGATTTCGCCTGTTGAAATATTTCATGGTCATGAAGCAATACTAAAATCTTTTGACACCGACGCACTGATTTGAGATGTTTCCAACTTCTTCGCTAATGAATACAATGCAGTTAATCAAAAATGAAACAAAATGTGTGTACTATTAACATGATTTCTTATAAATTTTATTCTCCGAACATTCATCATTAATTTAAAAGGTTTGAAATATTGCATTAGTTTTTAATTTCCGGAAAGTCGCAAATGAGAACTGGATTCTAAATATTCTAAAAAAGTTTTTCGTTTGAAATAAACTACAAATAACATACGAATCTATAAAAGACCCTGTTTCATTTACATTATTACGGACACAATTGCTACCACTTTGCAATGGAAAAATCTAAATCGATATATCTAGCAGAAATGGTAGCAAATTATTTTGTTTCATCCGATTAAAGGAATTCTTAATCACGTTAGCTATAAATATAATTTAATCATGAATTTATTTGTTAGAAAAATATTGAAATACATTTTATCATATTTTTAATGGTCTATTTTAAATGTTTGAATTTCATATAAGAATTACTAAAATGTTACTGAATGTATTGGTTCGCCGCCCCAAAACACATGAAAAGGAAATAACTACCATTTAAAATATATCAATAACCTAAATCGAAATTTTAAACTTTAAAAATAATTATGGATATAATCGCATAAGTAAATATATTTTAAGCTTATTATGTAATTCACTATTTGAGAACATTTACGTAACATTGCGTTCTAATGCGTGGTAGTGACATTTTGAAAATTATTGAATATGCAATGCACAAATCTTTTTACAGAAGATAAATATTACTTTTTAAAATAATATTTCAAGGATAGTTATAATTTTTTAATAAAAGTTAGCAGGATTCATTTCTGGTTTTAAAATTTCATATTTTATTCTTAAAGGTAATGCAGTTTTAATAATTCTTAATGTCATAAATGGCCTTTTAAATGAATTTCGATTGTTGACAAAAATTAGAAAGAAAAATAAGTAAATACGTTCTCTTAAAATAAGAATTTTTATAATGATTTCAATCCTGTTCACACTTCAAAATTAGCATTTATTTCAGGAACTTCTTAAGTCACTTATTGATACTACAGGACAAAATTATTAATATACAAATGTGACATTTACTGATATACAAATGTGACATGACACATGAAATTTCACTGAATAAGTAATTATTATTACTATTACGCTAAAAAGATGTAATGCTTATCATTAATATACATTGATTTATTTTCTAAATGTCTTATATTTATATTTCATAAAATATATGTAGTATATTAATGAAATTTAAGAAAATATGATATATGAATTATTGAAATTTTATTCGAAGGATTTACCAAGTGTGCGCTTCGTGAGTTTCTTCGCAGAAACAATGTAACATATATATATTTGTACCTAATTTTACTGACATTTTTAATTTAGTTTTATAGATCACGGAATCAAGAGTAACTATTATAAATAAAAATCAATTAACTGACATATAGTTGCAGATAAATAATTTCACCTAAACAAAAATCTCAAATAAACTTAATTCAGTTTTATGCTTCATATTTGTATGAAGCTGGAGATATTGAAATGTTTGCAATTAATCTGTAAATAGGGAGGTGAAAATTTTGCAATTAACTGGCGCGGTGTGATCGACGAAACTTTTATTACACTCAAATTAAATTTTCTAATGAAAGTATTAGCATGAAAATCAGCCAATACATGCTGCAGATATTTTTCTTGATATATAAATATGTCTTAGAATTTCCAAAACATATTATCATTGAAAAAAATATTTACGTTTGAACAGACATTTTCTTTTGAAATTGCATGTTACAATAAATAATGTTCTTTAAAAAATATCTTACTTATTAAATAATATTTATTTTTCCAGTATACAAAGGTATATAGAAAATAGTATTATGGAAAATTCAACAATTATATGAAAAATAATAATAAAAAAATTGACAATGAATAAAATTGACCCATTTTGGTTATCCGCATCATTTCTACGCAGAAACTTTCGTAGTACTGTATTCGAGGGATTTAAATATATACATAAACAAATTTTAAATAAAATGCCACAAGTGCTCATAATTTTATTTTTAGTTCCGAAAATGAGAATTTTGTACTTTTTAGTATAGTGACGGAAACAATTTTTTGCATTTTGGTCATTTTTTTGTCAGCCAATATAAGCCAAAATTTTGGACAGAAGTATAATTTTAGTTTCAAGATAAAATACCAAATTTTATCATTTCAAGTCATTACGCTTTTGAGTTATACATGAGTGATGAACAGAAATGCTCAAATGGATTTGGTTCAAGCTTTGATGGAGATCTACTGGTGAAACTGTGTATTCAATTCTGTTTAATTAACTCTTTATGTTTTGCAATACTGCACTCAGTTGTTCTCAGATAGACAGACAGATTTCTTGTAAATGTATTTCTTCAAAATTTAATAGAAATTTATAATTTTCTTTAAAAGCAATATGCTCTATTCCATCTGTCTATATCAATATGTCTTTGAGTTATAATGTTCAAGATGTGTCCTGTTTAATTTCCGAAGATAAAAAATGTATTCCCAAAAATATCTTTATCCTTCACACATATTACTATATTTATTAAATCTATTTCAATACATTTCTATGAGAACTCAAATATGCATTATTTATTTTTGTCCAGCCATCTAGCCTATGAAAAGTATTGGCGATTTCCAGTAAATATTTTCCTGGAATTTTAAACATGGCGTTTTGATTGAATAAACAGATCTGAATTAAGAGAAATTGTTTTACCGACTTGGTTTAAAGATGAAGTTGAGAAATTAGAAATTTGGTAGCCATAGTTGTATTGTTTAAATTTAAAATTTTGCTTTATAATTTTCTTCAAACATCGCTTTTCCTTTGATTAAATCACTTTCACAAAAATTTAGCATTTATTTTTAAATAAACATTTAGTAACTAAAGTATTTTAAATTGATACTCATTTTTTTATTCCAATTAATAATTTTTATTCCTTAAATACGTGCAAATTTCAGTCACAAGCAGTTTCGTTGTATGTTAGTTTAATCAAAACAAAAATACAAATTATACTCTTAATAAATAAGGAAATTTAATTTATTAAGTGCTTTTTTGTGCTTAATAAAGTAGAAAATATATTTCTAATTTGTTAAGTGAAGTTAAAAGTTTTATTGAAATTTGAAGCGAGAAGAGATATTAAAGAAATTTAGTTATTCTAATACATGATTATATTTTAATACATATGTTAACCTGCAAAAACGATATTGTTACAAAATTATTATTATCACGAAAGTTTTATTTTTTCAGAGAAAAATTTATCTTATTTTCATACGCAATTTTAAATTTTCAATAAATTTAGGTACAGGTATTAAATAAATTCAAGCCTTCAAATCTTCAAAATTTAAATGAGTCATTGGAAACTGAGTTTTTTAAATATCTTGTTTATCTCTTCCTCGTGAACTTCTAAAATCTTAAAATTAAATAAAGAGTTATTTCAATAAACAACAATAGTTACATTTAGAATTTTACTTAGTCTATGACTTTATACCAAAAAAGAAAAATTTGCTTGTTGGAAATACATGTGCAAATATTTAATTCGACCGTAAAGTAAAATTTAACGAATAAGGAATTTTCAGATATATATCGTTAGTACTTATTTATTTGTAACACTTATAATTTGACAAAAAATAACTTTTATTATGAAGCTACAGAAGAATTTTTCATAGTAGAAAAAAAATCATTCACAATAGTGAAAATATGCAGACATTGTGTAGAAAATAACAACGAACCATTTTATTTGGGAACAAACATAACATTTAAAATATAGGTAAAGAGAAGTGGAATGAACTTCTTTTATTGCTAATTGCACATCGATTATTTCTAAGAACAATTTAATATATAAATTTGATTGAAATAAATCAAAATAATATCAAAATGTAATAAATAGAGCGCCTACAAAGAAATTATCTTTCTACAATAAAAAGTCATCGATTTAAAGAAATTATCATTTGCTGCACACAGTGTTTGTTTTTCCAAAATGAAAGGATTTCCTGACAAAAAATAAGGCTAAAATGGCATACAAATATAAATTGTTGAAATTTACTAAAGATTATTAAAAAAATATGTAAATTGATGTAATATAAATAGAATGTAATAAATAGAACGCCTACAAAGAAATTCTCTTTCTACAATAAAAAGCCATCGATTTAAAGAAATTATCATTTGCTGCACACAGTGTTTGTTTTTCCAAAATGAAAGGATTTCCTGATAAAAAATAAGGCTAAAATGGCATAAAAATATAAATTATGTTGAAATTTGCTAAAGATTATTAAAAAAATATGTAAATTGATCAAACTCTATTCCACATAATATTCTTGGAAATAGCATTAGAGCAAAATTTAGCATCATCTTGTTAAATAAAAAAGAAAGAAATGTTAAAATGTTTCTTGAAGGCATATCTAAAAGATTAAATTAAACTGGATTATTTTGGAAAATTTAGCAATTTTGTAATAAAAGCATTTTATTGCTCTTAATTTAATATTCGGGATTTCTGCTCTGAATTTAATATTCGGGATTTCTGCTCTGAATTTAATATTCGGGAAGAACTAAAATTTTCTCAATTAATTAATGCCGATTTATAATGCTATTGATGGCTCTTATTATTTTAATACTTCAAAAAGTGCTTAGAATTCTATTAATCAGTAGAGCATCTTCTTTCTTTTTTATGCTTAAATCTAATCTTTTTAGTATAACATGCATTCTTATGGTACCACATTATATATTACAAAAATAGTAATTTTTGTTAGTTTAATTATCCAGCGAAATAAACCATTAATTAATAGTGTGTATTTTATTTATATCATTGATTGGGAAACCTTCTTCTTATTTTTTGCTAATTCAATTTTAGGGCCCCTAATAGTTTTCTGGATACCTTGTACTTAGTTTGACATAATGAATTAAAATTTTTATAGGATTTATATTTACATAAATTGTAAAAATAACTGTGCAAAATTGGAAGAATATATATTGAAATCACATCTAATTAAAGCATTGTAAAAAATAGATGAATTTAATGAACATTTTAATTTTCCACGAATAGATTTTGTTTTGATATTTCCTTCAACATAAATACAATTTTATTTACTCTTCATGTTTTTAAATAAAATTAAACAATTTTATCAATATAATCATGTCTTTCTCATTATATTGTCTCTTCAAAACCATTTAATTATGAAAAATAAAGCTTTAAATTGTTGAAAAGTTCAATTTTCCTGTCCTTTTGTCTCAGGGACAATTTTTCATCTAGCAGTATAAAATAAACATCCTGTGTTGAAATTCAAGAATTTTATATAGGGTTAATAGATTTATCAATTTCGGATTTAACGTATTAAAGTTCATTTATCATATTGAAGTCTGATTTATCAAATTCAAAGCTCATCGTTTTCGAAATATTTTTTATGAGAAAGGAAAAGTGAAATAATGTATCACAATAAGCACACTTCTCCTTTTTACACAAAATTTAAGGCAATTGGGAAATAAATATCAAATCAGTTTCATTGCTTTTACTCGTAAGCAGGAAAACATATATGAGTAATACTTTTAAGCGTCGTCATAGCAAAAAAGTAGAAAATAAAAATCTCCACAAAAGCAAATTAGAACTCGGGTCTTTTTATTGCTTTTTAAAAAATGCACGTCAAGATTTTAATATTTATATATCTTCCTGTACCATACAGGAATTTCACTTTTCATTGAATAATATCAGGCACTTAATAATTTTTCCAACATTATACAAATACTTTCCCAGAGCTCTAAATAAGAGTGATAAAAAGTGAGTAATTTAGAAAGTTAGTTTTTTTTCAAGTGTTCAGCTATTTAAATAAATGAGGGATTCTTATCAAAACATTTTTATTTAAAAAAAAACTAGACTCATTATTTGAAGTGGTTTCTGAAACTGAAAGGACGTTATAATTTATATTAAGCTAGAAAAAGTTTATCAACGTAAATCACAGATCACAATTAAAAGTGAACAAAAAAACCATCCCGAAAGTTTAATTATTTTCACCAATTTTAAAGCATTTTCATTCATTAATTAAAAGTCTTAAAATGATTATTTTTTAATAATTTACTTCAATAAAAAAGGTAAAAGTGAAATAATATTACATTTTAATTTTAAAAAACATTATGACAAAGAGCATGTTACTGAAAATCGGAAAAATTGGAATTTCATTTATTAGTTTATATTTGCATGAGTAAGCATTTTCGAATGCCTTAAAAGCGCTGAAATTGTTTGTGAAACTAATTACTATCTAAATAAATAAATAAATAATCTAAATTATTGCGTTAAAAATATTTTTAAACAGTCATCACGATAAATCATAGTGTATTTGTTATTTATCGAATGCTTTCAACTCAAAGCAAACATTTTGTAAATAGAGCGAATAGTTATCCAAGATGAAATTATTTAATCATAAAGAGAACTGCGTCGATAATTTTATATAAATTTAATGTTTTAAGATATTAAAATATAAAATGCGTTAGTATTTCGGATATTTGATTTGTACCTTTTATCTTTTAAATATGTATACTCATTAAATACACTAATAACACATTTTGATTTCATTTATAATGGGAATAAAAATACTACTTATTACAATAAATTATATTTTCATAGGTCTACAAAAAATAATTTTTGAAAATAATTTTTTTTTCATTGATTTTTATGTTGCTTGTAGTAGAAGTTCTAAAAATAAATTCCGTTTATTTCAATCACATAATGAGTTTCTACAAAAAGATTGAACATTTGGAAAAAACAGTTAAAAACTTACATTTTTGACATTTTATTTAAATTTTATTAACTCATAAATCCATATAAATTTTATTTATATCCTTGTTTAAATAACGATTTAGCATATGTAGAAAGTTATAAGTTCTTATGGCGACATTTTATTCTTTACCTCAAAAGTTCTTTTGCCACTTTTCTTCTTATGAACTTTACAGAGACTGCCTCTTTATAGAATCTAGTAGAAGTCGGCTATCATGCTGGCATTCTATTTTTCTTGATATTGTTCTTCCATCGTGGTGAAATCTTTCACCTTTTCCTCATTAACGGTATTTAAATTTTCAGAAAAATAATCCAGTTGTGAATCCAGGAAATCAGCTTTTAATCTCACACTAGAAACTAAAATCTTTAGATTTCTTATCTCTTCCAAAATATATTCCTAATTTCAGTCCTTGTTGTTTCCAACAATAATAATAATAAATAGATTTAAAGATTTTCAGGCTTTTCTTCCGATCTATTTTACATTTCAGTCTCAAAATTTTCATCTTTCATAATTTTCTTAATCCTATGAATACACCTTCCGTCAATTTGGTGTCGGCAAATCCTAAGAACCCGTCGCAAAAGTATTTAAGTCTTCCGAATAGGTTCGGAGGTGATTTTTAGAAAAAAACCCAAATATTGGTCTTTTTATTGATATAAGGATAAAATGATGAATAAAAGTAAAATTATTTAAACGTATATGTAGTTTTTCAAGAAAAGGCGTATTTTGATGTAAATTCTGGCATTTATTTACAAAAACAAATTGTCATAGTTCTTCATTTTCCTTAGTAATGTTACATGTGTAACATATATTAGAATGTAACGCACTATTATCTAATAATCACATTCAAAAATGAATTCTTCGTGTGGAATATATGAAATTATCTAAGAAATTTTGGAATTTTTTTCAACAATATATATATTAAACTATCATAAATCCACTTCTGTAGCAATGAACATCATATCCATGGTTCATCACATTCTGATAAATATAACGAGTACAAATTATAAATTTCATTAATAAGTCTGGAATATTTCTTTTAAGATACGACGATACTCATACAGTAGAATTATGAAGAAAACTTGTTCTTCAGAAAATGCATTTAATAATAATATTAATATTGCCAATAGTTTGCAATAACTTAGCTCCTAATTGACATACAGACAAAATAAATATATAAATGGAAACAGAAACAAGCCTATGTTTTAAAAATGCAAAATATAAAAATGTAAATTTTAATCCGAATTCATGTTTCCAACTTTGACGGACACTCTCTTTCTAGTAGTAAAGCCTCAACGAATATTTTTCATAAGATTTAATTTTATGTGAAGAAGTTGCAGTATGTTTGCTTTTTATCAACCATATTTTCCTTTTGAATATTTTTGACTCCAACACCTGATAAAATTGTCTCACATAAACTGTCTTCCGGATTGACTATTCTTTCTTAATGTAAAGCTGTTTTATGCCTTGTCTGTCCCATTCACAAAGTAAGCAAGAAACTTTCATGTACCCTTTCTGCTGGCCAAATAACACGCCCAGATCACCCCAATAAGCTCTCTTTGAAATGAATTGAATGCCCAAGAAATGCTGAACATATGCAAACATTCGTAATTCCATGCTTGAGACAACTTTTTTTAATGAATCCATAAAATATTTCTATTCATCAGATTTATATTGGTCTTCGAAACTTGTTATGAGGCTATGCATATCATTCCAGTAAACAAGTTTACCCACTGGAGAAAAGAAAAATGGAATAAATTCTTGCTATTCGTTCAAAAACCAAGGAAATGCTGTTTTTGCTTTCAATCTGGAATCTATAATTTCTGCCGAATCTTTATGAAGATTTATCCCACGACAAACAGATTTAACTCAGATTGTTAGGTTCATCACTAATGGAGTCATCTACTTCATCAAAACCATCATCAATTTCACATTCAGATTCAATATTTGAATAAAAATTATTTTCATCAGTATCTGAAAAGAAAGAACTAGTAAACCCTGGTCCATGAGGGACAGGGCATATGGCAAAGAAAATGTCAGGATAAGATATCTGAATTTTGTTCTTTAAATTAAGCCTCTCATATGATAAAGAAAACGATATACATAATGATTCTTTGGTTCTTCTCCAAATCTTTGGTATACTAAACTTAAAATATTTTTCCCCTTTGAATCCATTCCCTTCATTTTTGCACACATATGCAAAAAAGTTTGTGTGCAACTCAAGTTTGGAGTTAATCATTGAATTTCATTCCAAAATAAACCTAATACACTTTTTTTCTACGAACACCAAAAGGGTCTTTGCTCTTTATTCACTGTATCGTTTCTGCAAATATAGCATAAAGAATTCGGTAAATTAACCTATTTTATGGAAGTCACTGATTTTTAATGCAACAAAAACTGTGAGAAAAAGTATAATGAATTATAACTCACAGCCACCTACTATTTTACTAAACACATTGCATTATAAAATATTTATCTGTAATTTAAACCAAAATTTTATTAAAGAAAATTGAAGAAAGCAATTTCTTAAAATTCCCCATAATAAATTTTCCGTAGATGTAGCGGCATACATTTTTAGCAGATTTTTTTTTTTAAGAAATAAAGAAATTTCTAAAACTTTAATTAACTTATTATTTCAAAGTTTCGAAGTCAAATTTATTTAAAATCCCCGACAGAACTTTCTAAGTTTGCTTGTAACTTTACAATCCCGATTTTCAAACGCGTCGAACTAAAACACATAAAAAAAAAGAATGATTCCTCGGGGATAATCGATGCTAAACGAAATCATTTAGTTCTAAAATCGAACGACAGAGAAGGATAGGATAGAAAATAAGTAAAAATCCGCACCAGTCTCTGCTGCAGAGAATTCACCTCAGCGACAAGCGGGGGGAAATAAGAACACCGTCGGACAAGAACAGAAAAATTCTGTTTTTAAAATACCTCAACCGGAGAGATCTTCGGAAAAGAGAAATGGCAAAAGTAGAATTCTCACAGGAACAAAAATAAGAAACTAAAAGAAGGAAGAAAAAGAGCGTGGAAAGTAAGTACCAGAAGGTTAAGAGTCATTCTTTGCTCGGGGCATTTTCGTAAAATCCGATCTTAAACAACGAAATCAGGGAAAGCTGCCATTCATAGAACAGCTCCTTCCCTTAATTCACCAATATAAAACTAATACAACTACAAAAAAAATCTAAAAATGTGTGTGACAGATAAATCATGTATTAATGAATTCTATCATGGCCTTGAAAAGTTTATTGAAATTCTATGTAATTTGATATTCCACATAAGTTCATTCAGTTGCAAATATAATTAAATCATAATTTATTGATAGCGTATTTTTTATATTTTAAAATATTCACCAACACCAGTTTCATAATATTAAATTCCCATAGTCTTAAAATGTAACATCAAATCCTAAGTAGCGGTAAAAAGTAATCAAGATAAATCAAATTATCAAGTTTTCTATATAGATAAGGGAGAAACTGATATGATTAACTGTTTTACCATAATCTCAGGAATGATATTTTGTTTTGGTTTCTTTTTCAATTAAATCTTGCGTATCAACCAGATACTGAGACAGAAGCATTGCAGTATTATTGCATACTTTTGTTAATTGTTCTGTCACCAAAAGTTTCGATACAGAACTGTTTCATCGATTCTTAGGATTATAGATAAAATGCATTTTACAGACTGTTTTAAAATTTCTGATGAAAACTATGTAGAATTACAGAACAGTAAGAGTAAGCACAAGGAATTGTATAATGCATGGTAATATTCAACTGATGAAGTACTTGAAAGAGTTTTCCGCACTTGGCTATCACATCATCTAAATTTCACGTGATTCGGATTTTCGCAGTGAATTTTTCGAAATAACAGAAATAATTTATTTATAATAAATGTTTATGTTGTACTCTTGGTAACTCTGTCATCTTAAGGATGACTTATTTTCTAATATTCAAAGAAATTTTCTGAAAACTTTTTGCTGTTAAAATTTTGAAATCTAATTTTTCAAATTAGATGAAGATCATTGTTTATAATGACAATGGATTTAAATAAAATTAAAACTAAGTGAAATATATAAATAAGAAAAACAATTAAATTTACATAAAAAACCTGTACGCCAGGAATAGAGTCTTTTACAATTACTAAATATTCGTAGATACTTTATTCTTTATTCTAAATGGTTTACACACTTTAGTGCAATAATCATGCTCCTAATAACATATGCATATACTTGAATCAATTATTTAATTAAATAAACGCTTATGGAACCAAATATAATAAATCAATAAGAAGAGATAAATAAAAATAAGTGTCCCTTCGTACATTTGTTGAGAATGCAATGTTAAATATTTTGATATCATTCTTATCTCTTTATATTTACATGGGCATAATAGCATTTCAAATTAAATATTGAGCATTATGAAATACCTTTCAGTGCAAAATTTTCTTAATAAAATCCAACATAATCATAAAAAACGCATTTTCTCTGAATTCATTTTGCAATATAAATTCCAACAAACTTATACCCGGGGAAAATAAGTAAAAAAGAACAGGCAATATGAGACAAGTAAATTCAATGTATGTTGCACAACTTTTGCCTGTAAATTTATTTTATATGTCTTGATAATTACTCAAAGATTCTACTTGCCTATAAAATATGGCTCAATATTCTTACATGAATATTTAACGTTGCTTAAACATTGCAAATCTTGTCTCCAGGGAAATTTCAAAGATGTTGCTTAGAAGACATGCTAAACTATATACTATGTAAATCTGACAGGATTTGGAAAAATTTCTCTGGATATTTCTCAAATATTTTTTTTTAAGTAAAGAAAACTTTAATAATGTATATTAAATTGCAATTCAGTTCCGCGCAATAATAATAAAAATCATTTCTGCATATATATATAAATTAATCTGACTAGACACCGATTTTTTACGAAAATAAATAGTATACAGTCTTATTATAAATATTTCTGCAAAATATATATAAAAAATTTAATCAAATTGGAACACAAATTCGTATACTCCACCAAATATATAGTTAGATTAAAATTACATTTTCCATCCGAAAGAAAAATGATAAATAAAATATAAGAAAACTATTTTCTATAACAAAAATAAATTTCTATTTATTTTGAATGTTACTTTGATTTACATAAGGCAGTTTCCTAGTTTTATTTCCAATTTTCATCAAAATATATTTATGCATAAATGTTCTTTATTCAAATTAAATATATTCATAGTTAATTGCGATGATTTCCAATTATGTAAATGTAAGTAACAAGGCCGTACTTCAAACATAACATTATTATAAAAAATTTCTGCGAATGAATAATATTAAAAATCAAATGTTTAAATACGCATTTTTCCATCTAAATAATTACCAAAAGCCCTTTACTTGTAAGTACCGTGAAGACATAAAATACTAATTACCATTATTCACTTTAATGAAAATGAATTTAATTCTTATAATTAATAATTTAAACTCTAATATGAAATATCAGAACATGCTAGTTGTGTACGTGCGCTTGAATTATTCATGAATTACATGTTGCACGTAAAGTTAAAACAGATATTCAGATGAGATATTTTACTTCTTTAATTCTAAATTATATGATATAGTATGCTTCTAATTTTTAAAATAGATAAGGTATTGCTGTAAGATGATATTCATGCAATTTTAAAATTTAATTTCTTGTAATGAAATTAATATTACTTAGAACTGCACAACTGAATAATTAAATTTATATCGAAACGTTTGAAATTTTGTATTTAAACTATTTATCAGCATTAATATGCGATGATAACTAATTCAACTAGTGTAAAATATTTTGATAAAATTTGGGAAAAAGAAGTGAACCACTTTTGATTTCTTTTTGAACATATTTAATTTAAAACTTTCAACATTCACAGCAATCGTTTTTTCTTAGATGTTGATTAAATTAATCTCTGTTAAATAATTTTTTCAACAAACACTGTATCAAATTGTTTAGCACGATTACGCTACAAATTATAACAATTTTTTTCTAGCAGCAGTTTTGAAATATTATAAAAAATGCTTTTTACTTAAATTTTTGGCAGCAATGTATATGATATAATTTTAATATTAACATGAAGATGACTATATTTTATTTATGTTATGGACTATTTTGCTTTAAGCAATACAACATGTTTTTTTAGTTTATTTTTTTTAATTATCATGTCCAATGCTTTTTCGTCATTCTTGAATAATAGTGAACTTTCCACAATAATTTTTTTTCAAATTTAGGAACTTTTTTAATATCTAGTTCTGTTTTAAACAGCAAAATAGTTTCTACCTAGTCCTTTTTTTTTAACATCATGCACTAGTTTGTGAATGAGTGTTCAAATACACAGTTTTTATTATTAACATTTTTTTTTTATTTTTTCCTTTTACAGTATTTGCATTTTTAGATAAAAAAAAGAGATTTATGTTGCGTGTTAAGTTTAATATGTGCGATTTCAACATTCTCACTGCTGTGTGTGTACTTTTGGTTAATTGTTAGACCAAATGTCAAATGTCTTTACTGCTTAGTTTTGGTCTTTCATATTTTTTTTTCATGCAGCTTAAATTATCGACTATCTATCTTCAACAATACAGTATGCATTTAATGTCAAAAACAGTGCAGATTTCTGATGGGGAAAGTAAAAATATTTTATTTCAGCTTAAGGGGATTTTAAAACTCTGTCAGTTTTGTAACAATTTTAAAATCCTAAATATAACCTCTTCATTTTATTAATATGGCTGGTAAAGATTTCGAAACACAAGGAAATACTTTTAACAACCATAAGAAAATTAATGGCATGTTAAAATTCTTTTTTTTCTAAAGATGATGGTTTCAAAATATTCATACTACGAAATTACTCTAAAGCGTGCTCAAATGAAAGGATATGAAACGACACTGTGGATTTAATCGAAGTCTTTGTTCATAAGTATTCACCAAAGGCTTGAGCATAACCATTCAAATTTCAAACGGTATGATTTTTAGGAAATTTCTTACCTTTTTATTTCAACTTCCCCTTTAATTTATAATTACACACAGAATTGTTGCACACGTATTGTTTCATATTTCAAATTGCTTCTGTATTTCTTCCTGATACAATTTCATTGGTAAATTTATCAAATGGAGAGATTCATTTTTGATATTTAATAAATTATTTAAGGTAAAAAAGGCAAATATATGTATATTGATTTTTCAATTGATCTGAATAAAATAAAATTAGATTAATACTTCTTTTTCAATCTATACGAAAGTTATTTTTGGACGAAATTTATATTTAGTCGTTGACTTAATAACAAAGTCTAGAGCTTATATAAAATTACCCAACCGTCTGTTAGATTAATACGGACGTTTTGTTGGGATTCGTTGAAGGTATATTTTCTAACTTCCAACTACTATCGTTTTGACAAGATTGCACATGAACTGGATTTAAATAAAGTTGAAATCTATCTATTATAAACGCTGAAGTATTTTTATTTCAATCGTTTCTCAATAATTCTAGCTTTATAGAATTTGAAGTGTGCTTTCAACTTTCACTTCCTCTTAAATAAATTTTGGATTCCATGATTATACTTTTATTTTATTCAAAGTGAACATCAAAACTTAGACTGAATATTAAAGATTAATTATTTCTCGAAATATGTAATGCTGAATAGCATTTAAATTCGTATACCTTAGGATTGCTAGTAAGTGAAACAAAAATGTTTTATTACAATTCTAAAAAATTCTTGTTTCAGAGAAAACATGGTAAAATGCCCTAGAATTTCTTAAAATTAAACAGCACAAATAAGACTTTATTGTAAGAATAATACAATAAAAAATTCGAAATCGAAATTATTTTTCAGGAAGATTTTGATACTTTTTTTGAAATTAGAAACCAGAGATAATTTTAGATTTAATCATACAAAAATGCATAATGTAGCAGTAAGTTTGTTTTCCCAATAGAAAATATTCCACAGAGGAGCTATGACTTTGAATTTATATATTAATTATTCAGACCACCGAAGCTTAGAAAAGAGTTATTTAGTACAGAATTCGACATTCATTTTATAACTATGGAAAACTGAAGAAAACTTTATATTTGTGTATTTTATGAGCATCAATCTATTTCAAAAGAAACAATACTAATTATATTCGACATATAAAGAAATATAATATAATCATATAGAAATTTTCAAAAAACTTAGAATGATTTAATGAAAGTTGCATCTTTAATTTAATCTATGTTGCTTTGTTGATTTCAGTCCCAGCCAAAAGCAAATTTTAATCCAGTAGTGGCTTCAATGAAATTTCCATAAATAATTCAAAAATTTTAAAATAAATAAATCTGCTGGTTACCTCCATACTTCCGTTAAAAGATATTCCTTTTTTGACAGTGATTTGGAAATTTCACTTAAAATGTATATTGATTAGATTTGATTCTCAGGAAAGTGTCTGAGATATATATTTTAATTATTATTAAAAGCAAAAGCATTCTCTTAGAGACAGAGGGACTTTTAGAAAGAACTAACTTTTTAAATTTAAGTTCCTTTTAAAATAAGTTATACTTTTATAAATATAATATACTAAAATGAGTTATACATAATAAGTTTCTATAACAATTTACAACTGAAAATAAATAATAAGCTGATCAACATACATAATAGTGATCAACGGGAACGTACCTCATTTGGTTTGTCTCATAAGTTTTCATACGAAATTGATGCAATCACATAAAAGATGAATAATAACAGAAATAATGATGATATCGTGTGTTCTAATTGGAAAATCGATCAAAATTAATTCAATAATAGCATTATTTTCCAAAATAGCATTCATTTCAATAATAGCATTATTTTTCACGAGAGGTAGTTATAAGACACTGATTAGCTAAAATGAATATGGTGAGTTTTCCCTGTATACAGTATGTGCTTTTCATGTTTCTTGCCCCATCATTTTATAATTAATATTAGGGAATCTTTGCTTCTTGTAAAAAAGCATTTTTCATCCATAATCACAAAAAAAAAGAATGTTAAAAGCTTTCTAGAATTTTAAAATGATTATTTAAAACACCTTTTTCTTCTTTTCAGCTTTATGCAACCATTTCTACCATAGGCATATATATATAATTCAATTCTAAAAATGCCTATATCCATGTATCAGCAAACAGAGAATGTTTGTGTTATGCACTAAAATACTTTCGTAATTAAAGAATTTCATAGCATATCGCCAAGTATTATGTTTTCATTTTATTTCATTCCTTCGCACTTCTGAATGCATTTACGTTAGCACTTGGTGCAGACTATCAACATTCTTTAAAATGATCCGAAGATTTTAACAGGCGCTGGTGTGAGTTTACGATCGAATTTTGGAAACTGCGTCCGACACTTTCCTAATATTATTTGCTAATATGGATAAAGCTAATTTTTTACAATATGCTGTAAACTCCAAAAATCTCTGTCAACTTTCAGCGGATTAGGTTTTTATTACTATGTGTAGGCATTAACATCGACGCAGTTAGGTTTTACGACACTTTCTCGGCTTAGAATTGCGTTTAAAAAAAGAGTTTAAAAAGGTAAAGAAAATACTAAAAAATATGGTTGTGTCGCATAAATCGGAACCCTAATCTTTGCACTTCATAAAATTCAACATGTTTGGAAATGAAATATGATTAGATGAGGTTGTACTAAAAAGAAAAAAAAAAGAAATCATCGATATTGATGATAATGAATCGATTAAAACCCAATTATCAAGATATTTTTCAAATTGTTTTTGAAACAGAATGTATTTTATCTGATTGAAGCATTTCCACAAATTTAGATAGGACTGTTATAATTTAGAGATAGAGAAATAAAATAAAATAAAATCTATTTCTTCATCTCATTTATTTGATATCGTTTGTATTTATTTATTTATCATTTTGTTCATCTCATTTAATTTCATACCTTGTTTGTTATTTCTTTATTTGCCATTTTGTTCATATCCTTTATTTGATTGATTTTTTAATCAATTGCAGCTAAATAAAAACACAAGTATCCATCTTTCTCTCCTCATGCGCCACTAAGAGTCAATATCATGCATTCTATAGAAATATAAATTTAATATAACAGTTGAAGTATAGTCATTGAATTTTTAACTGTGTCATAAAACTGAGTCTCAAACGGTTGTAATCAGATATTATTTTTCAAATATTTATTTTTCATGGTCAAATATTTTAAGAAATTTCATTTTGCTCTTATACGAATAATTCTAAAGGATTTCACAGAAACTTCAGGTCATTAAAAATAAGCATATTTTGTTACAAAATGTGTTATATACATAATATATTTCTTTATATGCAGCATTAAATACGAAATTCTAATATTTTTCAGTTTCTCAATAAAATAAAAATTTAATTCCAAATGATGCGATGTGCATATTTTTCAATATTTGATGCAGTCCTGAAATGTTTTTCTCTTTGAACAGCAACTTTATTGCTTTGATGCTTCTGCGAGTATTTTCGAATCAATTTCGATCATCATTTTAATAGATAAGTCAAAAGTGAGTTTCAGTTTTAGCATTCAATTATGACGAGTTTTCTCTCTAAGAAACTTCTATATTCTAAGTTCCTAATAGAATCCATAGTTTCAAAGACGCTCTTTCATTATACATATGTATAATGCACTGATAAATACTGGTTTGTATATAATTTTAAAAAATAGGAGGTAAATATTATTTTGCTTACATGAAAAAAATTGACAATATACCAATTTTCACTTTCTCATATACGAATTATAACGAAAATAATCATAAAAAATTCGAGATTTTGACGAATCCTTACAATTCTGAGATTCCTGAGTTCTACAAATACATTTTTGGCACTTTATCTGTCTGTCTCCGGCTAATTGAGAGAGAGAGTTAGAGAGATGAAATTTTGTATTCATTATTTGCACTAAATTTGCAGATTTCACTCAAATTTCATGCAAAATCCGTTCAGAAGAAGTCTGTCTGTCTGGTTGTTACAATATACGTTAGCACGAACCGAACATAACAAAATGATGAAAGCTAGATGGATAGAACGCAGTTCCCAAAGTTAATATTTGTAGTGTAGGCATCTGTCAAATTTTGAGCCAAATCTAACAAGGAGTTGATCGTCTGTGAAGCTGTATTTTCAAAAACATTTAAGTGCAATAGCTCAAAATCTCTATGAATTAAATATACAAAATTTGGTGTGTGATTTAGTCACTATAATTTTAATTTTGTGTCAGAATTTTGTTTCAGTCGGTTAAGAAAAATGCAACTGGAACACAAATTTGATTTTCGGATACTTTTAACCGCAAGCCAGGGATTATTCGCCTGAAACCTCGCCTGAGTTCACATAATAGATTCACTAAAATAGTTACACAATAGATTCAGGTCAATGGTTAATATTCCGTAACTATTGTATGCCAAAGTTCTGGAGAGACAACCCCCTCTGCTTTAAAATTAGTTCTGATATTTCTCATCTTGTACTATTCGTAAACCAAATCATCAAGATGGTAATAAAGGAATAAGAGAGAAGTGGAAAGTAATTTCTTTTTCTTCAGAGAGAAAATGTACTGTATTTATGTAGTAGAAATCATAAGGGATAACGTTGATTGCTTTTCATGAGTGTCAATGTAGGAACGATTGCTATCGGAGAACATATTAGGCAATCTTTCTTCCTCTCTCTGAGGCAAAAGCAAGACCAAAGAGCAGGCATATCTCTTCTAGATGCTTACATTATCTGCTTCAATAAAAAGAAAACATTATGGGAGACATCATCATAACTGTTTAGAACGATTCCAATATAATTTTCTCTGTTCAACTTTCAGCTATGCTTTAGAGAAATGATACTCTTGTAGGCCTTGAGATATTTGCTAGGGTCAAATTTATTTATTTTTCAGATCTATAAATTTGAGAACAAGATGTTTTTTCAATCCAAAAAGCTGGTATTTTTAGGCAGGCAACAATATTTAAAGTTCAGGAAAAACACTGCGAAGTCATTGGAAGTTTTGAAGGAAAAAAATCTAGCTGCAGCTAAATTATTTACTAAAGCAATAAATGTGCTCCGATTCCCGGAACAACTTTAGTAACAAATAATTAATTTTTTTTGTAAATAAAGAAATGTTATAAATAATTTGAACGATGATGACAATAAGTTTGAATTTTTAAGGAATGAAACAGTTTTCTTTATACGTATACAGTGCAATTCAGTAAACGCACGCACATTACGCATTAATACCAAATAAGTACATCTTCAAAAGAAAAATAATCGAAAAGAATAAATCAGAAACAGCATAACTTATCTAATAAAAGCTATTTAAACATGTTTTTTACATACTTGAGACTATCGATTATAAAAGAAAAAAATTACTTTTCTTTTTACTTTATTGCTCTTAACAGTGGTGAGGCAGATGGCTGATGTAATATAATTTTTTAAATCCACTACTGTTATTTTTGGCTTTAAAAAGAGAATAAAACGTGGAGGTATTGTATTTTTATGGCTTCTACAAACATTAATATCTAATGTAGCCATATGTTCCTTGATATCTCTTCATTTTCCATGTTACTGTTTCTTAAGAATAAAAAAATATATATATCTGATGAGAAGGAAATTTTTGTCTTGCTGAAAGAAAAATTTCGGTATCGTTCATAAATTGGAATCTAAATAAGCAAATAAAAAAGAATAAACAAAAACTTCTCAATAAAAAAATAAATTTAAGGAATTTTAGATTGAAATTTTTTAAGTCTGATTGTGTTTAAACGTATTTAAAACTCTGCAAGGAAGCTTATTGGCAGTATTTTTACAATTCTAGTTTTTCTAAGGCATGGAAGGTGAAGTTTGTCACATATATATTAGTCAGTGCAATTATCTATTTATTATTAATAATAATCGTAATATATATTAATAATGAGAGTTCAGTATGATAAATCGATTAATTATTAATATTTGAATAATCACGGTTATTATTAATATTTAATTAGTCACATTTGCCTTCACTCAGCCATTCTCGACTTCATGGAAAAGAATGTAATAAACAACATGTATCAGAGTTTGTTTCGAAATAAGCATATTTTAAAAATAAAATCGAATTATAAAACAAAAATTAATCAATAACTTTAAACAAAACATATTTAAACATATACATTTCATATGTTTAATTTTTTTAACATATTCAGAAGATTTTCAAAATGTCTAAATTCTAATGCATTCTTAGATCAAATCTTAATAGTGAACAAAATTAAACTTTTTCAAAGTTAAATTAATAGAAAAAAAATCTGAAAAATCTAACTTAGCTGAAAATAATATATATATAAATGTCCTAATATAAGATTAGATTAAGTCAAAATATTTTAAGGAAAAAAATAGAAACTTGGAAATTGAAAAAAATGTATTTCTTTTGATTTTATATGCGAAAATTACAACAAATATAACTAAATGTTTTTTGATTCTGTAAAAATTTTTATAATACTATCTTGAAAATATTGTTATAACTTATCGATTTTTAAATCTCCTTAAATGTCTTTAAATAAAAAAATGTGCAATAATTTTTAAATCCATATAATAGTTTCTTTTCTAGCTTGATTATGTAAAAAAAATCAATTTAAATATTCACTTTTATTTTCTTGTTTGATAAGAAACCAATTCTCTTTACTGGAATTTTTGATGCGGGAGATACTTAAATAGATCCTTTTATTAAATAAGAGAAAAAAATCCTTTACAAAATTAATTTTAAACCATCTTTTCTCAAGTGAAATTTTTATATATAAAATATTATAAAATTCAGTGGGATATGTCACCTCCAAACTTCCTCGCATACTCTCAAACAAAGTTATCACCTACCATAAATCAGCAAATTATGCACATATATATATCATACATATAATTATGCACATAGTATATCAAATGCATGTTATTATACTATTTCCACTCTATACTGTCATTGACAAATTTTTAAATGAATCATTTAATTAAATAAGAGAAAAAAAATCACTTTACAAATTTTATTTTAAATAAAATTTTTAAATCACGTAATTATATATATATTATAAGAATCCGCGAGATTTTTCACCTCGAAACTTTCTTGTCTAATCTCTGACAGAGTTATCATCAACTACCCTAAACCTGAAAATTATACATAATGCACCAATATATATTGTCATTTTATTTCCATTGTTCATTGACAAATACTTAAATAAATTAATTAAATGAGTTTTTAAAACTAAGTATTATTAAAAATAATTAAGAAAAAGTATTACTTAAAAATTTAATTAAATAAGTGAAAAAATCCTTTTATAAAATTAATTTTAAATTAATCTTTTGTAAATGAAGAATTTATACACAAAATATTATAAGTATCAGTGGGATTTGTCGCCTCGAAATTTTCTAGTATAATCTCTAACAAAGTTACCATCACCCACCCTAAACCAGTAAATTATACACTGTGTATCAATACATACTGACATAATATTTCCATTGGTCAATAGCAAATACTTAAATAAAGAATTTAATTGTGTAAGTGAAAAATTCCCTTTAAATAATTAAATTTGAATGTACATTTTATATGTGTAGCACTTATATACAAAATGTTATAAGAATCAGTGCGATTTGTCACCTCCAAACTTTCTCGCATAATCTCTAACAAAGTTATCATCACCCACTTCAAACCCGTAAATCATGCATATTATATCAAAACGTATTGCCATTTTATTTCCACTCTATATTTCCATTGGTCAGTTGTATTTCTTTTCAAATGCTATGAGCCTGCAACTTTCGAAATACATGTATAATTCAAAGTCATTCATGGTTTTTTTTTTTCAATGCGCTGCTGCATTAGCGCAAGAGAGTAGAGGGTTACCTTTCGAAAATTTCAAAATTGTTTAACTGTGACCATAATCGTGAAGCTCTAGTATTTTATATCATCACAATCTAGAACGCAAACCATCAAATAACAATATCTGGAATTTTCATTCGATTGGTTCAGTTAAGAGGCTATTAGGAATTCATATATTGGGAAAGTTTTTTATGATCACCTTGCACTTATGTGAATATAATTCTGTACTCTGTAATGAATTATTACCTGATTTAAAATGTTTTAACGATTGAAAATAAACTATAAAAAGTGTATTAAGGAAATTTTCCTTTGTTGTACCTTCTCAGTACCTTCTTTGCCAAGCAATCTAAAATTGCTTTCTTGTATCCAAATTCGGATATATTTAAAAAATAAATAAATAAAATTTATCGCGATTCGAGTAACGATACCTTTTTCGAAAGACTGAATAGTTTTTTACAAACACACATGCAAACAAGCAAACAAACAAACAAAACGCTGAGATCTCATTAGTAGGTTTTGCCGATAACACATAATTTAAGGTACATTCGAAATAAATATCAAGTCAGTTTTCATTTCTTTTACTCATAAACAAAGCAATACATCTGAGTTAGTTTCTTCGTCGTAAAGCATAAAAATATTTGGCATTAAGATGCTTTATTTTTTAGCCTTCATTAGGAAAAATTCAGAACATCCAAATTTTAATATTCATACTTCTTTCTATCCAGCTTCTTTCGACGTCAAATAGCAATTTCACTTTTCATTGAATAATATCAAACATTATTTTTTTTTCAAAATTATACAAATCCTTTCCTAAGGCTCTAAATTAGAGTAATAAAAAGTGAGTAATTCAGAGAGTTGATTTTTTCAAACACTGAGCTATTTAAATTAATGGGAGGCTCTTATCAAAACTTTTATATTTTTAAAAAAATCTTAAAGTCATTATTTGAACTGGTCTTTGAAACTGAAAGGTCTTGTAATTTATTTTATCCAGAAAACGTTTAAGAACGTAAATCACAAAGTATAATTAAAGGCATCTATAAAAAGTCAAGAAAAATTGGAAGTTTAATTATCCTTCCCAGCTATAAAGTATTCTCGTTATTTAAAGAGTTCAAAAAATATTCGATTGAGTTTTTCAATCAATATTACAACGGGAAAAAAACTTTTTGTCAAATAACAGTAGAAGTAAAACAGCATTCAAATATTTACATGATCTAGTTTAAACTTCAAAGAAAATCTCTTTCAATTTTTTTTTTGTTGCTAATATGAGAATTTATATCAAATGATGGAATTAGAATGACGTTGAATTTTCTTTATTATATTAAATTCAGGATTATTGTTTTATTCAAGTTTTGAGTAAAAAATATATTTGAACATATTCCAAATGTTTGCTTAAATTATATATATATACACATACATACACAGATATATATATATATATACACACACATACATAGACAGATATATATATATATACGAAATCCTTATTATGATCAAGAGAATATAAAAAATGAAATTGCCACACATTTTAACAGTTTTAACCTAAGAATCATTATGGATTCTAGAAATTATTTTTACAACTATATTAATTTAATGATTAAGGCAAAAAGTGATTTATATTATTCGTTTCGAATGTAGGTACAGTGGAAATTGTAATTTAAAAAATATATATATTATTTTTATTTATTTATTTTATTTGTTTACTATACTACTGATTTTTTTGATTAGATATAGGATCAAACAGTAAAACGTTTAAGGAAAAATTTGATTTTTAACATGACATTATTAGAAAATTTTCCTTTTCTTGATTCCTTACATTATTAATATTGAGTTTTGTTTAATGAAAAAAATGTCTTCATAACATCAGTTTCGCTTGAGACTATCAGGTACAAATAGCACTTTATTTATTAAATTACTATTTGGAACATAAGGAGTATCATCTCTCATCAGTTGTCACCACGGAAATATCATGAATTTACAGACGATTTTAGAATAGCTCCTTTTGTGGAATGGCGCAGTATGGCCAAGAAAGGCTCCTGCGTCAATAAAACCAAAAACAGCATTTTGTCGAAATGAGAAGCTGGTGATCAAAATGGTATTACGTTCATTAGGAATGTTGACAGAAGATAATCATCAGTCATAATGCAAGATAATTCTATCAGTCATAAAGCAAGATATGTGGTTCACTTTATAAAACATTAAGGCTTCTATCATATCATGACAATACTGAAACACATGCAGCGCAAACTGCGGCTGTTTTATTTAATCGATGGAGCAGGGAAATGTTGTACTATCCAATATACTACCCAGATAAAAATCCTTGTGACTTCGACTTGATTCTTAAAATATAGAAATGACTTTTACTTCAGCATTGTTTCAGAGATTCTTCAGACTGTAAACCACCCCATTCGAATCATCAACGAAACAGGTGATGCTACAAGTGTCCTAAAACTTCCACATTGCTAGCAACAGGTTTTACATAACGTTAAACTGAAGGACAATTAAACTTAATAACATGTATCTCTTTTGTACCATCTGTAAGTAAATAATTGCAATTATTAAAATTCCAAACTTTGTATAATGTAAAAGACTACAATAAGAGTAAACGTGAATACAATGGGAAAATTTCCCACTGCTGGAAAGCAATGTTTCAGTTGGATATCTAATGAAATATAGAATTAATATATAATTATGCATAATTTTTCTTCGCTTATAATGAAGGATAATGTGTGTATATCGATTCTCTGTATGAAAGTTCGTTTAGAACCTATTTGCTCAAATATACTTTGGAAGGTATCGATGTGCGGCTATGATTGATTATTTAAAAAAAATTAATTATATTTTTTTATTGATTCAAAATTAAGCGAAATTTAAATACTTCTCCATCATAATTTCTATAACCTTTAGATCAAAAAAAACTTTCTGTTATTCAAAATTTTAAAAAAATCTTTTTAATTATATTTTTTATTACATGCATTTTTTTCTTAAATTTTAGCGTTTCTTCAAAATATATATTTCATTCTTTTCAACAATGAAGACACCATGAAAGACAGCCCCAAATTAGAAGATAAAAATAAGCAATTGCAATTTTGATATTACTTGAAATTGATTTCTATAGGTAGACTCATGGACTCAAAAAATGGTTTACACAACACAATTTTAAGCTTAATAAATAACTTGATATCAACTATAATACAAATTGATCATTAAAATATTTTGTTGAGATAAAGAAGATGTTTGCTGAATAAAGTTACGTACAACCGTACAATGAAATTTAAACACAACCAATCTTTCTGCTGAAACAACTGGTCGCCAGAGGCAGGAAATAAATAATAATAAAAAAATGTTGAGCTATAAAATTTTATAAAATGAGTTTTTATTAATACACAAGATTAACTATAACTCAATATGAATTAAATATTTCTAAAAAAATGTGTGCTTGAAAATTATTTCCTTCATTTACCAATGAAAACTTATATGTGAAGGATCCCCTTACTTCTTGTGGCTCTATAAATGGTTTTTAAAAGCAAAAACATTGTATGTCCTATTTGATTATCATTTAGTAACTCCTATTATTGAATCATTCAGACAGCATCAATAAAACATACCTTTACTTGTACTTAAAAAAATAAAATTTGAATCTTCTTTGCTTCAAATACGATATACCTGCGTGCATTTCATATGTTGTAGTCAGGTCAACTTATCCTTAAAAACATAAAGCACTCAAAAGTATTGTTACAATATCCGCAGTACATGGTACATCATTCAGAATACAGAACCACATCGTGGAAATATTGTATATTTTGTGCTAAGATGGCCGGAACGAGTTTTATGGATAACACCTACATCAATAAAGAATAGCTTAATAGTAATAATGAATAGAAATAATATTGAATAAACTTTTATGATTTTAGCATTATACGATATTATTATTACTTTATTTATGCATTTTCTGCAGTAAATTTTATATCAATGCCACCAGTATCATAATATCCTTGTTTACACTAGTCTGCTTTATACTGGAATGTGTCCCGGGTGTCGGGGGGGGGGGCTCATAATTGAGGATGAGAAGCTTCTGGCATGGTGGTTAATTCTCACCCCTCTTGTGTTTAAATGAAAATGTCGGGGTCTGGCTCCTCCCACGATGAAGGGACTTACTTGCTTAAGGAAGGGTTGTACTGTGACCGGTGATGACTCTTAGAATTCAACCACAGTTTCCGCCAGTGTTGCTGTTGCTGCGGTGCTGTCATTCAAGTGTCTAAGTGTGCCTTCCGGCGGGTCAGAGTTTTTGAGTATACTGGAATGTATTCATTCCGAGAAAAGGCAATTAATAATTATTCTAAAACGAAAGAGTTGAAATGCCTCTTTATAAATTCAATAAATGAAAGAATAACAAGAAATTTTTATGCAGAATAAAGAGAATAAAAATTTTCTAATTTTGGAAATTGGTAGATATACTTTTATATAATTATTAATCACCATTGTACGAAAATAAAATTTTCGAAATTTGACGTTTTGGTTGAGATAGCAATAAACTGAATTTGATATATATATATATATATATATATATATATATATATATATATATATATATATATATATATATATATATATATATATATATATATATATATATATATATATATATATATATATATATATATATATACAGATTTGCTTTTTAAAATTCCTTTTACTATTTATCTTTTAATTCCAACTAACTCTCATTCCTTTCACTTAAATTAATATATAGAAAAACACATTATAACAAATTGGAAAAAATAATGGCACGAACTATATCTGCCCCGCATTACAATATAGATTTTCACTTACCATTGATAAGACTGGTAGACAGCCATTATGTATTCGCTATTTTTACATATTGGAACAGACTATGTCATCATCAGAAGTTGAATAGAAAAAAAGGTAGTTAAACGAAACGATTATGCATGAGATTATGAATAGAGATGCAGGTGGACAGGTGGGTTTGACGATACATAATTAACTGTCGCTTCAACTTTGATATTGATCCCTAATTATCACATTTTTAAACAAGGTTTTTTTCCACGTTTGTTATCGCCATTTTGTTTTTCTTTCTACCCTTCATCTGCCGGTGTTAATTGTTTACTCGAGGTTCCAGATCAAATTACTCTCCCATGCTTCCAAGCTAATTAGTATGCATCCGTAATATTGATTAAGCCACGAGTTTTAATCGTGATTAATGACTAGTTTTTGCTGTTATTTGTTGGAAAAATGCTGGAAAAATATGTCAGAAGTCGGATATGTTCATGAGTAACTGACACGTGATTAGCAGAGAAGCATTAAGTAAGTACACCCTTTTTTACTTTGACTGATGGCAACATTAACAAGAAGGAATGAAACAGTTTCTTTTTATATTTAAAATGTTATAACTTTGTGAAAGTTTAGCACATTTTTTTATAAAGATTATTGGAGGAATACTTTTTAAAATGGTTTCGAAAGAACTGAGTTTGGATATTTTTATTTCATATAATTTAACTAAAAATCTATTTAATCAACGAGAAAGCACTTATAAGCCGAGAAAAAAGTAAGACGAAGATGGTATCTTTCATTAAAAAAATTTATACTTTGAATTTTTATTGCAAAATGAAGTTTATTATCAATGTACATTTGAAAGTATTCTTAAAATAATATTTGAATACACTGTTAGTGGACAAAAAGGTAGTGATTACAATTTTTTTTAATTAATGTTTCTTCAGCGCTGTCTGAACTGTCCTCGAATTAGTTTCTTTTATTATGCTCTCATCGAAATAGTAATTGCAACCAGGAAAAGTTTTCTTTTTTTTAATTATGTAATATTATCTTATAAAGCTTTTTTTTTAGTTATTAATAGACAGAAACTCAAATATTCTTTCGAAATAGAGAATATGAAGCAAGCATAAAAACGTTTTCAAATCTTTTTAAATAGATAGAAGTTTCTGAATATTTGCGAAATCAATCTTTATAACCAAGCTTCACTAGCGATAAGAAAACTTATCCATTTGTGATAGAACAAAATAACAGAGAGCAAAGTGGTCTCCAGAGTAACTTGGAAGAGCACAAATTAGTAACACAAACAGAGCAAGTTTCTAGTCACTTGGTGATACGAAAGTGTCACTAATTTTTATGGAAAAAAACAAGCATTTGGTTATCTATAACGCCTTTAATTAAAATATTAAAATTGATTCTTTTCTGTTAGCTAAATTATGTACTGTAAAAGCCCGCATAATTGAAAGATTTCTAGAAGAAATGTTATTTGAGCTACTTTCTTTATAAAACATGTATGTTATGACTGATAAAAAATATTTTAAAATAATTTCTTGTTCTAAAATCAAATGTAAAGATGACAATCACATAGTGTAACATACGATGCAAAATATTATTAATGATATAGATTGATATGGATTATGGCCACGATAAATTTTCTGTTCTAAACAATTTTTATTAAATAAAAATAAATCGGAGTAAATGTTATGATAAAAGTTGTTTTTCATAAAAAAAAAAGAAACTTAGTATTTTTCTATATCTTTTAAAATGTATGCTATGTAAGAAAACTTTTTACGTCTAAATATAAAATTAATTAAAAAAAACCGTCCATTCTAAAATATTAATAAATTGAGATAATATTGATCAAAATATTAAATAGTCCTCACCGGCTCACGCCCTAGGTACTCTGTGGGATTATGATTTCTAATCAGGATCTAGCGGTCGCAACAGCACGACATTATTCTAAATTCCAGAGAAGTGAGAATGCACTTACTTAATTCAGTGATTTGATATTCTCATATTTCTAGTATCCCTCCCACCAGAAAGACATTGAAGAGGTAAAGAAATAATTATATTTTAAGTATTCCCATTTTGTAGAAAAAAGTAAAAAATTGCAATTAAGGTAACAATAGATTTTGAATTAAGCAATAATGTACGAAAGCGTATAATTTTATTTTTATCATTCCAACACCAAAATATATGTTCACCTAAAGAAGTGTTATATATTGTTCAATAAAATATATATTTGAAGGATTAAGGTGGAAAAAATTACATCTTAAGGACTTTTCTCAAAACGATATTGTAGTTAGGTTTAAATATCTTTGAAATGCGTCATGTGTCGTAAATTCTGAAGAAATTAAATGAAATTGATAATAAAGATTTCGGTCAAACATTAAAAGAAAATGGAGTATGCATTTTATGTTTCGAGTTTTTCTAAATATTTAAAAGTCAATTTTAGTTCAAAAAAACATAATATTCATATGAAAATTCAGTAAGTGGGCATAAAAATATTTTTAAAAAATTAGAATTTAATTGAAATTTTAAAATCATACAATAGTTTTGTTCCAAATAAATTTACATTGGGTAATAGGAAAAAATTAATAGAAAAAATTAAAAATTAAATCACTTAGAATATTTTAAAATTTTTAAAAGTTATAAATCTTTTAAATTTTTGAAATAATGTATTTCATTTTAAAATGTTTTTTAAAGACATTTGACGTATTTATATTTTAATATATGTTCATAAAAAATTTCATAACCCTAAGTGAAGAATACGCAAAAGTGTCTAATAGAGTCAACCGGCCCCTTAACATTCTAAAAAATTACTATTTGCACCAATTACGAATTGGATATTTTCTTAATTTTTTTTCTTACATATTAAATTTAAATTCCATTTTCTGATTTGAAAAAAATGAGAGAGAAATAAACAAATAAATAATAATAATAATAAACAGGGCAGAATTTTTAATATCATCTATTTCATTGCGTCTTGAGCATTATTAAACTAACGAATCATATTTGATTCAAATATTTTTGAATGAATTTAACGTAGTTAATAGACGAATTTCCCATTAATTAATGCAAATTCAATAAATTTATATTATCATGTTCAACTCAATCTTTTATAAATATGAAATTTCCCTTTCACATCAATCCCTATTTTAGCAAACTTCAAAATGTAATTAGTTCTAATAAACATTAAAAAAAGAATTGAATGCCATAGAAAAGATGATTGAAATTAATTTAAATACATCAAAGTAACCAAATAAAAGGGCTCCGTAAAGATTGGTCCCTCTATGAATCTAATGCAGTGTTTCGCAAACATCGCTAAATTACCCTCCCTGTAATTAGTGGTAATTACCTCAAACGGTACGCATTCAATTCAGTCTCATCTCACTTGCAAATTGCCCTTCCAAAGTTCACGCTAGACTCCGTAGGTGTAAACATTATACGGATTATAATTCTCTCTCTTTTTGCAATCTGCCCTCAGTGCTGCTGTAGGACGAAGCGTTCTACGCCCGCTTTTATCTTATTCCGCTGCATTATCTTGATTCACTGCAATCATAAAGCGCTTCAAAAATCATAATTAGACTTTCGCCCGAACATTAACTCATTCAGAGGTTCACGGTTATTAGTGATGGAGTTATTAGCATCGTGAAACATGCATTAGAAAGAATTATGAGATGTGTAGAGGCTGCATTTTGGAGTAATTACTCTCGACTAAGTGATATCAATTGTTGTTTTGACAACCGAATGGATCATTTGTTGTTCTCCATGCGACAAAAGGAGTTCGCAAGTGCCAGAATGCTAGGTAATCAAAGCTGAATCGACCGAATGGAAAGGAAAGGTGAAAAAGGCAAAGAATTAATGATAGTTAAATGCATGTTATTGAAGTATAGGGGGAAAAAGGAAATTTAATAAAAAGAAACAGCAAATAACAAATGTAAGATGCCAAATTTAATACAAAGAAAGTTAAGTTTAATTTTCAAGAATTATTATTAAAAAGAAACAGCAAATAACAAATTTAAGATACCAAATTTAATACAATGAAAGTTAAGTTTAATTTTCAAGAATTATTATTGATGGAGTCATAGCGCTTCAAAAAGTACGAAGGGCTGTTGTTTATACTCAAATCTGCTGCCTGTTTTATCTTATTCCGCTGTATTGTTTTGATCTGAATGCCAAATTTGATTCTGATACCGGATCAGATCTCTTCGATCGCGATGAGATCTGAACCGGGATTAGATTTTTGAACGACGATCCTACGTTTGATCCCTATGGCTTTGGCAGAGGAAAGATAAATTACGATACATTATAGATCTTTTATAGAATGGTGAAGATAGAAGTCTGATAGATAAATGCGTATGTTTCATATTATAGTTTATTCCATTGAAAAAGTGTGAGGACAGATGTTAATTAATTCTTCATGCAGTCTGAAGAATATTATTTTCTAATAAATTAAAAGAAGTTTTTCTTTTTTTTTTCATTTTTGTTGGAAAAATCTAGGATTGTAAGCACTGTTTTAAATTCGAATCTCCATATTAAATTAAAATTAAAATGAATAATAAAACCAATACAATTTACTATTAAAACAAAATTCGTTGCCGAAAATTATGCATTCAGCAATATTCCAAATAATAATCAATTTTTTTTCCTTAAAAATTATGTCAAAGCGTTATACATTTCTGAGCAGTTCTAAAAAAAATTATTTAACTAAACTTAGTCATTGAAATAAAAATTAAGTTGTTTGTTATAAAAGCGCCAAGATAAATTAAAATTATAAAATATATTAGGCCATTATATTATAAAATAACGTTAATTTTTGAAAATATGCATTTATTCCTAAAATATTAATCTGGTATAAATAAGACAATAAATCAAGTTTGAAAATTCAACTTTGGAACTTTAGTATAACAAGATTGCCATATTCTATGGAAATTTAATTAGCTTATCAAATCAAGATATATAAATCTTAAAAATGAATTACTTTTGAACATCAAAAAGCCTTAGAAATATTTAAAAGGAATTTTTAGATATGTAATTCAATTTTTTTTTTTTTTTTTTACATAAAAGCAATTTTTAACCGTAAAAATAAACAGAAATTAAGCAGCTTTAACGAATCAGATGTTTATTTATTTACCCAAATAAGTAGAATTAAATTCCTATTAATAGATTTATTCAAATTTTATGTAATCACATACACACGTTTTTCAATATTGTAATTTGATTTCTATCGTATCTAAAAATCTTATTCAAAACAAATGTGATGTTATCATATTAAAATGATTCCTCATGAAAAAAATAACATTTTTGATAGAACTAATGATTTAGCTAAAACATTAAAAATCAGATGTAAATTTTATAGTTTAAAAATTCAGATAATTTTATTTTCTTGTTATGTATTTGTAAAGCCAAGCCAACAACATAAAAAGAAATGCAGTTCTACTTCATTTTTGAGTTAGAAATATTTCAAAATTGTACTTCAGTGTAAAAATTAAATGCTGACTTTTTATAAAACTATGATACTTTCAGTCAACCTTAATATACATTTAATAACTACATAATCACTTTTTGAATCTATTATAATTCATATTTTCCTTGGCTATTACGAAAGAGTTAAATCCAAATTAATCGTTGAGAAACGAGAATTTTATCGAAAACTCTGTAGTGGCTTTTCCAACATTTATAGATAGAGTCAGTAGTTTCATTTGATCACCCAAACCGTTATTATTCTTTTGTTTTCTGATCAGTAATAAATAACTCCTTTATCATGTTGGTGTTGTGTTGTTACTTATAGAACTTGTCACAGAAGGCTTGCTGACGAATTAGCTGAGTTTTAAGCCGAATTTTAGTGTCTCTTCTTTCAATAGCACCATCAAGGGTCAAGAGTATGTCTCAGCTACTCACGCACCACAACCTTTTTCACGGGATTGACTTCCTTCATACATTTCAGTCACAGATCGTAATTTAGACCTTAATGGGAGAACGATCACCCCTAACCCAGTACCTTCCAGTGGTATTGTCTCGACCTGAAGGAATTTGTGGCTACGACAGATTTATTCTTGCATCAGCCACCATGTGCACGGAAAATCTTCGACCTGAGGGCATTTATCATGTAGATGAGAAACACAATTTGATACATTTTATAAGATAAGCAAAACACCAATAGATTTGAATTGTAATATTATTAGCTGTATCTAAGAAGGAGAAAAAAATAGAATTGTTTTACAAGCTTAATATAACTAAATTAAATTTAAAAAGCATAGTTTAAAAAAATCTTACTTCAAAATTTATCTTTATCAAGAGATTTTTATTAAGTTTGTTTTTAAAATAAGATCATAATAATTTCCTATTACGAGAGGAAGAGGAGAAGAAGAATTAATAATGTTTTTAACAGATATTTTTAGTTGATGTATGCTAAGAAATCAACACGATTAGATAATTTTTAATCACTAATAATTAATATAAATTGTTTTTCATTGTTTTACACCCATATTTTAGAAATGCATAATCATCATTTTATCAATTAATTCATTAGTAATTTTATATCAGAAATTCATATCTCTACTGACAAACAGAAACTATAAAATTTATTGATGATAATAATATACTACAAAATGACGTATGATAATAAAAATGCAAATCCCCCCCCCCCCACTCCTCGGAATGAACCTCTAATTAGCAACGCATCTAACTCCATTTCAAATTAAACTAAGAACTTACGCACTTAGGAATTAATTCATTGAAGGCTGCATCCGCATCCAATAGCACCACCCACCATTATCTAACAGTTAGATATCGCCCCGGGCAGTTCAAAATTTTACTCCATTAGGCGTGCATACCATATTCCCACACGTCTGTCATCCCTAATGACGCTACCATTTCATGTGTACTGCAATCAACTGATTCGACTGATTCAATTTACCCTTTCGTGTTCCTCTGGAGGTATTTGTCCCGCGCCGATACGACGGCGCTCGTCAACCAAATTTCAATGATTAACATCGGGTTAAGTAATTTCTTACATCTACGTGCAGATATGACAAGATACTATCTTCAACAAGGGAACGCCATCGAATATCAATAACTGATACTGTGAAGGTAATTAATTTTGCTCTTTCCCGGGCCCGTTAAGTGTGCGATCATTAAAATTTTCTCCTCATAATTAACTTTTCTTCGTTACGATTTCGGCCCAAGTATCATCCTCCTCATTTTGTGGTGTTCCGAATTTTATTAATTAGAGACTTTGGAGTGTTGTTCGTTTGAGTTCCTTCAGTCATTGGGGAACCTTGCTGGCGATAATTAATCAACGTCTTGGAAAACCCCAAAAGATCCATATCAGCCCCGGTGATGCTCCTGATTTTGATAAGATATCAGCTGTTTTGACAAGCTTCAAACTCTGAGGTTGCCCTGGTCTGGGATCAAAATTTCTGTTTTGTTTTAATATCCTGTCTTCAGAGCGAAGAAGTGTTTATATTCAATTTTATTGAGTACCAATCTTCGTGACTCTAATGATCTTCATTTAAATTGCGTAGATAATTGAAAATTATTAGAGATTTTTGCAAAAGTTCATTGACTCTCTTACTATAATAATAATACTGAAAACTATCTCGTAGTGAACTTGTGAATTTATTTTTTTGGTTAATGTCGTTTGAATCCTTGCAACTTGGTAATTAAAAAAAAAACTAGTATGTTATGCGCGATGAAGGTATTTAAAATTATTAAATCTAAAAGAACTCTGCGAAAAGTATCCTAAATTTTCAAAATGCTCATAACATTTTTGAAAATTCTTGAAAATATGGCTTTTATTGTATTACTGAAATCAACTCTGTTATTTCTTAGATTAGTCGCTGTATCTACGATTTTGCTAGCTTTTAACTTTTCCGCATATAGACAAAAAAATATATATATAGTTAGCATACATAATTTATGTCGTGCTTTTTTTATATTAAATTCCTTTAGAAGGTCTAAAATCCTCACTTAATTACTAATTAATCAGTTATAAATTTAAAGATTTCGGATAAACTATAGTTTTAGTCTCAAAGTTGGCGAGTAAAGAGGCTGCTTGAGTCTAATAACGTATAAGGGGGTGCCAGAAAAACACTGAATTTTTTAATTCAAAATGTTTTTTTAGAAGTTTAAATTTTATTTTAAGAGACTAATATCATTAAAAGGTAAATTGAAAGATTTTGGTTTCAGATAATAGTTTCTTTATTTAATATTCTATGTAATAACATACGTAGATATCATAATACAAACCACTACTAAAAACAAAATCCCGAAATTAGGAATTTAGATAAAACGCAAGTAAATAATTTTCTTGCAGTAAATTAGCAGTTACCCGCCAATGAAAGTCAACATATATATAAATAAATATATACTTAGAAATTATTGTTGCTTATGTCTAGTAATTTATTTTGTTAACGAAGTATTTTTGTCTTGATGCAAGTTTCTTTATTCACATTTATATCCGTTCCATTTCAGGTGTCTTGTTATTATAATTTTCAACAATATTTATAACTATTCAAAACCCATGCATAGATTTTGGAGGCAGTTTTTATGGATACAATTGTAAATGGGGGGAAATGCCTGAATTCTAAATATAACTAAATTTTAAAAAAAAATTATCTGTATAAAATTGACAAAAATATAGAGTGAAATAAAATTTTATGCAATAAATATAAACTGAAAAAAATACAATAAAAATAATACTTATGAGTTGTCAACCAAGTGCATTAAGATCTTAAATTACAAATGATAAGAAAAAATTGGATTAAATAATTTTTTAAATAATTGTAAAAATTTTAAAAGACATCGTTTAATATAAACTAGTACATGCATATTAAAATTTTTGATTTTATTCAATAAAATGAATGCAAAAATAAAAATGTTTGGAGGAAGGAATTTACCTTTTGCAATGGCAAAACTACACGAGAGATTGATGTAATTGAACTGTAATATGAGTTAAATGCTTTGACAAAAAAATTTGAACTGATAACAAATTTTGTTCATATTAAATTGGTAATATTTTTTTGAAAATCTGCAAATAATTGTATAGCAATGGAGGACAATGGAAAAAATAAATTTTTTGAAATTATATGATCCGAAATTGTGGTGGAAAAGAGCAGAATATTTTTACAGGTATTCACCATCTTTAGAAAAATTTGGAATATTTTAAATATTGCACTTAATCATTGCAAAAGCTAAAGAACAGGCGTAGTACCAAATTTCAATTGAATCTATCAAGGGATATGCAGTTGCTTAAAGTTCAAACAAGCAAAATTTAATTTTATATGTATGAAATACATGTAATTGAATGATGAATAAAAAATAATGCAAGCACTTAGGATGAAGTAGGCATAACGAACGAAGCGTATACACATTTAAATTTTCCACTATTGTTTTTTGTGTTAACTAATTATGTCAACAATTAGCATTATATGATTTCTTTTAAATTGTAAAAGTCACCGATTCAATGAAACTGGGACTATGTATAGATGTTTAACGCGTATTCTAAAGAATTTTAATTAAATTCTTAATCAAAATATTTATTTTGGTATTTGCATGTCCGTTTGAATTTATGCAGTAAATATGTACTCATGAAGAAATTATATGAACAACAGAATACGGTAATCCTATGTCAGAACGTAACAACACTGCATAGCTATAGTTGTAATTATTTGTTTGGTTTTTGCAATTTTAATCATTCACAAGTAAATTCATTGCGGAACTTTGGAATAATATTCATTCCTGTACAAGTAGAACGAAATTTTAATTACATAATTTGCTTTTCAATTAGAGCACAGAATAAAGAATAGTAATTATTAAATGCTGTGTTTGCTTCTTTAATACTTAAAACAAACATTTTCTGCTATTAGAAAGTTTCATTTTACCAATGTTTACTCAAAAAATAAAATATTGCGAAATTTAGGCTTTAAAAGAAATACAGAATCGAAAAGATAATTTTATTGCTGTATGCTCAAATACTTAATTTTAAGAAAATAGCTAAGGAAATGCAAGTTGAGAATAAATTAGTTAAATTATTTATTTTAATGTTGTAAGTAATTTCTTTTCAACATCATCCCAACCTCAGTAATAATTATACTCTACTATTATTTTAAATCACTTCACAGTTAAATGTTTGATTAAAAGCAGATAAAATAAAAATTTTGATGCATTCAGAAATTTCTATGCATTTTCTAAAGTATATAGCGTATCCTAGATTCAGAATTTATTACTTCAAAGCTAAGTCAAACATTTTGAAATAAGTCATTTCAAAATTAGATCATGGACTCGTAAATGTAAATTATTACCTAATGTATGAATTAATCTAATGGATTAAGCAAAAATAAACATACCCCAGATGAAATCAGTACATAGCGTATGAATAATAACATTCAAAGCGTATTTTGTTTCTTATTTTAAATTTATTGAAAACTTTAAATACTTTAAAAAGTTGTACAAATACTGTGTCCTACTTGCGCTTTGTAATAAACTTACAATATCTATCCCTACACTTTGTGGCAGACACTTTATCCTACTATCACTCTGTAAGTAAGCTTATTTGAGATATTCCAAAGCCTTGTAAAGGAAATTACTGTATTGAAGATATTGCGTACTGTAAGTAAACGTACTTTAAGTGCTCCAAAGTTGCGTGGTAGATACTGTATCCCTTTCGCAACGGGCGTATATGCATCACTTACGAACGTTTCTCACTACCCGGCGTACCACCCGTGCATTTCTGGAAATCGAATTCATGGGACGGTGATGAGTATGTGCATTTTGAACTGGAATAATTTTTAAACGTCACTAGATGGCACCCTGTGTCCATTACTTTTGAAATAAATATAGTTTTATTTACCTGACCTTCAGTCTGCTCATATTCAGCCTGACTTTGGTATTTTGCTGTTGCAGTAGAAATGTGTAAGAATAATGTAAATAAACAGAGCTGGGTTGTATAATTTTCCACTTGATAGAATCATTCATGTTTCTGGTCTCCCACCGATTTTTTTTTCTTCTTTTTTCGTTATTACTGCTTAACTATAGCTAGTATTTTGTATCGACAATTCTGTTGTATTTCGCACAGCTTTCGGGCACAATTCACACACTTCTCCTTTTATTACGGAAAGCCTTGCTTTTAGTTTATTATAGCAAGAAAATGCTATTTTTCAGAGGAAGAATGAGCTCATATTATGAATTAAAAACTAATCGAAAACAGTAGCAAATTTGATAACGTTAGGATTTAAAGATTTTTTATGATTTCTTTTTCAAAGTTAGGCTTAGCGACGTAAAACACTCACTCAATGGGATGATTCCTTTCGCGCACGCTCCGTCCCGTGCTTGCGTCTAGGATAGAGACTTCAGGTCCCGAAAGAGGTATCCTATTTGCACATTTTAGGTGTTATGCTGAATACAACTTATTCGCTATTTATACAATTGCGAATTTGTGCTCATTTACGTTGTGCTCCGCACTGTATATGGAGTTTCCATTGCTTTTCTTTAAATTCATTGACCTATTCATTCTAGTTCTGAAGATCACAACATATATATATATGTGTGTGTGTGTGTGTGTGTGTGTGTGTGTGTGTGTGTGTGTGTGTGTGTGTGTGTGTGTGTGCGTGTGTGCGTGTGTGTGTGTGTGTGTGTGTGTGTGTGTGTGTGTGTGTGTGTGTGTGTGTGTGTGTGTGTTAGGCTATTGTCCACAGTTAAACAAATTATACAAGAATGCATTAAATTCGAATCTCATTTGAATATTCAGATATCATATTCACTATTTATAAATAAGAAAATGGAATTTAATTTTTTCCCTCTTTCCAATTACATCAAGACAAAAACTATAGTATTCCAAATGTTTCTTGTAATGACATATGGATAAACATGTCTTGTTAAGATGATGATTACTGAAAAAAAATGTTTCTAGAATACCTTATCTACCAGATTAAAAAAAGTTTTTATATTGAACAAAAATATACTTATTTTTTAGAGCGTTGAGGGCATTCAAGCTCGCAATTGTTCTGAAAAAAAGTCTTAAAAATAAATCTCACTTTTAAAACATAATGGTATGTGAGTTCAAATGTTAAAATTTAATTCTTGCTTCATTGTTATAAATTCATTCCAGAGTAATAGTTTTATAAATTCATATTTTCCAGTTAAAATTTTTTATTTACAAATCCTTTTAATCAACTTTCATATAAAGTGCCAATATAAAATTCAAGACAAAAAACAATTGTTTTGTTTTGAAAACTAAAAATTTTTATCAAAAATCTATTTAGAAAATTAATTAATGTGGTAAGTGAATAAGAAGTCAATCATTACCACTGCTGATGGGATAATTCTAATTTTCCGAATACTTGCGTATAGCAAATTTTAAACATTTATTATCGGGACGCTTAAGCATGTTCGAATGCTCCGAACACACTTAGTTATTCATTTTCGGTGTAAAGGATGAATAAAACACAAAATTAGTATCCGGCACTTGAAGATAAATTGCAGTTGATGAAATTCGATATATTCCTTATATCAGAGACAGTTATATTCAGGATAAAACAAAACGTAGACACTTTTGTTTTCGCTGTCATTCTGTCTATATCATTTTACATATAATGAAATTTTCCTTTATCATTACAAGGAAAAGAACAACTAAAAATTGGATTTAAAATGAAGTAATTCTTCTTCTTACTGTCTGACATTTCGATGGATATGCGAGTAGAATTCAAAAGATTTTGACAGACAATTTTCGCTTTTCTTGTTAAATGTGTGTATGGGGAGGAGGGGTCACGTAGGACTTTTTGCAACATCTATAAATTAAACACTAGTACATGTTAAAAAATATTCTTTTACATCTGCGCCTCCATGTTTTATCTGTATAATGGAATTCAAACCATTGAATTGCGAATCACAACAAGCATCTCAAGGAATTTTACCCAGAAGTTTCTTTCTAACAAAAAATTATTTCGTATACGAAATATTAGCATTGGTGCAAAATTTAAAAAAAAAATCTGTATATGCTTTTAGCGTCGAATTTCTGATGTTTTATTCCTTTGTCTTTTATTTTTTTACATTTGTTGAATAAACAATCTTTACCCCCCCCCCCTTGTTTTCGAAAAGAATATTTAGTTATCATAATAGGTCTGTTTTTTTTATTTGATTTCCTGTTTCAAAAGCCATTTCTTGTTTATGTTGCTTCAAATATATGATTTATATTATAATAGACTATTATTTTAAAAATATTGAAAACAATGTAATCTTCTCTTTGTTTCAGTACCCTAATATTTTTGTTGTTCTGCATTATTGAATACTTTTTAGGTAAAAAAAAAAATTATCAAAGATAATTTTTGCTTCCTCTTCATGCGTGTAAAATGATTTTCATTATAAAATGTCATTTATTTAGAACCTTTTGTTACTTTTACTGAATAGGTGTATATAAATTATAGGGCTGATTTATAAAATACCCTAAGAATTTTGAAGATTCATACATTTTTAACTGTCTTTAAAAAAATTGTTAAGGGTTGTGTATAGTTTTAAATGTGTCAATGATTAAATGAATATTTATTTTTTATTTTTTATTGCTTATATCATATGTAGATTTCTTATTTTTAAATATGAAAAAAATACCAATTTTTTTTTTTAGAAATCAATTACCATTTGAATAGTGAATGCATGCGTTATCATCATAATTTAGCAGAAATATTAAAGGATGATTTGGGGAGATAATTATGATTAAAAGTAATGTTATAGTTTAAGGTCAGAATGATATTAAAAATATACAATTAAAGATGATTTTTCCTTCCGCATTAATGTTTTTAAACTATTTTTGTATTTTATAACAAAAATTCAGGTCTGAAATTTGTATTTCGTAACTAATATTTTTCTACTGTTACCTTCTAACGCAGGTTGAACTTCTGGAAAAGCGCTTTTTTAACAACTGAAATGTGTTAGAATTTCGCATGGATTTTATATTATAAAAATAGTTATCCGTGTTCTTATTTTTAATAGAAATTATAACTGATTTAGATAATTATTTTTAAAAACGCAAGCTTGAAGTTAAATAAATATTTATATTTAGAAATTCACCAAACAGTTATTCTTCCAAAATTTCTTTTTAATTAAAAATTTGGTATTAATACTTTAATTTGTAAATTTAATTTGTAAACTCACCAAACAGTTATCCTTCCAAGATTTCTTTTTAATTGAAAATTTGGTATCAATACTTTAATTTGTATTCGAAAAAGAGTAATTTATTTTAAATAAGCATTAATTTATTTTACCAAAATAACAGCTATCTCGATAACTCTGAGTGATCCAAATTTAATTTTGAGAAGTTCTTTAACATTTGATTTAGTTGATTTGACTTCATATAGAATCCAACAATATCAATTATATTAACATAAATTTAATTCGTAACATATGCCATGATGTGTATCCTTCAACATTCAAGTTTAATAAAAAATAAAAAAATATCTTCATTTGTTTAAAATATTATCATGTTTTGTGTAAAATTTAAATAATATTATGGAAATTGTTCCAATATTTGTACAAATAGTTAATTACTGTAGAAAATTATTTATTTAAATTAAATTAGATATTAAATACTTATTTGGTTTGATATAAATATGTAATTAATTATTTTTGTTATTTTAAAGGGAAATTAGAGAAATTTGGTTCCTCCCCCCCCCCTTCCCTGGCAGTGATACCTTGCTTCCCTGTCGGACAATTTCTGCTACTCTTTCTAAATAACAGGAAAGAACCGTTTGTTTGTTTTATTTAGAGGACTTCAAAACATTCTTTAGCATTCATTAATCATAGGTTCAAATTTCGCACTGTAAAAAGAAAAATATATATTTAACATTAAATATATATTTTCTAACATTAATTTTGAAAGATACGTTAGATTTAAAATGTGTAAATGTAATTTTTCAAACAAAATTATTACTATTCATACAAACACGAGAAGTAATAGTTAAACTTGCCATATATCACCAATAATACACATGCATGGAACAGTACCTAACATTCGAGGTAAATTTCGATTATTCAATTCCATAACGTATATTTTGTATCCTAATGAGATGGTGATATCCTATGGAAAGCTTAAACTGACACGCGTTTATCAAGATAAATTGCAAGTTTACTAATACATTTTCGACAACATTTATCCAGGGGAATAGATAAGGAATTGTAAAATGCGCGTTTGTGATTGTTGCTGATAAATGACAAATTACTGGAGTGAATTCCATTCACTATGTTCGAGAATTCCGCATTTGGAACGACAGATGTTGCATCAATCAATGTTAGATATATCATGAACAGTGCAAGGGCCATCTTTATGTAGTTTGAAGTAATTTGACGTTACTTTAAGATATTTGATTAATATTTGTGTTACGAATAATAAATGTCCTAAGACATAAATCTGCTAAAATCCAAGTCGAAATGACAAGTTTGAATTATTATGATCTACAATAGAATAATTGCATTTGAATTGCTAGTTTGAGGAATTGTTTACTAAAACATTTATTTCACATTTATGATGCCTATACGTGTTAATGCTTCATATGGTAGATATAACACCAAATATCATAGATTAATACGGTGAAAATTCTAAAATCTTCATAAAAATAAATTTATTATCTATGATTCATAACTTGTTTTAAAGTAACAAAAGCAATCATTGAACAATATAAGCTTTATAAGATATTCAAAATCTATTCAAAAATTAGAAAGTATAATTTTTGTATAATATTTATACATTTTATTTCCATAGTTTCGCACATCCAAATTTGTATTTCTTTTCTTTTTTAAAACTTAATGATAATTATTTATGTTTAAGTCTTAACGGTATTCAAAGGAAGGTCATTTGACTCTTATATATTGCCCAAAAAATGAAAAAAAAATATTTTTAATAATATATAGATTTAATATTTTACTTAATTTAAGTCGGAAAATGTTGGAAAATTGCAACAAAAGGCTTTACGGCAAACGAAGCAACGATACGAAATTGAATTTCAATATTCATAAAAAGAATGAATTAAATGCATGGAATTGGTAATTTATTGAAAAAAAGAAAAAAGTTCTAAAACTTTACAAAGTTTTGAATTCATTGCCTTTTACTTTTAACATTATATATATATATATATATATATATATATATATATATATATATATATATATATATATATATATATATATATATATATATATATATATATATATATATATATATATATATATATATATATATATATATATATATATATGATGATACAATGATTTCATAACCGAATTTTGAAAAATATTTATAAATAAGGGAATATTGCCATTGAATTTTGTAACTGCTCAAATATATGTAGATCCTATTAAGATAATATTCTTAGTTTCTGAAACAAAGCGTTAGGACAGACGAGCATTTTCAAACTAAAGTTTTAAATTCAAAATAGATTTCATCGAGTTCAAATGCATAAAAATATGAAGCCTAACCGTGATTGTGGACATACAAAACTTTCCTCGAAATCAAGGTGTTCTATTATGATATTGCAGCGTTTCGAAAATCACTCCCTTTTCCTAATTACAATCAAACCATAGCACTTTAGCACTTCTACTACTTGATTACATTCTCATGTGATTCTTTTCATCAGGTGGACAATTTGTTAAAGGGATGTAAATTGTCAAATCCTCCTAAACCAATACGAAAAGACAGAAAAACGAGTCCTGCGACATGCATTTTGGAATAAAACATTTCAAAAATAAATAAATACATAGACTGGTCTCTTCGACGAAAATACAAAACAAACAATATGTATGTGATTTCGTTCTTTCTTTCTTTCTTTTTTTCTTTTTCATTATGAAGTATGCTCTAGAACGTTTTCAACAAAGTAGTATACATCACATAAGTGGGATACGAAAATTATTAATTCCCAAATATTTTATTCCTAAAATGCCTACAGATAAATAAATGGTCTAGTGTTTCAATCAAGGGTTTCCATAATTAACAACTAAAACCTCCTTCAATATGCGTAATTTACCAAATAAGTAGAAGTTGTTCATATGTTCATATCGATATTCCTTTCGAAGCATAATTAAATGATTAAAGAATTCAAATTATTAAGTTTTAATTAAATACTACAAAACTCACTCTTCCTTACGAACATTAAGACTGTGGAACGTTATTCCTTAATTATATAAGTTACAAATTATTTTTGTATTTATTTAGTGAATCGACTAAATTGATTCTTAGTTAACAAATTAGATGTTTTCATTTTTAGAGAAAGATCATAGTTAAGGAAGTAACTTAATTTCTTAGAACAATTATAATGATTTACGATTGTTATAAAAACAAAAATAATATGAAAGCATTATATTAGACATATGATGATAATAATGATTTGTTAAATTAGCAATAATTAATACGTTGGGAATTAATATAAGACGACTGAACATGGAATTAGCAGAATTAATTATGAATTAGTTATATTTTAAGATTATTTCGTGCCTCTATAATAATTTTCTGCATACATAAAGCACACAAAAATAATTAATTTACCTTAAACATTCTAATTTGAAACACAGATCATTTCTTGATGTAAATCTTTATCTTGTAACTACATTTTCTCTGATAAAAAAAATTTATTTCTCTGATCAAAAAATTTATTTATTTACTTATTATTAACATATAAATTACTGTATATAAATATACAGATAGCATATGAATATTTGTAGAATTAATGGTGAAATTTTTAATTAATGGAAAAAATCATTTATTTAGAAAAATTTGCAAATAGCTCTTAATGCAATACCTTAATTCACAATTAGCCATTACTTTGTTTCATTTAATGATGCCATTGATTGCCATTCCCAATTCCAAGCTTCATGAATGTAAGAATCCAGCCTCATTTTTAAATGCAGCCCTGTCATTTGCTTGACCACAATCAGCGCCAAGGCACGGCCTCCCGCCCTGCATTAACCGCGCCATTGTGCCGCGTGAATTATTTTCTGGTAACTAAAAGTAATCGGGTCCCTGTCGGGGCGTTATCTCTCTTCGCCCGTTAGATAGTCATTTGTGATAGGGAAGTTTTAATGAAAAGGTTCAGCGAAGGTGAAAATCCAGGCTACGCTTAAAATCCGTTGCTATGGTGATGGAAGGTTCTTTGCAAGATAGGCAAGCATGCGACTAACAAGTCGATGGTGGGACATTTGCGCTTTTCGTTACTTCAAATCCGCAGCTTTTGTCTCGAGAATAATTATAAATTCAGAATTCTTTTTCGCCCATGCACAGAAATTTGGAGAAATATTAAAAGTTTCATCTGAATTATGAAACCAGAAGCGAAAGTAGTTTATTTTTCTAAGAAGGATTTTCTTTCAAGTGAAACATAAAATATATTTTTTCTTTAGCTGGAACTGCCTACATATTTTCAATAATTATATTTTAAACACACTGATATGATCATAATTTTTAATACGTTATTTTAAAAATACCATATTTTCCTTAAAAATCATATTCAGTGAGACGCTTCTTTGGATTGTTAATTTTGCATGGCTGATTTTGAAATATGTTTAAAACAGATTATAATAGAAGCGTAGAATGTAAAAGAATTTTAATTATAACATTCCCGTTGCTGAAGAATATTTCATGATATTCTCATATGAAATATTCGTCATATTTAAAAAAGATACATAATTCAAGCAATTAAAACACCGTCACAATTTATTGCTTTTGATTAAACTTAATTATTTAGGACATTAGAATATCGAAATATTAGGAATGCCAAAAACAAAACAAAACAATATTTGAAAAGAAGAATTTGTTTAATAGTCATTAACTAATTAATAAAAGCAAATTAAGGATGAATGCTAATTTTATGGTAAATTCAAAGCTTAAAAACAGTTATTGTTTACCATATATTGCTGATTGTAATACCTGAATATTTTGAAATTTTAGGCGAAAATAAAAGTAAATCGGCATTTTCGTTCGTAGGTACAAAACTACAATATGCTTATGGATATGTATTACCGTATCTACAATTATGTTTTAACCAACTAGTAATAAAATTAATAAAAAGTAATATAAAAATAGTGATTAGTGGAATGAAAGATTTAGTAACACAAAATAAACAAATTACAGCCATAAAAAATATTAATTCAAACCAGATATTCATTCACTTTTAGAATAAACTTATTACTATTCATTCTTAGATTTAATTATTCCGCTTCGTACGTATTTTCCCTTATGAGAATTTTTGAAAATCTCATACAGATTAAAATTAAAATATAATTTTTTAATAAGTGTATATATGTAAAATCTTTAAAAAATTGTATTTAATAACAGGAATATTTGTTTACCGCTCTTTAAATAAGAGAGATCTTCGAATATATTGAATAAATAAAAAAATAATTTTAATACTAAAAGCATCTGTAGAATTCTGTAAAAATCTAAAAAACTTGGAAAATTAATTATAAATTCGTAAAAAATAAGAAAACAGAAAAAGTTAATTAATTTCTATATGCCTGTTGTTAATGTTTTAATTTAGTTGAATCAAGTGTATAATGAGTAAATTATTTTTAAGTTTTTATTAATGATCAAAATTTTATTTGGTACTGCAAAATGAAATAATTTTTAAATAAATATTTTTTGTTTGATTTAGTCCATTTTTCTTCATAAAATATATTATTCTTTATTTTACATTCATTTATATAGGATTCAGATTTTAATTAAGATAAATAATCTGATTTTTTGTGAGGAACATCGCATTGCTTTCAAAATCATTAAAAAAATTTTATCATCTCCTTGTTCTTAAATAAATATAATGAAAAGCGTTTCATTATACAGAAAATTTGATGATAATGACACTTTTTGCTGATTCGGTATTTATAAAAATAATTTGAGAAAATTTCAATTACTTAATTTATGTTGAATTGATTTATTCCTTCGCATGTAATGATGAGTTTCATACGTGCATCAAATTAATATATTTTTAATTTTAAATTTGCAATTAAGTGAACGTACAAAAATCAGTTAACAGCGCTTCAATATCTGAAGTACCCTTCATTATTACCGGAATAAAAATAATAATAAATGTCATAAACAGGATGTGTCACCTCATTAGGAAATTAAGTAAATTTTAAGATCTAGGTTAAAGAACGACATAAGAATCGCAATTGTATCAAAATCCGGAAATTGACGTGTTTTTCTCAAAGATTCTGGAACAGCATAAATTGTAGAAAGAATTTACACAACTGCTCTAGGAATTCTTACAGAAGAATTTCAAAATATTGTGTAGTGTGTAAAACATTTAGATCGCTGATCATTTTACGTTACCTCTTAAACTGCCCTTTAGTGCTCTTGCAGACCAAGTGTTTTGGTTAAAAGTGCTTTTTTATGTACTCCTATCAGTGTTATGGCAATTTTGAATCAATTGACTATGAATCCGATAATTTAACTTTCTCCCTTTTGTTTATAATTCAATGAAATATCAAATACTTTAAATAAAGAAATAAATACGATTTCATAAAATAAGAGCAAATGATTTCTTTTTATTAAAATACAAAAATACGTTCTTTTATTATTTTAAGATTAATACACTTATTTAAATATCAAAATATAGTTACAGTTATATGTTTAATTATTTTAATGTTTAAAACTTAAATTCTAATTCAAGTTATATGTGAATAGATAAATAGTTTTGTAAAAAAAAATTAGTAGCATATTAACTGAAATTATTTCTTAGTTATTGATATAATTTGAAATAATTTTGAGAGAAAATTTTATTATTTTCAGAATCGACTGGCAATTGTATTTTATTATTTTATTGAATGAACACTAAAGGTATATGACCATCATGCTAAACCACATCACGAACTCAATTTTCCAACTCATACTCTCCTTTTAATAGTTTAAAAAATTAAGCAAAATTCTAGTACATATTTCTTATTATAAAAGATGATGATTTGAACGATTGTAATTAACACGAAACAAATGTTTTGGGAACTGAAGTTCCAATATCTTAAAAGGCGATATGATATGAATCATATTATATTGATATTCAAATAGTATGCAATATGGAATACTATGATGCTTGAAGGCATTAGAAACGCAAAATTATACAAAGCATTTCATTTTTAAATTCAGATACCTAAAAAATAAAAAATAAATAAATAAAATGTATATTTATTAAATTAAAACTGGAAGTTATTTTCACGGAAAAAGGAAATTAGAGATGTGAAAGGTAGGAAACAAAAATCATCATAACATTTCATTAAATGAATGAGCTCAAATCTATAAAATTAGAAGAGTGGCAATCAAATAATCAAGTTACAAATCATATATATGTTCACAAACCTAAGAGATTGCAATTAAGTGAGCGAAATTTATATACTAATAGATAGATAATAACTAATATATAATAGATAATAGAATTTTGTAATCGCTTTTTCCTTCACTTCCTAATGCGCTAGAGTTTTGAATTCATACACTTATGAATTCTAAATAATTCTACATTATGTTAAACTTTTCTGAACTTTTTATCAGTTGATCAATTAATTTAAATTTTTAGATTCCGCGTTTATGGTGATACCAAATATCAGACAAAATTACATAAATGGAACCGCAATCATTTCTCCACTAAACCCTTTTCTTTTAATTTGCATCAAGTTTTTAAGTGCTGACACTAGAGGGCTTTAGGAGCATTAGATTCTTCAGAACAAATAAGTATAATACTATATGCCATCGGCAACTGCAATGCAATTTAATTTTTTTTAATTTAAATTTCATATTGGGTTAGTATATTTTACAAAAGTCTTTTGGCATTTCATAAGCAATTTGCAAAGCGCCATAAAGCTATTTTCAGTTCGTTGTATAAATAATTTCGCTGTATTTCAATTAAAGTTAATAAAACTAAGTCAATAGTTGCTATATTAAATAAAGCATGACTTTTATTTCTTTTTTTTCGATTGAGAATCAGTGCTCTGTTAGAGATAAAAATAGCAATAAAATTGAAATGTATAAAACTCATAATGAATAAAATTATACAAGATATAAAATTATGTTTTTTTAATTATGACAGTTATTTAATGACTTCCATTGTAAATCTGAATAAAAACTGATAGTAGTATGGTCTCTGAATTTTATCATATGATTTAAACATTTTTAATATTCTATAATATTTATAATAATGAATTGGAAACTAAGTAGAATACAATAATTGAAATCAAAATATTCTACTTTTTATTATAGTAAATGCATGCTTTTAAAAATTGCATCTATTAAATTCATATAATTAGTAAAATACAATATTGTGTAAAGTAATAAGGGTTAAAGGATAGAAATTGCGGATCGATAAAACTTGAATATGGCATGTTGTTGGGATTAACTAAATTTCAATTGAATCCTTGCAGCATCAATAATTTCGGTTTTAGAATTGTAGCTTTAAAAGCCAGCATGCATAAACAGATCTCTTAATTGAACAGTGCGTAATTTTAAGGCATTCGGATCTAAATTAGTTGCAACTGCTGCAGTGAGAGGAATTATAAGTCGCTGCAGCCTTTATTCTACTATTTAGTGTACGTTGATAACGGATGAAGAATCGCAGAATTTCCTTTCCGCCGAGATGGCCAGAAACAAGCTTTTAGTGAAACATTTAGCAAATATATTATAAATGGGCGCTGTGTCTTAACAAAATTGCCTTATTTTATGCCGCTATGGGGAGAAACATGCATTATAAATGAAAATCTAATTAGTTAATTCTAGCAGATTAATGCGTTTTACAGAATTTCTCGAATTTAAGGATCTGCGGAGCTAATACTATTAGAGAAAGATGAAAATGGTAAAATTAGGGACGTGATGGAAAACTTATTACGTGTTTCAGACAAGAGACATTTTTATGGAATAATTTGAAAGCATTAATAATAAACTTGATAAAAAATTGTTGGCTTGATATTCTTACTGTTTTCCAATAGCGAGAACATTTTGTAACTTTATTTAAATGTTGTAATATAGTTAAAAAATAATTTCAGAGCCTTATTTATAATGAAAAAGACATACTTGAGCTTTATTACAAATAATCGATGAGGTTAGATTAAAACATTGAAAAGGGTCAACTAAACTAAAAGCTTTTAGCTTGAAAACAACGCGTTAAAAATTCTTCAAAAGCAACCGTGATCAAAAATACCTGATCTTTTAGTTTCCGGAATTTGAAATGAAGTATGAGAAGTAAATCAAGAATTTGTTGTCACAATAAGAAATTTGAATTTTGACACATATCTTATATTTTTCCCAATAGCGAGGACATTTTGTAGCTTTATTTTAATGTTGTAATAGAGTTAAGAAAATAATTTCAGATCCGTATTTATAATGAGAAAGACATCTTTGAACTTTATTATAAATAAACGATGAGGTTAGATTAAAACATTGAAAAGGGTCAACTTAATTACAAGTTTTTAGCTTGAAAACTACGTATTAAAATTCTTTAAACTATTACGAGGGTCAAAAAGGCTTGATCTTTGAATCTCGGGAATTTGAAACTAATAAGTTTAAATTGAAATAGAATAAGAAAAATAAATAAAAAAAATTTTGTAACAATTTGAGCTCAGGTATATAATTTTTATTTTTGTGCGTGTCCCATTATAATATAAGCATTACATTTTTCAAACAAAAATGAGATATTTTACGTTCTGTTACAAAGTATAAAGATTTAAAGGCTTTTGACTGTATTCTTCTTTTAATTTTATAGATCATTTTAGTAAATATATTTCATTCGCAAAAAACATTAACATACGCATAATGTTTGCAAGTTAATATAGTGTGATTGTTACATAAAACTTTTCTGCCTTCAAAAACGTGAATAAAACATATTTTCTTTTGTTCTGAATCAGATTAAAGTGTCACCAATTTAAAAAAGCTGCCTTAAAATTTTAGAAAGTATTTTTCATATGTTCAAGTACTCATATGAATCAAAATACTAAAATTGATTGATTCAGATATATATCTTCAAAATAATTTATCTTAATATAGTAAGTATTCAACAACAAATAGATTCCATAACTATATCAGTAAGAGTGTAAAATTTAACAATACATTTTTCTATTATATATCTATTTCCCCTTAATAATATACAAATAGCAGTAATGGTTTTCTGTGAAAACTAGTAACCGTTGATAACAGACAAATGCTTATTTTTCGTTCATTATTGTTTAATATTAAAAAATTAATATATTATGCCATGGATTTACTGCGTTTTATAATTTCTAGCCAGAATCTATTGATTTTTCAAGCAAAAATACTTAAGCCAAAATTAAGTGAATACCTCAATCGGAATACTATATATTTATCTAAAAAAATTATGTATCCTTATAACATATTTGTGTACTTGAATGAATCAATCAATCATAAATATTTCTAATAAATAAAATAACTATTTTGTAAAATCTGAAAAAAAGTTAATCATAAAAAATATTATGTTTCAGGATGAAAAATTATCAGCTTAAGTTGATTTTGAATTAAATCTATTGTACCTATCATATATTCTAATAAATTTTGGAACAATAAAAATTTAGATTTTATCTTCCATCAAACGATCTGTTCATTATATCTGAAAGAAAATTTGTATCAGAACAAAACAAACTTGTTTTATTCATTTTGATACGTTAAATAAAAATAGTATTGCAATAATTTGTAAGTATTTGGAAGAAAAAATTTAATTCATTCAAATTTCACAAATAATTTAAGTTATAATTTCAGCGTGGTAACTTTATGACTATTAAAATTTAACTCTAATGTATTTTATGGAGATTGATATTCGGGCATAAAATAAATTTCTGCTTGCACATTCTGAGTGATGGTTAATTCATATAAAACTATAAATTAAATTAATTTAGGAACCATAGAAAATAAATTTTATTCTGATATAAAAATTTTTTAATTGATTTTCAAGAATCACTTCAAAAAATTTATTTTAACACTCTTATCTGGATAATATTATTTTATGTTTCACTTTTAAATTCAGAGCTGCAATTAAATAAACATTGAAAACGAGTTACTTTTATATTAACCTTTAAAAAAAATTTTTAAACATTTGAAAAGTATTTAGTCATTACAAATTTTTAATACTTATTCCAACAATAATTTATATATTTAGGAAACACTAGGAGAAATTGGTGGAAATTATAAATGTTAGCTTCCTTAATTCATTTATTAATTTATCCATGTGTGTGCATTGCACATTAAATATTTTTTCATACATAATCTGTCATTTTTATATTAAACGTTCGTTGATATTGAAATTTAAAATTAATAGCTTTAAATTAAATATATTTTAAGTCAAGAATACTATTTAACATTTACTGTATGATAGAATTGTTGCTGCATGAATGGAAAAACATGAATAAATCATTTTTATTATGCATTTGTCTGTATTAAAATTATTTTCAAATATAATCAAACCTGTTATGTACTTGATAATACGTTTAAAATTGATAGTATTTATATATCAAAGCTCATCAGTTCACTTAGAAAAGATACATGATACGTAATACTGCCTAATACAAAAATTTAAAATAACATTAATATTCAACATTTCAGTCCATATAATTTCGCACTTACATGAGAAACCTCTTCTGGAACTGCATAGTTCATAAAAATCTGTTTATTGTACATTATTTTTCTTAATATATAGGATGTTTCCAAAAAAATTGGAACTCTGGGATAAACAGAGTTAAAAATTACAGACGTCACCAAAATAAATTAAGAAATTCAGTAATGTTCACAAATCGGCCCTAAATTTCAAAAAGTCACGCTTTTTAAACTTTTATACATTCATTCCTAGACAATATTTGAGTTTTAGAAAAATGTTCCCTTTTCTGCAGTTATATCATTTAAAGAAAACTATTTATCTGTGTTGTAAAAATCCTGGAGTTATGCTTAATTGAAAATTATTGATGTTCCACTACATTAAAGTGAAAACAGACATATATCAAGAACTGAAAAGAAACGCGATAGGACTTATAAAAATATTTCGCAAATTCTGTCAGGATACATATTGCATTTACAAATTAATGTGTTCTTTCAGATTGAAGTATTTCATTTGTTATTTGAAAAAGTACATTGTTTCCTCTGGGGTAAAAGACATTACACATTAACTCGGCAGGATTCTTAAAGAAGGAATGCACAGGAGAATTTTTCTTTTTAAATATGATAAAATGTATTCATGCTCACATAATAGGCGTATAATTAACGGCGAATTCAAATTTCAAATATGTTGCTCTTACTGAGAATTTTTTTCAGATTTTTATCAGCTTTTAAACTTTATCCAATATTTTAATACAGTTTTCTGCTCATGTTTAAATCATTCATTGTGCTGACATTATTAAATTAAAACTAATTTAACCTGAATGAGCAGTGCATAAATAAATAATGTAATCGTTTAATTTCACACAAATTTCAAATACGAAACTCATTTTTATTTTTGCAAATTAATAAGCAACTATGAATATGAGTATGTAATTTAATCTTATTAGTTCTAAGGGAGCACAGTTCAAAGTCTGATTTAAGTTTAAAAATTTTTCTTCTATTTAACGTCAATTCAGAATGGTAAAGCAAAAAATGAAAATATTTTCGTACAGTAATTTTTTTTCTTTCAATTTATCACACTCATTATTTGAAAAAAAAAATCAAAATGTTAAAAAAACAGTGCTGTATGTTAAAGGCAGGCATTCCATTTTAAATGACTCATGCATTTTTAGAACATGCATACCTATGGTCACCATGTAATAAATTCATTGCATGTTGCTAGAAAAACAAGTATTTATATCAGATTAATACCTTATAAGAGAATAATAAAGTGTAAAGAATTCGTTTCTTTCAAATATTACTTATTCGTATATGCAAAATTTCACCGAAGTACACTGTTTTCTTCATGCGCAAATAAAATAATAATAATAATAATAAAGAACTGTCAGTACGTCTTCATGTGAATCCTCAAATCCAAGAAAAAACAATCGAGCAACTGGTCAGAAAGTTCTGACGTACTGTTGCACTCAACAAATACTCGATTTTTATTTAGAATTTTTTTGTGATGAATGTCTATAATTAACTGAAGAATCAAAATTCACTGTTACTAGAGTAAAACGCATCTTTGTATTTAAAGGAAGGTCCAGTAAATTAACAAGGCATTTTCTTGCAACTGAGAAAAAGTGTTCAGCAAATATTAAAATTTCCTGTATTTAATTTCAATAACGGTATTGTAAATTTACACATCATTCCTATTTTTATTATTTTAAATGGTAAGTAAAAGGTAGTCTATTATTCAGACAGCTTCAAAATTATAAACAGACAATTCTAAATGTAGTTTTTCAGTAATGAGTTATAAAAAATAAAAATATTCTAACTGATTAATTTTACCCAAGTGGATTACATGAAAATTTAAAAAGAGTTTCTTATAATAAATTAATAACGTATCTGTTTTTTAACAAATATTAATTTCCTCACTTTGAATTTTCAATTTATTTTTCTTTCACAATTTTCCAATACTTTTGCATTTTTACTGTGTTTTATTATAGGTAAAAAAAGAGCTTTCCAAGTTTTATGGAACAATCTGTATAATCTTGAATTGCTCATAAAATGAAGATAGATTGAATGATTATTATCACGTATATTGCAGAAAATTATTCATTATCAAATGAAAACGTTTCGGGGTAGCTTTGATAAATACAAAAATTCGATGATAAATAATAATGCCTCTCTCTTTCTCTATATGTGAAACGTTATAGCGGAACGTTTATTCCACGTATCGGAACGTTCTAATGGAACGTTTTACATATGTATATATACATATTAAAAAGTTCCACTAATTAACGGGATAAAATACAGGAAATATAAATTCATAATAAATTATTTTTCATTACATATTAAAAAAATATCATAAATTTATAGGACTTTATATTCTTTTAATCATTTACATTACTAATTGAAAGGCTCTCCAGAGATTTCCCATAATTGTGTAATTTATCTCTATAAATATGAAGATTTTTGTATCTCCAACTTTAAATCAAATGAAAATACTGTAAACATTCCGTAAAATTTTGAAATTGTCCAATTATAATTTAAATGCAATTAGTTGCAGCCATTGTTTCATATTATAGTAATTAAAATATTTTAATTAACTTTCACTAAAAACATTATTTCAGCAGCTGAAATGGTGCTTTATTTGTTTTATTGGTGTAATAACTTACAGCAAAAGTTTAATTTGACTCGTGATTTTTTTTTCACTTTGTCACATTACAAATGCATTATTTTTTTATATTCATTTATACTGTAAATAATATGCGTAAGCACTAATATCTTTAAGAAATTTTAACAATCATATATTTAATAGTGTTATCCATTCCGCTATTATTTAAACGAATTTTACAATAATAATATTTGAATTAGAATGTATATGTATTTTTTAAATTTTTATAGAATTTTTAATACTTATAGAGAAATTATATAGGAAATAAATAATAGTTCCTTTAAATTAAAAAATTATGTTGACTAAATTTAGAAAAATGTTCACTCTGAAAGGCTCGTTTTAAGAAAAATAAAATATTCAAGTTGAAATAGTTCTAAATATAGTGAAGACTTTCTAGAGTATTATAAGCAAAATATTTTAAATAATTCGAAGAGTTCATTGAATTTAATGCAAGAGTTTCAAATCTTTCGCCTTGGAAACATACATTTACACAAACATAAAATTCTTCAATTTCTAAGTTGCTTGTGAAAATCTGATTAATTTTGATGAAAGGCGAGATCCTCTCTTCATTCCATGTTACTAAAAGCCTTTTAGATATCTTGTTAGGACGCAAAAGTATTGCAGATAAAAATATATTTTACTGTTGGCTATATTTCCCCGTGCATGACTTTCATCTTTCGAACTGTTACTTCATTTTACGATGCCTTCTTCTTTTTGAGGCAGGTCGTTAAGCAGACCGTAAATGACAAAAGACTGCCGACAAGACTTTTATCTCAGCGAGACATTTTCCCTGATACACTTCGAGGCACTTCCCAGCCAACAGGGAGCCCCAAGTCTTCTCAGCAACAATGCACCAGGGTGAAGTATAGTCCGTCGCATTTGATTGGCTAATCAGACGTTACCACTCTTACAAATAGTTGAAGGAATTCTATTGTTCTGGAACTTCTCTTTTCCTTTTTTGTTTCGTGTGGAAGTTAATTACTTCCAACTAACTTGTTTTATCATTTCGGTGCCACGCAAAACCCATTGGAGTAATTTCTGGAAATGCTACTGCGTTCCTCTTCAAAAGGGTGCTTGAAATTGAAGTGATTGTCAAGGAACTTTTAAGGCTTTTGTGAGGAACTGAAAGCTTTATAGAGAATATGAATATATGCACATACAGAAAATAATGTAAAGAAAATATTTCAGTATTTGCTCAATGGAATGAATAAATTTTAATGGTAAATGAATTTTAAAACTTCTGAAATGGGAAATGGGTTTTAAATGAGTCAATAAATGGAATATAATGAGTTTTTAAAATACAAAAAAAAAATATTTCATTGTCACATTCAATTTTTTGATTGCAAATGTTAGTTATTAATGCATACCTTTGTAGAAAGAGTCCAAATTATTTGCTGTTCTGTATAGTTGTTGGTAGTTATTTAGGAAATAAAATGACACTCCGTGAAATTTTGCTACTTGAAGATAATCAATTTAAATTTATTTTCATTTTTTCTTAGATAGTGAGTTTGAATACTATAATTTCAAACGTAAAAGTTGTTTTCTTTACAAAGAATAAAATGTATTGACACACTTATTTCTCATGGCACTATTTATCTACGTACTAAAATTATTTTTGTTCTTACATATTTTAAATACTATTATTTCATTTTTTTTATTATTTTTTTTTTTGCATAAATGCAAAATATGTGGGAAAGAATTTAATAAAAGCAATTAACTGATTATATATCAAATGACTTCAAGTAATTAATTTATAAAGTGAAGATTAAGTGGCTAAGGTAAAAATAACAATTACGATTTTTTTTAAAAAAAACCCTCAAAAAACTAAACTATTATTTGAAGTAATGATATTAGCCTTAAATTTTCTTACGAACTTTAAAAATTATAATTTTCTTGTAATATTAAATCTGTTTGTTATGCAGTATATTTTCAGTGCTTAAAACTGATCAAACAAACGGAACATCATACTTTACACAAGCCCAATTCCCTTCATCGGTTGGAATTCAATCATTATTTTAATGTATCTTTTTTAACTCGACGCACTGATTTATGTTTGATATCCTAGTCTCTATTAAAAGGAAAATAAGACACCCGTTTAAAGTTGTAGTTGAAAAATTGTAATTCTCTTTAAAATTATAATTATGCATAAGAAACACTCGATTATTTTCTTTAAAATTACATTTCATAAGTGCTCATTTTTTTAATGTACAATGTTGATATTCTTTTACAATTTATATTACAAATTTAATGTTTTATTACAGCTATTCAAAACAGCATTCATCTTCTTTAACCCTTTAAGTTATAGCTTTCATGTTCTTTATCATTTTAAGCTATAATTTTCATGTTCCTTAGCACTTTAAGTTACAACTTTTATATTCTTCAGAGCAATTTACTTGTTTTTTTGGATGATTTTCAATTTTTTGATATATAAAAAGAAAAAAAAATCCTTAATAGTGATCCAGAGAAAAATTCTAAATTAGTCAGACACAAATTTATATTCAGAAAAAAATACGAAATCAAAATCTTAGCAAGTTTTATTTTTTTAGTTAATGAATAATAAATTCAAATATTTCAGGTTGATTAATAATAATTTTAATTTATTTAATAAATTTTTAACTGAGGAAATTCCGTTAATATTGTAAAAAAATATATATATATAAAATTTTCAATGCAAACATTTAAACTTTAAATACAATTATTTTAGATAATTTTATATATTTGAAGAACAATCATTTTTAAAACATAATTATTTGGTTGATTTGCTTGAAAAATATGAACTATTTTCTTTTTCTATAAAATGTTAGTTTGTCAAAAAAATTTATTGAATATGATTAATAAGTCTAGAGATAATATAAAAATGTCGACTTCGTGACATTTCCAGCAGTGTAATTATTGACTGAAATATTATATAAATCCTCCCATCATGTGAAATTTTTTTCTAAACATCTTTACATCCCCTAAATTAATTATTTTCATCCTGAAATTTCTTTCTTACATCGTGTAAATTAAATCATATTTTTTCTCTATACATCATGTAAGTCATTTCCCTAAATGGAAGTAAATCCATGTCTCAAAAGACTTATAAGATATTCTTTTGAACCATATTCAGAATGGACATTCAATATAAAAAAACATAAAATATATAAATTTCAAACTTTCAGATAAATACTTTTTTTCCTTTTTTTTCCCCCTCATTTTTCCTACTTTTTTCCCCCTTTCCTCTTTAGGAAATTATGTTGACGAAGACTAAGAATAACAGCAAAAATTTTGCGCTCTTGCTTTAATTCACTTCTTTATTAGTAACCCTATCTACGAATCGATTAAGTAATCTAATTAGGTTCTCTTTGGATAAATGAGCATCTTGTAAATGAGCAACAGCTTAGAGAGAAGCTAAGTTGATGTTCCAAATCGCTTAGAGCTTTTCGTTTAATCTAATTAATTTTCGCTTTTTTACCCCCTTAAATAGAAAATCCAATCATCAAGACAGTTATACAAAGTGAAGAGAGCATCCAAAAGCGTATTTCCCATTTCATCTAGTTTGACAGCTCTATAAGTATAATCTCCTTTCAAAAGAAATTATCGCTTTTACTCTCTCTCTCTCTTTATATATATATATATATATATATTTAAAGAGAGAGAGTGAGAAAGTAAAATCGATATATATATATGTGTGTGTGTGTGTGTGTGTGTGTGTATGTATATTCCAGATAATAAAAAAAAACTATAAGGAAATGTAATAAAGTGATATAAACAAAATGTTAAAATTAAAGTGGAACTATTGATGCAGCTGAGCAAATTTATAGGAATAAAGAAAATTAACCTTTATTAATATCGGGAAATGTGCATTTTGCTGCTTTGTTAAAGCTGTTTTTTTATAGTTACAAAGCTTCAATTGTTGTGATTTTGCTTACAATTTTCTTTTAAAGATTCCTCGAACGTTCATGATTTTATACAGAACTTAAGAAAAACTTATTACATAATTTTATCATTCTGTTTTTAGTTTATATAAATAAAATATCAGCTTTGAAGCAAAAACTGGGATTATTCGACCATTCTTTTTTAAAGCATTGGAAAAATAATAAAACTAAGTAAATTTTTCCAACGAAAGATAAATTTAAAGAAATTTAATAATAGTGAAAATTACAGATGCGTTTGCATTAATGAATTACAAGCTGTTTGAATCTGCGCGTTTATTTTTATTCATTCCTTTCTTCCTTAATAATGTAGGGCATTTTTCTTTCTATTTGTAATTAATGATTTTATGATTTTGACATTTCACTCTTGGAGAAACTTTTTTAAATATGTATTAAAAAAAAACAATTTTTCAGCAAAAAAATTCTCTGAAATTCTATTTAATCCAGTTCATACAAAAAAGAAATAAATCTACTGCATGTAAGTATTTAATTTTCTGAACTGACAGTATGCCTTTGTTTATTTTTATCAACGAAATTACAAAATGTCTTACTTTAAGATTTTTTGTTTTCTACTAATATAAATTTCATGGCAGATAAAAATATCTGAATAAAATAATTTCTAGAAAACTGCTTTGATTAAGTTTTTAAAAATAGTTTTTCAAGCTTACAATTGAATTTTAAATCTTTTATCTCACGAAATCTCGAAATGACTAAAAACAAAATTTTCATAAACTATCGAGAAGTTAGATTTTTATTAAAGTAGGATAAAGAAATAGGGAATGCAGCAAATTCTTATTTCAATTATTTGTTTCTAAAATGCCTTTGATAATTTTTTTTTCTGATGAATTATTATATCCGGGAACATTGCACAAAAGCAAAATACATTTATCAATTTTATCTTTGAGAAAAATGATCAAATTTTCTTTCCTATAGTAAAAATATTATTTAAAAAATTAAAAAAATCTTTTCTTACCATATAAATTAAATCCATTGTTTTTAGATTTATTATTTTATATTTTGCTGAATAAAAATATTAATAAAGGAAAGATTTTTATACAAGATTTATTAAATATGAAACCATTTTGAATCTAGGTGATGCTATTAAATAAAATTTCTTTTTCAAGAAATTAAAAATCTCTACGGACTAATAATTTGTTTCTTAAAATGATGATTCGTAAATGATTAATTATTTAAGATTAATAAATATAATGTTTGCTTTATTTTTAGAGATTAATAAATAAAATATAGTTTTCTTTATTTTTAAATATTAATAAATATAATGTTTGCCTTATTTTTAGAGATTAATAAATAAAATATAGTTTTCTTTATTTTTAAATATTAATAAATAAATTGTAGTTTGTTTTATTTTTAAAAATTAATAAATAAATAATAATTTGTTTTATTTTTAAAGATTGATAAATATAACTTGCTGTTGGTTTTACTTAAAAATTTAATAAATTTAATTTTTTTTTCTTTTCATGATTTTATGAAGGCTGAATGTTTGTTGTACGAACAAAACACTTTATACCAATATATATCTTTTTTTATCTTTTATGTTTTACAACATTCATCAGAAGAATAATTCCACATCGAAAGAACACTACAATTTTCAAAATATAAAAACAGCTTCTTTAATTTTTGATTCAATAAATGTTTATAATCAGGATACAGATAAATGAAATTCAACAGTTAGAAAATATCCTTTAATAGGTTTAATTATAATGTCAAAAGTTGATTTGAAAAGCTATTTGGCAAAACAGATGCTGCCAGCCTTAAGGTCGTATAACATCAAGGGATTTGTTCAGAGGATTCGAAAAATTTTTACCTTTCACTTTCAAATAACATGAATATTTATTATGACATAGAACTTGAACTTGATAAGATATTAAGATGTATGATATAGAACTTGATAAGATGTATTTTATACAGCAATCAATTTATGAATTCATCATTAAAACAAATTCTCAGAACTTCTTAAAGGAAAACAGTTTTTAACCAGAATGCATTAATCAGACCAACTAGTAAGCTAATTAAATTATCTGATTAGTTCTTTTTATTCAATTTAATTAAATTTAACATGTTTCAAATTGTAAAATATAGAATTTTATAATAATTTTCTGTTACTTAATGGCGCCATAGATTTTGGAAATGCTTTACGCTTGTTTCTTTTTGTTAACACTTCTTAATTTTAATATTTTTGGGTATTAATTTTCATTTTCTTGATAATTTATTTAATTTTTTCACCCATATTGCAGCACTTGGTTTCGTATTTCAAAAGCACTAATTTTAAGATTCCGTATAATTTATAAAAAAAATAATTATTAATATCAAGCTAAAATATCAGCAATAATGAAATGTTTTTAAATATTTTTCCATGCTTCTATATAATTTTTTACAAAAATATTTTTATTTCTACGGGAAGTGCTATAAATAGGATTAAATAAATAATTCCTTTTTAAAAAAAATCCCTCTTGTTTTGAATAATAAAGCTTTTATGAAGGATTATGCAAAAATCAAGGTTCATTTTCCACCTAAAATTTGAAATCAGGCAAAAAATATTTCTTTGTGTCTTCTATATCAAATATATTACTTTATTTTTCTGTGTAAATACTTGTTAAATTCTAATGGCAAAAGCTTATCGGAAATGCCAATATGTTTCCACTAGAAGCCAAAAAAATTAATTAACGTAATGTGAATATCAAAAATGGACGGTAATCATGAATTATTTATGCGTCTGATTTCCGAGCAAGAAATTAAAAAAATATATATATATACGATTGATTATTCATTCCTGTTTTTCAAATTCACATTAGAGTGATCGAATGGATTTAAACTCAGAATAATCTAATGACATGCAAATATCAATTTATATCATTCTAATGTCAAACAAATTAACTAACTTCAAAAGTCTTGCATTTCCAGAAAAGAAATGTATTCATAATAATTCTCTCTCATCCATGTGTAGTTGTTGTTCCTTGCTGTTGACTGGAAGTTCGATTTCCTCCAGATTCCAGTGTACACATTACTGATATGCATCACATGCATTTTCAAGTTAATGTGTTATGGTAAATGGACATTTTGAGCGCACTCATGTATCGCGCACTCATGTTCCTAACAAAAGTTAAATACACGCTGTCAGGTCCCAATTAGTTTCCAGTTATTTTAATTAGCTATTTTAATTTCCGAATAGAATCAAATCGCGTTATATCATAATTCCAATAAAAATATAAATGCCATGGTCTTCTAACTGCACGTTGTCTTTTGTGCAATTTAAACATCACTTTTTGATTCCTCAGAAAAATTTCACAGATTCCCTATTCCACTATCTTTTAATAGAAAAGTTAAAACCTCAATAATGATGAACTTTTTATGAAACATTGAAAGCGGTTTGAATGTCTTTATAACAATGAAAAAATACTGTCGAAGATTATGCAATAAACTATATATATATATATATATATATATTCTAAAAATATCAAATTCAGAAAAAATGTGAATATTAAATTTGTTTCATTGAAAAGACGGTATATTTTGTTTTTATTTATTTGAAAAAAAAATGTGTTCTGAAGCTATTGTGGAGAAGTTCGGAAAATTCGCTTAGCTTTTAACTAATACAAAATTCTAACTGAAATTTCAAAATATGTTCCTAGATGTGCACATTCCGATTCTTCAATGATTGTCTGGGGTAAAATTTAGAGCTATAGCTAAAATTAGTTTGGCCTGTAGAGAACTAAAACTTACAATCACCTTTATTGTTAGAAGAGACGGATTCAATTAAATTTTTTGAAAGCATTTTTTCCCCCTAAAAATTCTCAAAAAACGCTTGCTAATAATGTATCTATTAAAATGTAAAACGTCTACAAAGATAATGATTTCAAAAGGATGTCAGGAAAACGATACTCATTTGCCAATATATAATTTTTATGATTGATTCCATTTATTCATTATATTCAGTTTTCAGTTTTCAAAGCAATAGTTTAGGGACTATTTTACTTTCTTATTAATTCAAACGACAGTAATTGTAGTAAATACAAATTGCACATTTAATTAAACAATAAATTCTCAAAGGATAATAAGTTGAATAATTCTTGAATAATAATAAGCGTAGAATAAAGCGTAGAATCTTGCATTAATACTTTCATACATAATTTAGTTGCTTCCGATTTTAGATATGCATGATATGCATAAAGAAAGCAAATAGCTAAGTAGACAAGTTATTCAAGACATGTAAGGAAACATTTATTCTTGTATTAATATTCCTCTGTATAATTTGCTTGAAATTTCTACATTTTCTTTGATGTATTAGCGCTTAGTAGAAAGCATGTGTAATACTATTACTGAAATGTTATATTCAATAATGTTTAATATAACTATTCTCAATCAGATAATATTTTTATTAGATTCTACGTGCTTCGTATACTGATTTTATTGTAGCAGTTCAACTTCTCTCCTAAATTATCTTCGCTGATATCGCGACTGCAGACATGATATTAGCGACATTTATATTTGCAAGATATAATCTGATATCTTGGGAATATGAATAGATCCTTTTAGTAAATAGAGGCTTATTGCATTAGTTGTTTCAAAGTTAAACCGATTATGTCTTATTTATTATTTTATTTTATTAACACTTTACTAATACTATAATATCTCAATAAAATATTCAATATATATATATATATATATATATATATATATATATATATATATATATATATATATATATATATATATATATATATATATATATATATATATATATATATATATATATATATATATATATATATATATATATATTAAATTTCATTAGTTTATTTATATATTTCACCAACTTTTAAGATGCAAAAAAAGTCATATTTGGAAATAACATTAAATAATATCAGTGAACATTTTTACTACCTTTCCTGCATGATTAAAGGCTAATTGATATAGAATCTGGAGTTTATAAATGATGATAAAATAAACATATTCAAAAAGAAATACATGAAGCATCTTTTTTTTTTCACACATGAATTGCTACAATTTATTCGTCGTTATTTAGAGAAGGATTTATTACTATGCATTTATTTTTTAAAAAAATGGCTTAATATTTATGAAATGAATATCAAAAAAGATTGTTTACTCTCTCTTTTCTAAAAGTTATAAAATTATGAAAACATATGATTTTGATATGACATTAAGCTTTTCAAAGCATAATTATCCGATTTGTTAGTTCATTTTCATGCCATTCACAGACGTCACTTATTAATTAAATTAGGAAAAATAGTTTATATTTAAAATGATGAATCAAAATCTAAATAATAAAAAATAAAAGTAATCAATTCTTTAAAAAATACTTTTTACCATAAAAAATGTATGTTTTTAAAAATCTTTTTTTCTTTTTTTTTTTTTTAATTTTTTTTAAAAAGCAGAGTAATTTTATTTTAGAATCTTTCACCGTTACTTAAAAGCGAAGTTACGTGCACAAGATGTATTCGGTTATCCTCCGAAGCATAAGTATTTAAATATACCTGAAAAAGCGCTTATAATTAAACAAAGTATAAATGTGTAATCTCAAAAAAAAATCCTGTAAGTTGTTTTATCGTTTATTATCAAGTTGTTTAATTATTTTAGCTTTAGTTTTGTAAAAATTGCTAAAATCTTCATTAACACATTCATAATGAATTGAAAAATACTTAATTAAAAAGTTATTTATGACAGTGAAACATATTATATTAACAAAAAAGCAGGACGACAGATTTTAAAACATGATAATATACCTTGTTTATTTGAATATAATAACATCCATGGCATTTTATATCACATTAAAAATTATTACTATAGCACTGACATTCAAAAAAGTCTTAATTGGGAACATGTATATTTCTTTCCAAAGCTGTTTTATTGCTTTAAAAGTTTAACACAATACATTATCCAGCTTCTTGGGACAAAAACTGCCAAGTTTTTTCAATACGTTTTTTTTTTTTTTTTTTTTTTTTTTTTTTTTAAGAACACCAAAAATTTATAAGAACGGAAATTAAAATTCATATTCTTATTAGTTCTTTAGCACTGAACATTGCTAGCATCACAATCTGTCCATCGTTTATTTGATTCTCTACTTTTTTTTTTCTTAGATTTTGAGTTGACAAATTTCTTAAGGCAATCAATCATCTTATGGTACTTCAAGTTCAGGCCAAAATTAAGTTCAAATCACCTCACGCTATATGCCTTTTAGTACAGCCGTTACACCAGGGGACCCCTTCACCCTCCCTGTTGTTTTCTTTCAATTTCTGTTTTCAATCAAGACGTAACACCACAATCTAGGACAGCCATTACTCCAGCGCCAACGGAAGAAGGAAGGCGTCATAAAATGTTGTCGTGGAGGTACTTTGATTGCGGCAATAAAATTTTTATTACCGGTCTCCTGCCTTCCTGGACCCTCCTCTGTTCACTTGGCTACCTGAACTCTGATTTGCTAAAAGGTGGCAGGATCGGGGAGAAGTGGTTTACAGCGAAGGAACGCAAGAAGTAGAAAGAGGAGGGAAAGGAGAAACCCACTGTGTTATTTGGACAACATCGTAAATTGTTGTTAAAATGGCTTGATAAAAACAAGATTATACCGTTTGGAAGGGGTGAACTTGGTTTGATGTCCTCAAAATTGCTAGGTAAGTAACTGATTAAACGGAAGTTCTTATTTGAACAGCGTTTAATCGTGAGCGCGTTTTTATGCTCAAACCATGTGTTAAAGGTTAACGAAACATAAAAAGGAAACGAAATAAAATAGACGACATGTGAGTTAAGGAAGAATAAAAAAATAAAAAAATTGTACTATAAAAATTTACGAAAAATATTTTAAATGAGTTTCAGTTTATAACAGAAAATAGAAGCATTTCAAAAGAACTGCTTTACTTTCAAAAATGCTTTATCTTTTTTTTATAAAACTAAAAATTAATAGACGCATTTCCAACATATTTAAAAGTAAAATATGTTATCATCAAAGAAACTATTAAGAAAGTATCCTTTAGTAAGGCAACAATCCACGAAATTAGTTCAATTTTTTCTAACGATATGTACAATTAGCAAATTCTAAGGCCAAAATGCAAAAGTAATAAATATATGTACATTTTTACAGTCATCAACTCTTTGGTGCTTTAAAGACATTTAGCAGATAAAATTAAGGATTTATAAAATTTCTTACCAATCGAATTAATTGAATTTAAATTTTTTTTTTAATTAGTGAACTTTACTCGCCTTTGTATAATGCTTAAAACTGATTAAAATCTGTTTAACGCTTAAAACTCCTTAAAGGTGCTGGAATTTGAAATTGATTTTTTTATGTGAAATTCTGCAACGGCAAAATAAATTTTATGTTTAAAATGCTTTTACATCCATTTCAATGAATGTCATATTTTTGATTGAGAAGCCAGTTCCCAAAGATTATAACAACAGCAAATCCTCTTCCAATAGACATTTCGTATTTCCGTTAAAAAAAGAGAAAAAATGAATACATTCAATTCCCATTTGTCCTCATCCTAATCCAGAGTTAAATTTCAAATCAAAGATTCCAAATCCATTTCTCTGTTCAAATTATAAATTTCCTATTTCAAAAGAAAAAAAAAAGGTAAAAAGATGAGAAGATTTCTCAGACGGGAGAGAGAAATCACTGAGGTTAAAAATAATGCATCATTTATCGAGCCTTCTTACGGCAACAAAATCCTAAATTGAAATTTCGTTGCTACTCAAAAACCGATACGGCGAAGAAAAAAAATATTTTCTCTCTTCTTCCAAAGAAACAAAAAAGAATGGCAAGTAAAAGAAGGCAGAATTTCTTTTTAGAAGTCGGGACCCATTTAGAAACAAAAAGGGGAACGCGTAAATGGAATCACGCGCTCGCGAAACCTACATTTTGATCTTAATGCCGCAAGATTCCTGGTGGTGATAATAAATCATCTCTCTTCTATACAGAGAAGAAATAAGAAACCAAAATAAGAAATGACTCCATGGCTCAGAGAATAAAAGGAATGAGCGAAGGAAGGAGGAAGTATAAAAAATGTATAACCGAATGCATTTTTCAAGGATCGCACTTTGCGAAAGAAAGATCTTCGAATGTCGATCAGGGGAAAAAAAAGAAAAAAGTACGCCAAGAAAGTAAATAAAAAGGCAAGGAAGAGTTCAGAGCCCTTAGAAATGTAACTGGAAAAGGAAGCTTGATTTCGTATAAATATTAATGCTAATGGTACCTAAAAGCATTCCCTGCTTCTTGTACGTTTGAATATCAGCGATTTACTACTCATTGCTGTCTGTTGTCAAGGCTAGACAGCATGAAAGGGATCAACAGACAACAATAACAGGGTTCACTGAGGAGAAAGCACGCCTTTGGTTTTCGGTACTCAACCTTTTTCTCCTTTTATGCTTCTGGCGATTGAGCGAATCCATTTCGACATGATTATACAGTAAGTGACTTCTGTCACTTGCAAAGGAGGGCATTCAAAGAGCTTTTTCTGCTCGAAGATTGTGTTTATTTCTCATCGGGATTGACTTTTCGGGAAGTAACCAATTTTTTTTTTTACTATCTTTTTCCTCTGATGAAAATTCCATTTTGTTCTTTAAGCAGATCGTTCATTTGTTCGATTGTTGACTTTGCTTTTTCATTTGCTTTAAAGGACTTTGCTTTAAAATTAAAAATAAAAAAATAGTATATTCACTTCAAGACAAATATCTGATGTCTTATAAATGAAACATGAATTTGACCCATGATGACCCCAACTTAATAAATTCACCTAACAATGCATAGTTATATGCTCAGCGTAACTGTGTATTTCCCCTAAGAGGTGGTAACTTACAAAATATTATAAAGTAACATCCTCTATTTTCCTTTAAAGGATATCCAAAAAGTTATAGCTTTGTGGCATGAGCGTAAAATGACTGGACTGTTTTGATCTAGTTAGTTTTACTCAACAAATCTGCAACGTAATAGATTAGTTATATGCTGATAAAAAAAATAAACTTAACAACTGAAATGAAATTATTGGAGTAATGTGATGACCTCAGTGGTACTATGGATTTTCTCATTTTACTATTTGGCATGTGTTTATGTGATTTCATTATTTGTAATTTTTGTTTTTCATTTAATTATTTCATTTGTATTTTTTATTCTTTGTATACTTATTCATACAGTAAAATTTAATACTGAATATAGATGACGCAGTGTGGTCTGGGCCATTTGTATATTTAGAATGTGAGGGAAGCGCACTAGAGCTTTTTATTGTAAACACTTCAATCTGAGAGTTGGTGTGAAACTGGTACAAGCAGGCACCGTTCGCTCTTTTGTTAGCGACAAAAGGAATTATTCGTTCGCTTTTTGTTAGCGGCAATTTCTAATTTGAAATGTATATATTATGCGTTTCCTTATATATGTGTAATCATCATCCATATGTGTTGTTATATGTGTGTGTGTATGCGAAAATAAATAAGAAAAAGACAAAAAGGCATCTTTCCTTGGATTAAACACACCCACCCAGCTGTAGCATGAGCTCTGAAACCAATATGATGTAAATACTTGGGGATTGATTTCAAATGTGCTTTAACCCTTAACTGGGGACGTGCGGCCTGTTAGACCGGTAGCGATGGATTTTCGGTCACCCCTATTCTATTTTTAGCTCAATTGAATGGACTGACCCTGTAGCTTCCTGTTTTGTGACCTTCAATGCATGTGCACTTTTTCAGCGGATGCTTTTTAAAATAATTCCGTTATTTGTTTGAGTGCGGTCTCCAAGACCGCACCTTCCTGTTAGCGTCCCAGAGACAAAACAAGGCTTAGCAGATGGCGCTAAAATTTGGACCCCAAAATATCATAAATTTACAGATCCAATTATGAATCAGTGCTCCAGACACTTTTAAACGGAGCAGAAAGTGATTTTTAGTGATAAGGATAATTGTACAGAAGAGTTTTTCAATGAAAGTTCGCATTCAACTGATTCTGATATGCATGTTCAAACATAATTAATTTTTTTAATGATAGTGTATTTTGAAAAAATTATAAAATATATTAATATATATATACATAATATATATACATAATTTATAGGCTGATTTTTATACTTGTTCTTAATCTGTATGTTTAAAATGCCATAGAAAACAGTGCTATGAAAGTCACAAAAGCCTATAGAAAAAGGGCCAATTTTACCCATTATCAATTTTTTTATTTTTCATATAATTGTTAATTTTTACTTTTATATTGTCTTCTATATACCTTCACATACTGTAAAAATAAATATGATTTAAAAAGTAAAAAGTAATATGTTTTTCAAGAATAGTATTTATTGCAACATGAAATTTGAGACGAAAATGTATGTTCCAACTCATTTACTTTCTTCAATAATAATATATTTTGAAAAATTTCTAAAACATATCTATATATCAAGAAAAATATCTGCAAAATATATTGGCAGTTTTTCATAGTAAGGCATTCATTAGAAAATTTATTTTGAGTGTAAATGAAATGCGGTCTCGTAGACCGCACCTCCCCAGTTAAGAGTTAAGTCTGTCTTTGATGATCAAATTTGATATAATTGAGATTTTTCAGCTTCTGAATTTTACAATTTACGAATTTACCGAAATTTACCACACGTATTTCTTTATAAGATCATTATTACTCATACTTAGAAAATATATCACACTTAGATCTTTTATAACTGATACATTTTATAAGGAAGTAGTCTATTGCATAATCTTCTTTGTAAAGAAAAGTAAAAGTGAATGACACTTTTTCCGTTTAGGCATACAAAGAAAAAGATAATAATTAGTTACTGATTTTTTAAAATTAATATTGTCTAGAGAACATTAAACAAATAAACTATCAAATTTATAAATAAAAACTCATTTCTGATTTTTTTTTTTCACTATAGCCAGTGAACAAAATATTTTTAGTGCATTTTGAAAGATATTTTTCTAACTTGAAACTAACTGATTCAGTACAATTATAACTGCTTCCATTAAGTCCCAAAATGTTATTTGCAAAGAATTTAAAATATTAATTCTACATTTCAAAAGTAATCGAATCATGTCTTATGTCATTTCTGAATTAAAGTATAAATGATTATGTTTCTATCAAATATTTTCTCAATAGATTTAAGCTTAAATTAATTTTCCTATTTAATGATTTTTGACATTAATTTGACATTCATATGTCGTGAGAAAATTCCTCTTTTTATGTAATTTCCGACAGTTTAATATTGATATTTTTCTTTACTTTACATCAAACAGGCAATAAAGAGGAATCAAAATAAAACTGTTTGAGATTTCATTCAATTGATATTTTAATCAGAAGGAATGCGAAATCGTATATGTAGTTTTGACTATTGTTTTTAAGCGTAATGAATAATATATTCAAAGTCCCAGCTTAAAATAAGTCTATTATAAATTAAATTAAGAATTTATTTATCAAATTATAGAAGACATTGATTAAGAGACTCATTATAAAAATTAAATTTAGATGATTGAGAAGCTTAAAAAAAAAAAAGGAGTTTTGCTCAGAAATTTTTTTATAAGTGGAAACAATCAAACAAACAAACAAAAAAGAACGCGTCAACTAACGATGGATAAAATTGGCAATGCAGAAAAAATAAAAAATTGGAGTGATAATGTAATGAAAATAATACTATCAGAAAGTATCGTCACAGTATACACATTATGCTAGGGAAAGAAAATACTATCCATCCGTTTCAATTTTTCGTGTCCAAAAATGAAAGTCTGAAGAAGTATAGCACAATGACATTCCAAATGCAGAAATACTTGAAGACTGAACTTAAGGTTACACTCTCCAGTCCGTACTTGAGTATTTAACATTTCAATTCAATTATTATATTGATTTATATTTTAGTACCAAAGAATTAAACTTGATGAGGAACAAGTTATCTTTTTTGGTATATAATCAATTTCTTGTTGTTTGGAGATTATTTTATTTTCATATTTAAAAAATATTACAAAAAAATTATGAATTATTTATTGAGAAACTGAATAATTTCATGTATTTCCACACAAGGGGATTCACTTCTGATGAATTTTTGTAAATTAAGAACATGGACATTTAAGAAAAAAATATTTCTGATTTAATTCTCACGTATCCAGCGAGGACGATTCAAAATTTTGTTTTCAGCAGACCGAAAGTATACTTTGAAAATCAAAGCAGCATTTGAAATTTCAAATTAAAATATGAGAGAGGGAAATTCAATGGCCGTAATCACACTATTCTACTTATTGCGACTGATGTTATCATAGAACTTTTATAGTCTTTGAATGATCTCGAAACTCTTTTGAATATCATAAAATTGTTTTTTGTGAATTAAACCATTAATATGGATTCTTTAATCCTATTAAATCAACTCAAAATTCCAAATAGTAAAAAAATGGCTCAGGAAAAAAAGGACCCAGACTTTTTGAAGAATTCTTAATTCTGTAGATTGCTCTATCCTAAATATTAACTGCTGCAGCGAAGGATAATAAGATAAGCTTAATATTCTAATACAATATTCTAATGAGTGCCATTTCTGTATATTGGTTGCAGTTACACGAATGCTACTATTAAATTTCCAATTCTCGTGTAGATGTCTAGAAATAAAGTGAGTAAATACATTTTTTTATATTAAAACTATATATGCTGAATATTTAAATACATAAACTAAGCAGCGTTAAAATTGTTACAAAATCAATTACATTCATAAATCATCAATTGCACTCATAAAGAAAAAATAATAATTAGAATAAAAAAGGAGAAACTCACTGAGAATACAAAAGCACACTTTATTTATACTGAAGATAAAAATATCTAATTTGAAGTGAGGTATTTAGAAATTGCTGCAAAGACCATTACTTTAAAATTCTTTAATAGACTCATTTTTGTTGTCATATAAAAACTGTCTCTTCGCATTTATTTCTTAAAAAATCTCAGCTGACTCAACTTCCTCATTCTTTATTTTTATTCCGACCTTGCCCATAAAAGGCGTTCGAAACGATGAAAATATCTTTGTTTCAAAAATCTGGTATTCTTGTTTCAAAAGTAAGAAAGAATGTCCGCCTCTTTACAAGGCACTCAAGACCGTTTATTTTGTTCACTGATGCGAATATTGCAGTTGAAGAGGTTTGACGCAAGCATAGGGTTATTTATGTAGATGGATATGGGGATATTTCCTTTGAAGATCTTTTTCAAGAAACATATATGACTCTTACTTTAGTGAATAAATTTTCGAAAAGTATCAAGGAGCTTTATTTGGTTTTGTTTCAGAATAGGCGAAGAAGGGAAATTTCAGCTTTTATGAGATTAGGGATTTTTAATGAACTACTCTACTAGCACAAGAAAAGCGCAGAAGAACCTTACAAATTTCCGAGCTACCAATTATTTTGATCATTTTTTATCCAATAATTAAATGCTCGTATAAATGTGCCTTTCAGAAAGATATAACAAAGTTTAAACATTTAATCTAAACCAAAACATTTAGACATTTGAGTTAAACTTACAAATCTTCTAAATATCTTAAAAATATGAAGAATATATATATATATATATATATATATATATATATATATATATATATATATATATATATATATATATATATATATATAGAGAGAGAGAGAGAGAGAGAGAGAGAGAGATATTCTTATGTGTGAAAAAAAGAAAAAAAAACATGTCAATATGTTAAGGAAATTAAATTTTTACATAAATGTGTTTAAAGCGAGATGATTTGTACTATGAAACTGAATTAATGTAAAATATTGAACGTCTTTAGAAATTACTCGCTTTGGAGCTCTAGAGTTTTGGATATTATATGACTATTTATATCAATCATTATAAACTTCTTTCAGGTTTTTCCGCAGCACCAACACTTCTTTTCATTCTTCAGTGCATTAAGAATGATACTGGTATGGTTTGTCATGTCACTTTTCTCGGAAACAATTTTGATACAACCGGTTATTACTGAACCGAAATATCATCCCGTCTCAAATTTAAAATCCTCGCTGTCCATCTCATCGTTAGTCTTTTAATACAGGAAACCCTCCTGTGCAACTCCCGTCATCCGTTCGCCGATAAGGACCGAACCCGCACATCCTCCGACGGCTATTGATTGGCTTGCAAAGACTGCCTCTAACAACCCACTTTATGGTCTCATCTGCATAACAGTGAAACTAGGCGATATCCGGCGCTGACCATTACACCACTCTTCGCCGATGGCAGGATGCAAAGTGTCGCAGATGGAGTTAAATGTTAGTGACAAGGCATAAACGGCATTGTCTCGATGGACCTCCAGGCATGGTTATCAATTTCAGTGGCACCGTGGAAATATGCTTGATGTCAAGAGGCGTTACTGGTCGTCATTGCCCTATTATGGTTGCTATATGACACCCGAAATCGTTGTTTCATGCGTACAGCGGAAGTAATAGGGCAAAAACTGATGGACATTGACAGAGATATATACCATCTATGCTGGTATATATCTGTTTTATTTAACTTAATAGTGCTTATAGTGCTTTTTATATTAACTTAAAAGCCTAAATAAAATGTTTCATAAAATAGATTGGTTTTAAGAATATTATTTACTAAATCTTTTAATAAATGCACCAGGAAAAATATTTCTTTAATCATTGCAAATAAAAAACACCATAGAAATAAATTCCATAAATTTAATTTTTTATATAAAATAAATTTATTTAAAAATATTTTGAAAATATTCTTTAAAATACTCAGAAATACAAAATTTTCCTCCTTTAATTATTTTTAGTATTTTAATATTTGATTTATGAATTATGAACTTAATATTAAGAATTATAAAAAGTATGATTTTTTAAAAGTCCATTTTCAAGTGAGAATGTATTTCATAGTTAATAGCTTGTAAAAAAATTCATTAGGAATAATTAACGGATAATTTAGTTCTGGAGATATTAAAATAAAGCATTTACATCAAAGATCAAAATTTCTTTTTATACAGAAAATGTGTGAAAAGTCGGTTAAAAAATTCTATTTATTGCAGATATGAAACTAGCAAATTTAAATTGATGAAATGAAGAAAAAAATTGTTTATTACTAAATGATGATTTGATTTTTATAAAATACTAACCTCTCTTGGCAATCAGCTGCTTCACTGGGATTAAAGTGCGAGCTTAAATTCTCAATTAAATATAATATGCAGCTTAGTGTCTTAATAGCTTCATTCAACCCAACGTTTTTATCTTAGCATTTTAAAGGTCATTTAATTTATACTACTGTATCTACTTAAGACCGGTCTTTTCATTTAGATGGATAACTCATTAAATCTCTGGCAGTTCTTATAGAATTTGATCTTTAAATTGAAACTTAAGCGATAAAATTTCAATTAATATATATATATATATATATATATATATATATATATATATATATATATATATATATATATATATATATATATATATATATATATATATATATATATATATATATATATATATATATATATATATATATATATATATTTCTTTTTTTGCTTAAATCAAACCTATTTATCAAAAAATGATTACAAAATACAGAATAGTTCAGCATTGAAGTATTAAGTACATTACAGAATATATATATATTTAAATTTTTGCAATATCTCAAGGCAATTATTCAACAATTTTTTTTCTGAATCATCATAAAATTCTTCTTTTAATTTTGCTTTAGAAAGAATTTAATTCACTTAAATAAAAGTATAATATTTGATGACCACAATAAACGCAATTTTGAAAAAAATTATGAAGTCTAAGTTTTTATACAGTCCTTTGGCCATAATGAAGCATATTGAGTGACATATTATTGATAATCCGAATTTAAATCACAAATATGTTTATATCCTTTGGAACAAATTTACTTAATTAACATTGTCGGCACTGCCGAGCTTTTTTAATTCTTATTTCTCATCAGAAAAATTAATAAGGCAAAGACTGCCCTTTTAGTAAATAAATGTAAACGAAAATAATTGGCATGACACCATATTTAAATTTTTTGAAGCCATTTAATTGACGTAGGACGAAACATAACATATAAGAACACTATTACAAAATTTAGTACGTTAACATCATAGAACTTTCGAACATCCAACAACCTTCTCTCGGCCCCGTCTCTCCCGCCGTCCTTCTTCTCCACACTCTTCCCTTCCGTTCGTTTTCTGGTTCTAAACATCCGCAGCGCCCTCACAAACATGTTTTAAATATCAATATTTTAGGACAACGAGCAATTTCCTAATCTTATGGTGATCAGATTTGGGAAAACTGCAGTCGCTGATTAGAATGGAGTATCTTCTCTAAGATAATTAATTTGAATAGTCTAAAGTCAAGCGTTTTTATAAAACAGCAATTTTCAAATTTTCATAACTCGCTTAGTTTTAATTGCATACGAATGAGCTTTTTTTTTTTATTTAAAGTGTCAGTGTCTCAAAAATATTTTATTAAATATGACTCATAGGGCTGACGGTTTGCACGAAAATAGAAGTAAGGACAGAAAGAATTTTACTGCTTGTCTTAGTTTTCTATTAGAAAATTTCCGTTGTGTAGTTTAAGAAATACAAACTGAAGCAACAATTGTTTCTAGAAAAAAAGAATTATTTAGGCCATTTAAAAAATAGTCATTTTTCTTGATGCATGATCATGTAGAATTCCATGTTAAATCCTCAAATTGTGTCGAAGCAATTCTATAATATTGATTAGCATTGATTTGTGATTCTATAAATGTAATGAGAAAATCAACCTTCCTGACCAGATTTGTAATCTCTAATTGAAAAATCTCTTTTTATCATTCTTAGAGGAATGAAGAGCAGAAATAATTTTTTCTCACGAAGCGAAATAATACTCCCTTTTCTTGATTGACACAAACTGTGGCCCAGTCTAGAAAATGGATTAAAAAAAAAAAAAAAAAAACATGGTAAGAGGATATCAGAGATTGACTACACGTGAAAGCACGTGGAATAACTTGAATGACCAAATCGTTGCTACAGAAACACTATCGGGATCTGTGGGTGAGCTCTAAGAACCGTCACCGATCACGGTACATCCTTCCTTAAGGAAGTACGCCCTGTCATCGATGAGAGGTAGCCCTCCACCCCACCCTCCTTTCGTATATCCACAAAGGTGGTGAGAACTAACCAATATGCCGGAAGCTTCTCATTCTCAATTAAGAGGTGAACCCTCTTGGGACACGGTAAGGGAATAAGCGGAAATCATTAAATGTTATTTATTTAATGATTCTCTTGAGACTAAAAGGATTCAGAATTCATTTCATTCTAAATTTCAATCATCCAAATTAAATGCCTATCTCAGATGTAAACAAACATTCTTATAGTTTAAACAAATATAATTTACTGGCAGCTGTAATCTAATTTGTTGATCTTTTTTTGCATGACGAATGAAGTGAATTTGTGGTGCAAGTTAGTATTGTAAGCAAACTGAAAATATTCCTAAATAAATTACAAGCAAATAAATCGATTAAAATTGCTATTGCTACATAAATATAATAAAACTTATTTGGAAAGAAGATATATTTTTTTTGTTAATAAAAGAATTTGCAACCTACGTGTTTATCAAATAACGTAGTTTAAATTGTTGTCATTATTCCAGAATTTTTTGCCATTACAAACTACAAGATGATATGGTATTAATTATGATCTATCACTGTATTAAAAATATAACAATGAATAAAACAATTGTCCTTCGAAAAATCTCTGTTATGAAATTATTACTTTTCTTTACCTATCCTTTTTCTTGAAATTTAAAATAAGCCTATTTAAGCTCGCAATTTCCAGGTCACATCTATATTATTTAAGCTACCTGAAGCTGTTTATACAAGATTATCTTGCTTAAACCTCTGTCTTCCTTGTGAAATATTTATTCGACAGTTCCACTGTTTTTCTTCCGCGCTTACACACGAAAACAGAAGCTGGATGTTTTATTTGAGAGATATAATCCTTTACAGAAATTTGAAATTTCACCCTAGGAAAGAAAAGTAATATGATTTACCTCGGAGGAAAAGTGCATCAGTTGTCGAGTAAATATTTGTTAGGAGACAACTTCTTTTATTATATTAGTATAAATGACTCAATGTGACGCATTTTTTGAATTCTAACGGTATTTAAATCCTGATTTTTTTCTTTCTTTTTCTTCGCCCACAGCCTCTGCAATACTTAATCTCATTTCGCAGCTGCTCCGAATACAAGGCGACCCCGAATACCACCTCGTCTTGTTTAATCCGCTTGTAAATATTTGCCGCCACTCTTCGCTTGTTTGCCGTGCAATTCTCGACTGTGTTAGCGGATTTGGACTATCGCGTCCTCTCCAACTTAAGACATTACAGCGATGTCCCTTGATAGGATTATAATGTCTTAGGGGAGCTCGATGCTCGCCGCACCGGATACCTCCCCTAAGTACCACTGTTTCGCCCACACCTTCCTGCTGCAAAGGGAGATTATTTAGAATATTTAATTTTGAAAAGTAAAAAAGATGAAAGAGCCAGAAACGCAATTCTTAAAATTTTCTGTGAATATATGTAGAAAAAGAATTTAAAGAAGATTCGAAAGTGTTGTCAGAGACACCGTAGCAGAATAATATTTAAATTTTATTATATTAGTCTTAAAATTAGGTTTCAGTTATTAACAACGATAAGAAGAGCATAAAAAATATATTTGATATCGTCGGTATCAATTCAGTAACTAAAGCAAAGAAAGTACATGTTTAAAATTAAAATGTTATATAACAGACATAAAAATATTTTTAAAATTTATTAAAATTTGTGAAAAATTGTGGTAATAGAATAAGTATATCATAGAAAAAGTGTTATTTTCCATTTTCGATTTATAGGAAAATGACTTTTTGTGCATCAATACGCTCTGAAATAGAACATATTTTAAATAATTTAAAATAGAAATTTCATAAAATTTTAAAAGCTTTTGTTTAATGTGTCCTTCTGCTAAAAAAATAATAATCTGTCAAACTTATCAATTTCAGTTTAAGTGATCCGTCCATTGGAGCTATATGAACTATTTTTTCATCATGGCTGTCGCATTAGATATTTCGCGGTTTATAGATAGCAAGACTGTCATTTTAAAAGGATCTAATAAGATTAACAGAATGTCGAATGATGAGATCATTACTTAAGTTTTTGGTAACTGTTGCTCGATTTTTATTCAACTCGATAGTCTCCTAATTAGTTTATTAGAACAATGTCATATTTTTTAGTCACTGTTAGTCCAACTTAGAAATTTGTGATCGCCAATTGTGGAGAAAGATGAGATCTCTGTCAATGTCTGCTGTGGTGATGGATGTAGATTCGGATATAGCAGGTAAACATAAGCGGCTTTTATTTGAAGAGATTACCACTCGAACATCTTTATTTATTATTCACGTCCCAATACTCAGAGACAAATCTATTTTACTTGCGAAATGTTTGAAATCCAATATATTGTATGTCAATTTCCTGATGCGTAATGATAAATACTGTGCAGAAGACATACATTTTTTTTGTGTCTGTTTGTTCTGAATTGTGCTGTTTGTGTTTCTTCCAGATCTTAGGATCTATTCCAGATTAGGAGTACTTTCATATACATCCTATAATTAAATTATTAATAAACCGATAAAAATTAAAAAATTGGCTTTATAAATCTAATTAAATTTTTGAACGTGCGTTTCAGAGTCTGGATTGTGTGAGTTTCTTTTTTATTTTAACAAATTATTCATAATTAATAATTAATTCATTAATTATTCAGAATTAAATCATTCAGATTTGTGATCTGTGACCAAATTCAATGAAAAAAATTCAAAAATTATATGAAACTTTTAAAGTCTTCTTCAGCCAAGGACCAACACAATACATTAAATGAATGCAACTTTATTTTCAAGCGAATATAACTATATGCTTCATTATTTGCAATTGAGTTTTGAAAATATTCAATTTAAAATACCATTATTTTTATTATATTCACTGCTTAGCTCTTTACAGAAACAATCTTGTTCTGGGCATATTTATGTGTTTAGAAGCATATAGTAAGATCTAAATATTTAAGAAAATTAAAATTTGCACAATGGACTGATTAAAAGCCCCATAAGTGACAAGCGAAAAAGAAGAAATGAACATTTTTGATTCATAGCGCAATTGACTTTCATGAACAGTACTCACATGCATCTTTTGAGAAAGAACTCCTTGTTTTAGTTTTAAACCATCTATAGCAAACATGAAATTTACCGAATATATCATAATACAAAAGATATGAATAAGCATTATACAAGAACTGAAAAGATACAATGCATTGTAATGAAATTGAATAAATAAGATAAAGGCTATAATATATCATTACTCATATGAGTTCCCATTGAAAAAAATCAGCCGAAGAAATTAACCATCCATTCCAATTAAAATATCATCATATCAAATTTGTAAAATAATTTCTACTTTTTTGTGATGATGTTGGATTTATTTCATAAATGATTTTATTCGTAGATATTTCGATTCTCAACTTTTCTTTTGTACTTAATTATGAATATAATTTGGTATTTAATCTGAGCAATACAACATAAATACAGCAGCATTACATTTATATATTATAATTCTATCCATGTTTAAAATGGAAGCGCTATTGTAAAATTTAAATCTTATTCGAATCTGCAACTTTTCATGAAAATAAAATCTTTGAAATTGGTACAAAATGACAATACTGATGAATCCAAATATAAATTTTAGTTAAAAGTTACATTTTATTTCATTATTTTCCTTAACAGTAAGTTTAAATTTTATAAGCATCTGATATCGAAGTGTAATATATTCATATAGTTAAAATGTATTGGATTCATTCCGGCTTGAAAGCTTATTTACCAAATATATATCTTTTAAGTTTCTCATCCGTAATCGATATCTCATTTTTTCCTGATATTTATCTATTATTCATGTAGGACTCAGAAATCACTACTATTTTAGAACGCACATTTAATTACATTTAGGACGATTAGGACATTTAGGATATATATACATTAACATAAAAGAATTGAACATTCAGTAGATTTCGTCGAATACGTCGCGTCTCGTCTTTCGTCCAGATCCGTCTGATCTGCCACGTCTTCACTCTCGCCCAGATCCGTCTGATCTGCTACGTCTTCACTCTCGCCCAGATCCGTCTGATCTGCCACGTCTTTACGCTCGTCCAAATCCGTCTGATCTGCCACGTCTTTTCTCTCGTCCAGATCCGTCTGATCTGCTCTCCGTCTAACCAGCGTCAACTCCGTCTAACAACCAGCAGATGGCGCTCGCCAACAGGCGCTCGTCACTACATTCGGCGATCCTGACGTCTCTTTCGTCCTCGAAAGTTATAGTAGAAAAATCTGAAAGAATAAAAAAAAAGAAAACAGTATCTGGATAAAACAATAAACATTTTTTTTTTCTTTTAGTCTGAAGACCATGCTTTCATGAAATCGGCTGCTGTGGAAGTTGTATTTGGTCCGTCATGACATCCAACTTTTTCCACGTCATAGCGATCCTTAGGTTTAACCTTGACAATCCGATACGGTCCATGAAACTTTGGTCTTAGTTTGAGTCCAGTTCCAAACTGCGTCCGTTGTATGGCCACTAATTCACCAAGTTTGTAGATGCGCGCCACTTTTCTTCGTTTGTTGAAACTTTTCCGATTCTCTTCTTGCATCTTCAAAATGTTTTCCCTTGCTTCTTCTCTCATATTATTTCGATCTTCCATCATTGCTTTTGTGTATTCTTCTTCCAATATTTCCTTTAAATGTAAATCAGTTGTATCTTTTAATTTTACACCAGTTAAAAGCTCAAACGGGGTAAACTTTGTACTCCTCGAAACAGTACTATTGATTATTTTTTGCACTGATGCAACATGTTTATACCATTTGGTAGGGTCTGTTATTGAGAGTTTTGATAGAATGGGTATTAAAATTTTATGCATTATTTCAATTTGCCCATTTCCGCGAGGAATTACAGTGCTAATTTTGAAATGTTCAATATTTTCATCCTGACAGTATGTTTCAAATTCTTTTGAGGTAAAAGCTGAACCTCTGTCTGTTATTATTCTCGTCGGATTTCCAAAAGTAGATTGTTGAAGCTTAAGTTTAGTTATTGCATCTTGAGTAGATGTTGATTTAACCGGATACAACCAGACAAATTTTGTAAAAGCGTCGACTATTGAAAAAATATGCTGATAGTTCTTATTTGTAGAAGGCATAGGGCCAATGAAATCTATGTGATATGTACTTAAAGGCAAATTTTCTTTTGGGATGGGGTTAAGGAAACCTTCACCTTTCCCACGTTTCTTATTACAAAGAATACACTCCACGCAATTGGCAATCACACTTTCTATTTTTGACCTCAACTTTGGTATGTAAAATTCTTGATTTAAAATTTCTTCCGTCTTAGCCACAGCGTAATGTCCTTTATTGTGAATTTCTCGAATAATTTCTCTTTGTAATGCTTCTGGGACTATGAGCAATTCTCTACCATTATCGTATTTGTATAAAACTCCATTTCTCACAATGTGTTCACCGTCTTCTTGTTTATCTATCAAAGCTTTCAATTTCTTAAGGAATTCGTCCTGATTTTGAGCATTGGCTATTTTAGTGGTCACTTCACTATATGAACGAGTAACAACAAGTACTGCGTTTCGACTAAGAGAATCTACGTGTGCCATTTGTTTTCCTGATCTGTGAACAATTTGGTAATCAAATTCCTCTAATTGTAAAGCCCATCTTGCAACTTTTGGTGTAAGATCTCTTTTACTCATAGTTTGTTGAAAAGCGGAACAATCAGTCACAATTTTAAACTTAGAACCCAGTAAATAATGTCTAAATTTTTTTAATGCTTCGATCACAGCCAAAACTTCTAATTCATAGCTACTATATTTTTCTTGTTGTGGGGAAGTTTTTCGACTAAAATAATGAATAGGATAAAACTTATTGTCGGTTCCCTGTTGCAGCAGCACTGCTCCGAATCCCTGACTGCTAGCATCTGTATGGAGTTCTAAAACTGATCCCTGTTGATAGAGATGCAAAATTGGCTCCTGAGTTAAAATATCTTTGAGTTTTTGAAAAGCTTCCTTTTGTTCAGATTCAAACTTAAATGCAACGTCTTTTCTTAGTAGATCACTAAGCGGTTTTGCGATTTTTGAATAGTGGGGTATGAATTTCCGAAAATAACTAGTAAGGCCTAAAAAGCTTTGTACTTGTTTAACAGTTTGTGGTTGTGGAAATTTTTTTACAGCTACCGTTTTAGATACAGAGGGCTGTATAGTTCCGTTTTGGATTCTATAGCCTAAAAATTCTATTTGTGGTTTTAAAAACTGACACTTCTTAAAATTAAACTCCAAACCGTACTCTGATGCAACCTGTAGAACACGTTGTAATTTTTCTAGCCCTTCTTCCTCGGTTTTGGATGGTATAATAATGTCGTCCATATAAATCAGTACAGTTCCATCTAGCATCAAATTCCTGAATATCACATTAATGTAACGCTGAAATACACTCGGACTATTGGAAAGTCCAAATGGTACTTTAAGAAATTCCCACTGGCCATGATGTGTTACAAAAGACGTAAATTTTGTGCTATCTTTCTCTACGTCTACATGAAAAAATCCGTTTTTCAAGTCCAAAGTAGTAAATATTTTTGATTGCTCAAGTTTGTCGAGCAAATCTTCTATGAGGGGTAAAGGGTACCGATCTTTAATCATCTTTTTATTTAGCTTACGATAATCAATGCATAACCTATAACTGTCATCCTTCTTCTTGCTTAAAACTACGTTGAAAGAGTAATTTGAACAACTAGGTTTTATTATCCCTTCCTGTAACCATTTATCAATCTGAGTTTCAACGAATTTTTGTTCTTTAAAAGGCAGCCTTCGAGGGTTATGACTAATCGGAATATCATCGCTCAATATTATTTTCATTTGCAAATCCGTACTTTTTGTTTTGTTTGGCGAATACTTATTTAATAGACGATTTATTTCCTGTCTCAACGGTTTTTTTACATGACTCATGTCGATTTCATCATAGTTTATCGAATCCGTTAAATGAATGAAGTATGGGAGAGGATGTGTATTTATTTTATTGCCAGTCTCAGCAAAAATAGGTGCCTGACTGTCTCTTTTCAGCTCCGAGGAACGTAGTGATACGACCTTGACCTCGTTTCTCACCAGCCGGGTGTAATTTATTTGGGCTCTTTTTTCATGAATGATAATTTGATTTTCTTGAAATGAAAAGCTTAGATTATTTAATACGTCCATGCCAATGATTATTTCGTTCGGCATTATTTCTAACACATACACATTAGTTGATATTACATATTCATCAATTAATATATCACAATAAAAAAAACCTAGAGGAGTAATGCTATCGCCACTTATACCAGCTAATTTCACATTATCAGTCGTTAAATTAGGTTTACCAATTTTCAAATAAAAATCATAATTAATCATAGTAATATCACTTCCAGTATCAATTAATGCATCACAATTTATACCATTTATTTCAACATTTTTACTAAGCTTATTTACAGTTTTTGGAGAGTTACGAGTATATACTTTATTAGAGAGAGACACTTTAAAATCTCTTTGCGGGCAGTTACTGGCTTTATGGCCAAAGTTACCACATTGGAAACATTTCAATCCTTTGTTTTTAAACTTGCAATTAGTTGATTTATGGCCAGTCTCATTACAATTAAAACATTTATTATTACTCTTGTTATAGTAATTATCATCAGCATAATTCTTTTGAGCACGAACGAACGGCAATGGTGAATTTTTAGCTTCTTTCGCGATATCAAATTTACTTCTGTTTTCGGAAACACGCCAATTTCTGTTTGTTTCCTTTTTAAGGTGACTTCGTGCAGCTTCATATTCGTCCAGTTTATTAACCAAATCTTCTACTTTCTTTATTTTGGGCAAATCGTCGAGAAAATGATCGCGTACGTCATTTGGTATTTTACTCTTTAACTGGTCAACGACCATTAGCTGCTTTAAATCTTCAAAATCGGTTATTTCTAAACAATTTATCCATTCCTCAAAAAAGTTATTTAGTTCAAAACCGAAATCCCGCCATGATGAAGAAGAATCTCGTTTGTGAGTAAAGAACTTCTGTCTGAGTTGTTCGGAAGTTAATTTAAATCTTTTAAGCAAGAGTTTTTTTATGTAATCATAGTCATTAGCTGATGGATCAGGTTCGCGAGCAATTAAATTGACTATATCCAATGGTAATAACCCGAGTAAATAAGAAATCCAGTTTTCTTTTGCAATGTTAGCCCTACTTATTTGTTTCTCAAATAACGAAAGGTAAACACTTATGTCTCCGCTATTATCATAATTCTTTAGCAATTTTAATATATCAGTCTTAGGCATATCTGATACAGTTAACGTATTTTCTCTACTTTTTAACTCAAGTTCTAACTTTTTCAAAGTATATTCACGCTCTATCTTTTCGGCTTCGGCTTTTTCAGCATCTAACCTTTCGCGCTCCTGAGTGATAGTTAAAAGTAAGTTTTTTACGAACTCTTCGTCATAGTCTTTCGACTCTGTTATCATTGTAACTAACAGTCGCACTTTGGCATCCTGTGGTGCCGTTAGTTCTAATTCGTCTACTAAAGTTAGTAAGTCGCTCTTTCGTGCTCGTGTAAGAAATGCCATACTTGAGAATAAATCAAAATTGTACTCACAATTTCTTCAACGTCGATCCACACTGCGTCAGTCCACAAGGAGTTGGTATCCAAAAGGTTTATTGTAGCACGTCAAATTGCTCTACGTCAAATTTCACTCCTGTTTGGCTCTTCTTTCGTCTATGTGCCGGTCTTCATTAATATCTCGGCCGAACCCCCATATTTGTAGGACTCAGAAATCACTACTATTTTAGAACGCACATTTAATTACATTTAGGACGATTAGGACATTTAGGATATATATACATTAACATAAAAGAATTGAACATTCAGTAGATTTCGTCGAATACGTCGCGTCTCGTCTTTCGTCCAGATCCGTCTGATCTGCCACGTCTTCACTCTCGCCCAGATCCGTCTGATCTGCTACGTCTTCACTCTCGCCCAGATCCGTCTGATCTGCCACGTCTTTACGCTCGTCCAAATCCGTCTGATCTGCCACGTCTTTTCTCTCGTCCAGATCCGTCTGATCTGCTCTCCGTCTAACCAGCGTCAACTCCGTCTAACAACCAGCAGATGGCGCTCGCCAACAGGCGCTCGTCACTACATTCAAGACGTTACAAAGCATTTCCACCCAAAAGATTATATTTAATTTAGCTCACATTAATAATTCACAATGTTACTCTTAACGTAATCTAGCTTTAAGAATGCATTTATATGTTTTAAAAACATTAGAAACCTAACTAATAATGTTATTGATTCTATGATATAATATTTCTCATTAGTTATCTCTCAGCTTTTCAAGTAAATTTATAAAATAATGATAACTTATGATGTATTTAATGCAGAATAACTATTTTTTTTTGTTGATTTTTAAAGCAAATGTTGCAATGAAATTGCTGTGAGAAAATTCCTTTTAATTTTATAAAATGTAGTGTGCGTCCCTCCAGCAAAAGACAGATAATTTAGTTCTCTTTATTATTAGAGGTGACAGTATTCATTTTTTTTTTCTTTCTTTCCTTACAGGTACACTATTCCAGCAAGGGAAGGGAGCATCTCTATCATGGGAATGGAAAATTGCCCATCTCGTAGTAGGTTCATATTTTCCCTTGGAAGTACCATAAGCATTGCTTTGGTTTTTTAACGATATCATTGCCGATGATGTAACGTACCTTTAAGAGTGGTCTGTATATGAAAAGAAGAAATTTATTATTATCTGTATAGATTTGCTCATTCAATTTAATCGGGTGATTCCGTCCCAAGATCTATTAATTACATCCTTTCCCCTGGGGAATGTCATGAGTGTATGAATGAGATGCTGTTGTATGTTTAAGCAGGCTATAACAGCTCTAGTGTGCACCAAGGTGGTCTAGTTAACTCCACTCCAATTATCATACGTGTAGACACAGAAGAGCAAGCTGTACATATGATGTAACAATTGGAATTATTCCATATGATGTGGGGCTGGTACAGATCCTGTACCACTAAGTCATTCAGAATGAACTTCTTTGTTGCATCAAGGAACAGCTTATCACTTAAACATTCAATTTTAATTAATTAAAATTAGTTTTAACAATTATCTAAGCAATTTATCTATAGTACAATAATGACAATTAAAGATCGGGAAAGATCTAAACTAAAAATAGACTGGAATGCCATAACTTTTTAATTAGCTATTATTACCACCATTATGAAATTTTTGCGATTTTATTTCTGAGAAAATCAACCATCAATGCATGTTCTAGATTTTGTTTTTTCAGAAATTAGAGTGAAACAGTTAAACAAAGAGTGAAACAGTTAAACATTTAACTATTTCCAATCTTAAATTCGTGGAAAAATAAAACTGATTACAACAAAATAAAAAGCTCTCACTTTTCAATTAAAACTCGATTATAATTCGTTAAAAGGCAACATCAATTTTTTTTAAATATCGAAGAATACTGCTGCTATTTCAGGCAGTACTTATAAAAGGTTTTGTATATATTTTAATTAAATAACTACAAAATCCAAAAGGGTTCATTTTTGGTGTCCCCGGGAAGAAATCCAACATAGACTTCCGAAATTTATCTGGTGTCGCTCAAAAGAGAGGCGCAACATTTTATGTGGAATGTTAAATGGGCTGCTGCCACATAAATACTGCTAAATTACTGTAACTGCTGATAAAATAGCGAAACACCTAATGAGCGCAATTAGTGCGACGCAGAGTCCAAGTGAAGCAGTTAGTAGTTAGTTGAGGTTTTATCACAGTGATGGTATCAGAGACTGATGGAGAACGGCTTTGTTGTAGAAATGAATCAAGTTACCGCGTAAGCAATATCTAATCTCGTTGGCAGCTTGTACCGTTAGGAGGACATTAATTGACGTTAACTAGTTGCAAACAAGGCAGCGTAAATTCGCTTACATCGCTGTATTTTGTGAAGCTTTTGGTTTGAAAATGTGTTTCCGATTCAGATGATTGAAAAGACTAATTAAAGCTAGGTCCTGTTTGTTGTTTCAGATTTTTATGTAAATTATAAATTCTTATGTTTCTTTTAATTGCAAATGTTCTATAAAATAATCATGAAAGTGGTTGATATCAATTTCAGTTTCAGTTTCAAAATACATAAGTGAATTAATGCTTTAGTTATTTTGTTTACCTCATTTCGAAAAATATTAACTATGCGACATGCATTTGAAAATAATTATTAAACCTTTATTGTATCATAATTATATATTTGAAAATAATTTTCTCTTTTTTTATTACCTTATAATTAAAATTAATTCATGATTCTGAATTTTCAAATGATGCATATAACGACAACTTGTACTTTATGTTATTAATCGATTAACGGATTCTAATAAAAAAATATTCTCTAGCACATTTCCTTAAACTTTTAACTTTATGTTTTCTAATTTTGTTTATAATTAAATTTAGAAATTCTTCTTATTCGTTTCAAAAAGGCATCAGCGAAAGGGCAACTTAACTTAACTTTCAAATTACTTCCTTTTCAACCTAATTGGTCATTTATAGAACATTACCCTATTTTCATTTGCCTGTTTCATTTTTGAGTCATAAAATAGCTAAGGAATTTCACTGTGAAATTTAATTATAGAGAATTCCCATCTCGAATTAATTTCCTTATTTCCATAGCAACTGGTAATAATTTTTACTTTCTTAAGGCACATGTGTGTGCAGTGGAGTTTCGCTCCCCTCTCAATTAAAGTAACAGCAAATTATAAGTTTCTCCTTGGGCAGGAAATAGTCATTGGTTCCGTTTTCTTCCCTTTTTCTCCCGGTGGAAAGCAATTATTCATTGGCTCTGCATGACAGACGCTATAAAAAAAATGCTCGCCCTGACCCGAAATGAGTAGGAAAAAATTAATAAAAACTTATCCCGGTTGTATAAAGAAAATGAAGATAAAAAATACTACTTGTATAAAGAAAAATATCCTTTTTTTATGAAAAAATGCAACTATCTCGCGTGTATCTTCGTAGACTGCAAGTCTAATCTTGGGCTCATAATTTGTTCTGCGACTTCCTCTCTTGGTATCTGATTTATTCATAAAAGGAGAGATATGAGCGAACAAGAAGCTGCGTCACGCACGTTGCAGTTGCTCCACCCCTCACTCCTTTTTCCCGCCACTTGAGCCATGCTCTTCAACTTATTTTTAACAGGCATGTTCCGAATTCTTTTCATGATGAATTTAAATTTAACAAACGCCTTGGGCTGAAATATTTTAATCAAATGTGCACTCCATGCATAAACTAATTACGCTCCCGAACCCTTAGAATTTAAGCCACTACTCTTCAAAATAACTTCGTGCCGGGGCTTCTCTGGCTTGAAGCATCTTCAAACTTAATTCCGTTGTTGAACTTAGACATCGCAGGAGCATCAAAATAACTTCAAAGGCATTTCGTGATTGTGTTTGCTTTCTCGCGCTTTTTTGCGATCTATTGCAAATATCTTACTTTATTTTATTAGGCTTAAGAGCAATATTTAATGGTTATTATTAAATAATTAGTTTTCAGGAAGGTATGCCTCACACAACTTACTCCGATTTCATGCGTCATGGAATTCTTTTCTTCAGCGATGCATTAAATAAAAAAAAAGATGAAAAAATAAGAACCTTCGTCTTGATGTTTAGTCGAATGGTGACTGTTAAAGTAAGGGATTTTAAAGTTAAGGATTTTCGACATTTTTGGAAATTGTACGTATTAATTGGTGTTATTGAGTCATATCTTACGAGTTAAATTTAGTAAGCAAATTAATTATTGAAAGGGTTATTAAATTAATGAATGGATAGCAATAAATAATTAATAGTTCAGTCTATTAAGTGGGTGAAGAACATGGACAGACGGGTTTACTGTGGATTTAGTAGACAAAATAATTACATTAGGAATTAAATACAAAGCAAGGGAAAGAAAGAATCACTAGGAAAACTAGATTATAATAAATGAGTTTTAGATGGAGATTCAAAGAAGAATAAGATGTGTCTTAACGAAAAACACTTCTCTCTTAAAAAGAATAACAGCTTTAGGGTGTGTTTAAAGAATTCTTGATTCCGTCTTAAAATGTTTACATTAGATTTTTAAACAAAGTAGGAACTGTGAGTATCTAAGTAGAAGGAATAAAAATATGAAATGAAACAGAAGTATGAATCCAGTTTTCTTGTATACATTCCACTTTAAAAAATCTACTTTCAGAAGTATAAAATATTTTATTTTTATCTAGAATGGTCATGGCTCTAAACTGCTGCATTTTTCTAATTTTTCGTAGATATTGATGACGACATTTCGGGTTTATATTCGGATAGATAAATAAGATGTAAAAAATGAATAATATATTCCGAAATTCACTTTGGTGGGGAAGGTACATCTTTACAAGAGAAATTTTGTCAATTGAGAAGTGTTAATCTGTCATTCTATTTTGCATCGTATTAAAATCCTTTCAACATTTGAGCATAAGATTCAGCTAAACTATTCGATTTAGGATAAGGAGAATCTGAAGTTTAATTCTTGATTTTCCTCTTCTGTGTGTAACTGATCAGAAGCAAATGATCTGTACTACAGACCGTGATTCGATTCCAAATATTTGATACTCCAGTAGCAAAGATGAGGATAATAAATTAATTCTCAATAAGTCAATAAATAATTTCATCCAAGTTTCAAATAAGTAATTACATCTTTGGATTTTGGTTATTTGAGCCATTAAAGATCAAATTATCCATAATAATTATCAACTTAAAAACACTCTAGCTGCATCAGACATCAGCAATTTCAAACAGTTCTACAGTAGTTGATTGTAAAGAGAAATCAAATATCGGTTTGCTAATCAAGGATTCTGCATTAAAATAAAAAAGTATTTTGACTCCTTTAATATTGTTGAATTCCTCGTTAGTACTGACAAAAAAATTATTTATTTAACATTCCATATTTTTGAAATCATTCAAAATACATCGAATAACTTCTTAAAACACTTTTGAGGAACTACTAGGACAAATGGGAACTCTGACAAACGAATAATTATATCGAACTTTATTTGCTGTCAGAAAATAACACTTTGTTTACGAAAATAAAAAATCCTCCCTTAAGAACAGATTAAGAAACAATGTTTACTGTATTCACAGCAATACTTCACTAGTTTTGAATTTATAATAATGTCATTTGATTGCTACATTTATATCCATTGAATGTATACATATTCTAACTTTTTTCATCTTTTTAACAATAAACAATGGAGATATTGTCGAAATACAGAATCTGACTAGTTTTAAAATGATCTGTTTAACCATGGATTTCATTTCACCTTTAAACATTTCTTCCAAAGCACAAAAGTGGTGTTGTTGAAGAGAATGGATAGTAAACTTTGCACTTTGAAATTCAATAACATATTCAAAACATTAATTCCATGACTTTTATCATCAGAAACATTAATTATTATGAATTGTATAGGGATCACATTTCAATTAATCAAACTATATTTTTCACAGGCATGACAACTTAGAACACAATTAAATTTCCCATCAATTATAAATTTCTGACATGAAGTAAATAACTGGAACAATTACGGAAATCATGTGGAAAACTGTAATGCTAGCATAATTTTGTTTCTTTCGTATTTTCAAGTTCTTTCAAGTTTCGTATTTTCAAAATCTGTTATTAAATTTAAATCAGTGATTTAAATTTAATAACAGATTTTGATGCGTTTACTGTACAGAGTTTTAAAGCCATAAGAAATTTTCATTATTGGCATATACATATACCTTTTTCAACTGAGTTGAAGGGTGTTCGTTTGCACGACATAAATCTTTTTTCAAAATAGATATTATTCAGTCAACAATACCTCTTAAATTTTAGTAGAGCATATTTTATATACTTTATGAACACGCAAATGAATTTTTCACTATTTTTTTTCATGCGGTTCTGAAAGTTCATGCTAACTTTGGAAGTAGTTGCAGCATATTTTATCTTAAAAGCAGATGGATTACATACCTTATGTCTTCAGAGAATTGCAGTTATCATCTTCTCTGTAGTTACACTTTTTATTTTATATGGAGCCAGCTTAATTTTCTGGACATCGAATAACCGAAAAGTATTGAAGATGACGTAAGCGGCCGAGTTTCTAACTGACGTAAAAATAACTGCTTGAGATTCACCTGGCTTATTCGCTATTTGCTTCGTTGATAAAATTGAAAAGAAACATATTTGTCAATCTCTGTTTGATGGTTATGTTTTCTTCCATCACCCCTGAGATATGAGAAAGCATATGAGGAAACATGTTTCAAAGTATTTAAAGACTCTTATTATTCATACATAACTTTAACTAGGTAATTCTTATACAAAGTATTGGCCTCTTAAGTGCTTTTATAATTCGTAGCTCATAATATAAAATAATACAATTAAGTAATATAAAATATACCACAGTAAGCATTAATTTCCAAACTTCCACAACATCTATCGAAAAACCTTTGTTTCCAACAGGTTTAAGATGAATGGAATATCTCGTCTATCTTTGACAGAATCAAATCTGTATCTCGTTATCCCTCTATCCCAAAGTCAGAATTTTGCAAATGAACCAATCATGATCACAATAATAAACAATGATTTTGAACAATTGTTCAGCAATTATGTTAATTTGTTTCCTTATTTTCTCAATTTTTATTTGAATTGCGCCTTGGTTTAAAGCTTGACCATTATCTTACCATCATAATCTTTCTAGGAATCAAATGTTTGCCCAGTGAAGGAAATTAAAGTTAAAAGAGATCTGAATAGACAATGTAATTAATGATAACGTATTTCAAAGACTAATTCCCTGTCACTATAACGCATTTGATATTTATGCGCAATTCATTTTACACGTTTTCATTTATATCAATTCTTAAAATCATATTTTGTATAATGCATGAGAGCAACGGAGTTTGTGGACTTTGATCAAAGACTTCTGAACAACTGCCAGAACAAGGAAAAATTTAGGAAAATAATTGCTGATAAAGATTTGTTCTTAAATTTAAATAGTATGTAAAATGAAAATTTAACATTTATTGGAGAGATCCATCTATAGCTAATTACTACTTGTGTTCTTATAACACTTATATTAGAAAAATTGCCTTTTTGCATTTTTAGAATTTGAAATTTAACAAATTTTGAAAATAATTATGATTTTAATAATACTTCTAATTAAAATGTAAGATAATATCATTATCTATCATAATTCTTTTTTTATATACTTTTATTATTTTTCTGGTATGTCCAATTATATGAATGTGGATGAAGTATTTTACCAATAAATATTTTTGCATAATTCTTATTCTTTAGTTTTCGCTCAGTTTATAGTTAAATCATAATTTAAGTCTTATTAACTCTCATATGTCCATTACACTTGTCAGAATATTAAGAGAAATAAAGAAACCCGATACTTTTGATAATCTTGTGATTCTATGTTATAACCTTGATTCTATCAAAAGGGTTTTAAAAACCTCATGTCATAAAAAGGCCAAGAACACAAAACACTCACACACTATATCCTTAATAAAGACTTTCACTGTTTTTAATATTAAATAGAATTCTTACAGCCTAAAGCTTACAAAGATTCTCTAGACATAAATCAATGTACCGAATATTCATCTTTTATTAGTTTCATACTTTTGTCTAAGGGCTTTACATAACTAATGAATATGAAATATCTTGTCTAGGAATTCTTACTGTCATCGAGTTTTGAAAGCAGAATACTTAAATTTTTAAGTCTAAGGCTTTAATGAACTACCCCCTTCTTTGAAAGAACTGACTTTTCGAAACCACAAGCTTCTAAAACTTGCAACGCTACATTTTTAAAATGTCGTTATTCTGTCATCCATAATCAGTTTCGTCACAGTAGCTACTAATATTCCCAAATATTGTTAATTTAAAAATATTTGTGAGGCACTCTAGCTGTGAGAATTCCTTAGAGAATGTTTCAAACATTGTCTAAGTGTGTTGTTTTTATGAAATGTCAATTATTGTCTAATTATTCCTTCAGTGTATTGCATACTAATCAATGATTTTTCAGACAGAGTTATTTGAGTACATATTCTAAACTTATTTCTGGAATTATGAAGACGCTTTAATAGATAAAAAGAAAAGATAAAGACATTCAAGCTAATATTTTGATAGCATTTTGATCGCATTTTTCAAATAACATAGACCACTACTTTTTTTTAAAAAAATAGCACTGGACAACATTAAAATTTATAATGAGTAAAGCATTAATTAAATAAATTTTTTGATGATTAGTGAAACTTCATGTATTGTTTTTCTTTCAAGAAAACCACTGGTTTCATGTGTGGCTTTACACAAGAAACTATAAATTTGCATAAATATAATTTTAAAGCTTAGAAAAAGAAGTTAAGGAATTTGTCTAAAAATTGTACAAAAGTCTAGAAATATAAAATATAATTGAGGCTTAAAAGTTTTTTTGTTTTTTTTTCATTTCTACTTCTTTTTTATTCTTTTGCAATAAAATGCTTAAAACAAGATTTAATTAGCAATTTTAAATTATTTTGGCAGAAATCTATTTTGAAAAAAGAAAAAAAAAAGTGTAAAAGTTTTTGTGTCTTTTTGTAATCTTGAAATAATATATATATTGTAACAGGATAGGGTCTTTACATTTGATATTTGAATTTTGCCCGCCATTCTTAATGTTTCAGCATACAAGATGATCAAAATTAAAACATCCCTACTTTGAGTTGTCTATACAGCGAACTACTCAATGTAAAGGCTCCAAAATTGGCGAACAAACTATTCAAGACATGAGGAGGTGGATTACACGAAAAAAAAATAGTTCCAGAAACACCAATAGATGACGCGGTCCAACAGAAAACATGCCAAAAAGGTACAAATAATCACATGCAGTAGGTAATTTTTCCTTTCTAGTTTTATAGCTGAAATGAAAGAAAAGGTAGACAAAAAAGTGAAGAAACCGAAACTCATTGTAACTACAATTTCGTACAGTAAGCATAAAAATTTGCACAAATCCTTGATTTGTTGCTGTTATTCTAAGCATAAAAGGGTTGAAGCTGGAAAATGCCTTTCTTATCAGCGATGACTTCACGATTTACTTGTCAAGTTGTTTTATGGAAACAAAGAAAATGCTGCAGCTGCACTTCAAAAGTTTCGTCGACTTGAGAATATACGCAAAGGACCAGTAGGTAACATTAACATGCTGGAAAATTTTCCTGTACCCCAAATGCAACAGCACCAATGTCTTGATTCAATTATTTTTCTGCACGATGAAGCGGCTTCACACATTGGACTCTGTGTTCAGCAGTTTCTTCGGCAACATTTTACTAATGATGGAGTAAATAGACGGGCGTTGCCGGCAACCTATCCATCTCGTTCTACACATCTTAATCCCTACCGTTTTTGGCATTGGGGAAACTTAAACAATCTTGTTTATCGAGGACGTCTGATAACTTTGGCAGGTTTGAAAGAGAGGACCACTCTGCATGTGAGAAGCATCTCAATCGACCCATTAGGATCCGCAATTGAAGAAGCTGGTAAGCATCGATAAGGCCCTTGTGTATGAATGTTTGATAAATCGAATCAAGCGATCTACTAAGATGTGTTACAAATGTGTGTTTTTAGTCTTTTCAGCCTATTTTTTGTTGTGCAGCGCCATCTATTTGTTTTTCTGGAATTATTTTTTTCTCGTGTAATCCGTCTCCCCATGTCTTGAATAGTATGTTCACCGATTTTGGAGACTTTACATTGAGAGTAGTTCGCTATATAGAGAGTTCAGAGTAGGAATGTTTTAATTTCGATCGCCTTGTATTTGAGTAGCGTTTGTAGTTGGATGTGACTGTTTTTTATATATATTTTTATATAAAAAAAACGTCATATGTATTTTTATATATAAAAAAACGCTCAGTTACCAGAACATTTTCCACACAATAGAACAATTTGGTTTTCAAACATTGGTGAAAATCTGTGATTTCAACTCAAGATCAGCAAAGCTTTCAAAACAGATATATGATTCGGATAAAAGATCTAACTATTATCGATTTTTTTACATAATACTGGATTCTTGGTCTTTTTGCTTGTCCATAACTGTGCCTTTGTTGAAAATTATTATGAGTGAGCCTGAAAAATATTTTATTCTTCCCTCTTTATTCTTTATACAATTAATTATAAGCTGCATTATTTCTACTAGATTTAATAATTCATATTAATATGGAAGATCAATTGTGTAAGTGAAACTTTTTATGGCATTGTTTTGAGATATATTTTCCTTTGTGTGAGAGAAATTAACATTTGTATTATATATAAGTTTGTTTGGATTTTCCCCCCCATCTATATTGTTTTTTATATTATTTTGTATTGATTATGCATCATATTATAAGGAATTATTGTCCACGTCAACGTATTAAAATAATTGCAAAAACTGTGTCTTTGTTTCTATTCACACCACTGTGAAAATATTTTATTTATTTTTTTATTTACTCATTTTTTATTGTAAAACATGTCGAGTCTATCCTAAGATGAATCCTTACTCTTTCTCACATTTTCACTTCCCTAGAGAGATGAGTCATCATGGAATCTACAACCATTGGAACATTGGGTTTTTCCAGATAATGGAATGAATGGTTTGAAAAGTTTCACTTCATCAGTGTTTTTTCCACATACATAACACAACAGAAATACTGATATGAAGGGAAAAAAATCTAAATTTATTTTAGACTTTATATTGTTTTTTTAGGGATTTAAGATAATAAGAGAAATTCATGAGTATGCAAATAAGTTGAGGCTATCAGCATATTAGATTAATTCTGAAATCCAATTTTCACAAGATTTCCTTTAGAGTTCAAAGGTGATAGAAAACGAAATCTTTAACCAAACTTTAAACGTATATAAACATTTTGTCTTATTTTATTCGTTTTAAAGCAAATATGCATGTATTAGAAATATATTCATGAATTTCGATAGGTTTCATAGCTAATTAAATTCGTAATCTACAGATCGTTGCAATTCAAAATCTCTTCCCTTTCTATTTGATTTTATTTTCATTGAATGTACACACTCGTATGAAATTGCTTTCTTTAACTGCTAATATTGACTTAATTTAATAAACAGTTAATACTAATAAAATGTTTTTAAATGCTAGTTGCTCTTCTTGATCGGATATTTGGGGGGGGGGGGAGAAAGACATCACATCGTATAAGTTTTTTTTTTTTTTTAATTTATTTAGCTCAGAATTAATTGTTATTGATAACACTTATATCTTTTTTTTCTGATTTAATGCTTGTAAAATAATATCGTATTACTCTGTAACGGCATTGTATGTTATAGTAAAAAATAATAGATATAATATGGTAATGAATGATATATCCTTAAAAATAATCAGAATAATCAACAAAAATGAAATAACGATGAACGCATTAATTATGAAACTAAATTTGCAAATGAAAAATAACATAGCATTATACAATAAAAAGTAATAACTATTATATGCCTTTGATTAAAATATAAGGAAAATGCAACTTAATTGTAATAAGACAGTTTGCTTATATATGTTTACATTTATGATTGCACAAAAAGTGTATGATAATTTCCGAATTCCACGTTGCCATAGTCATTCATTTTCTAGAGGATGTTTCAAATACTTCATTTTTAAAACTGATTTTTTAAATGAATCTGAATTCTAATTTGTGATTTCTTATCACTAACAAGCATTCTTTAAATTACCCATCTCACATTTTTGCGCTTTAGTTTCTTCTTACGGTAAAGTGAAAATAAGTAAAATATGAATAATAATTATTTTGTGTTATTGGCAAATAACTGTGAATTTCGTTTTTCCTTTTATTAACGCTGTTTTTCATAATTAAAGTGTATTTTTAGAAATTGCTTTTTACTAAGTCTTACGCGCGTTGTATCCAAACTGTTAATGAAAAATATAGATGACTACAATACAAAGGAAAAATTGCTAACAGATCTTCGATAAACATTTGCTCACAAAACATTGAATAAAAAACAAAAGAATGCTTGTACTGATGGAAAGTGGATAATGATTATCTGTGGAACCATCATAGATTCATTTTTTATTGTTCTACAAATAACCAATGCAGAATGACGAAAAAACAATGTCCAAACCGATCCCTCATCAGTCTTCCCTTGACTGGAAGCTAATGATGAGTTGCATCTAATCGTTCCATGTGACATTGTTATCGTAAAACTCAGTAACGCTATCCATCCTGCTTGACGAGACGTAGGAAAAGGCTATTAACATGTCCCCGGATGTAAGCGGTACAATGAGCAGTTGAAAATAAAGCCTTTGTTCCCTTTTTGCTATAGCAGGGGGCTTTTCAAAACATGAACAATGAATATATCGATTTTCGTTAAGGTAGCTTTTTTTTATTCCTCTTATTTCCCTTTTGCTATATACACTCTTTGAGGGGACATAAAATGGGAAACAGGGTATATATTTTTTTTTATACTTTGTTTTTCATAAACAGTGGTCTGCTATCGCATAGCTAGTCATTGATTTAATCGGCATGTTTACTGGCTTTTGAACACTGCCGTATAAGTGAAATACATTTTGGAAGGACGTACAAAGAGTTCCGCATTTAGCTTACAGGTGGAATTCGAGTGTGCAGTAAAGATGGCTGGAAAAATACAATATGGATTCATTAATCTTTTACGTATTCAGTGGACTAGAAAAGGTAAATGCATGGCCATCAGTGTATTGTATTGAAGTCCTGTTTTGTGTTAAAGTGGTATTCTTTTATGCATTGATGTGAATAGTTAAAGCTGAAGTTATCTTTACAAGTTATATTTAAGGTAAAAGACACAATAAAAGGTCGAAAAATTTCTATCTAAAAGATAAAAGACCTTTTTTAAATTCACGTATTTGGATCAGTTATTACAAAATAGTGTTTTTGTTATTATTTACGGTAATAGCGATTTTGTAACACAAGAAATTTGTTTCACTTAAATTAAACATAGCAGATTTTTCTGCGTTACAAATTCAGTAAATATATGTTAATTAATAAAAGAAATAAAAGAGAATTTGTTTAAAATTTATTTGAACTCATTAGCTTTAACTAAAATTAATAAAAAGGTTTGACAATTTAAAGTAATTAGTTAAAGCACAAACTCAAACAAAATATTTGTCATTGAATAATCTTTAACTTAAAACTTTTAAATAATAATAATAAAAAAAAATGGAATGACATTTTTTTTTCCAACACAAAAATGTAATAAGTAAATGAATTTATAATTGAATAATCAAATTATTTTAACTGTGCTTTGAAAACAGACATAATTGATGAATTAAATGTATATAAAGAAAGGCAAATTAACAGTTTATTAACTTCTTTTTATTACAGAAAAGTATTTAAATGAATTTTCTTATTAGAAGTTAATCAAATTAGAATTGACCATTAACTTAAATTATCTTCAATTAAGCTTAAATTTAAAAAAATGAATAAAATTTGAAGGAATTGATGAATTTGGCCTGAAAACTTTATCAAGGAGCACATTCAAGCAGGGATTCAAACCAGGAATGTTCTCAGAGAGGAGTCTAATTTTCGCCCAACTATTGACCCTTCGTAATTTAAAAAACCTCAATAATTTGAGGTTTTTTAAAGACAAAAATTAGAAAATACAAAACAATGACATTAAAAAAAATGCTAATTATTCAGCCCTCACAGAGAAAAACAAATTCCTAGCTTTAATACCTGTCTTATTCTATTCTTTACATATTATATTCTCTTTTAAGCAAATTAAACTCAAGATTGATGTGTTATCTCTAATTTGGTTAATTTTATTTTGTTTTAGATGTAAAAGCATTAGCACGTTCTAAATACAATTTATCTTTTTTTTTTTTTTTTTTTTACAATGTACCTGTCTTTGAGTTTTTGACTAATATTTTCTTTATATGTTTCAAAAAATATTGTTTTAACTGTACAGTTTCTATTTTCTTATTATTAGAAGGTACTAATTCGTTTTTCAATAGCATGTATTTTAGATGAAATGCTTTTCATTTTAATCAAAATATAGATCAACTATAATTTTTTATGGAAAAAATATTAAAATTATTTAAAGCTTTTTTTTAGGAATTGCAGGGAAAAAATTGCATATTTTCCCCCTGCAATCCCATTTGTCTATCAGAACTGGATTCTTGAAAGTTTTACTTAATTATCTTAGTCCTTTTTATGAATAAACTAAATTATTTAAGTGTAATCTTAAACTAAACTAGTTACCGTCGAGAGCTAAAAACTATTCCTGCTAGGGAAAAACAAAACTCTTAAGGAAAGAAGCTTAAATGATTTAAATAATTTTAATGAAACATTAAAGGACATAACACACGAAAAAAACAATAATAAGGCAAATATTTAAGGAAAAGTACAATTCTCGGAGGTAAGCATCATGCTTCATCTAGGACTCCAGAGCACAGACTGAAGTTTTATGGAGCGGCCGCTAGGTGGCAAGGTGTAAAAGTTGTCCGGTTACATAAGTTATTTTTATATATTTAATATTGAAGGCAAAAATGTATAAGATAATATATGAACCAAATATAAGATAATATATGAACCAAATATAAGATAATATATAAACCAAATATAAGATGCAGTAAGAATTCATGATATTCAGGAACTATAAAAAGTTCAAATTAACGCTGAATTTAATTTTGATTTTATAATTTATGGTAAACTTTTTGTATGAAAAGCTAATATTTTTGTTTTGAGTTAAAAAAAATAACCAGGCAGAATTTGATCCATAATGATGAAATCCACAATTATGATTCAATTTAACGAAAACAAACTGAAATCATCAGCAACGATTAGTAAAAACGAGCTATATATATATCTCAAATGACGATATGTCGTTTCCATTATACAATTAAAGTTAAATTTTAAGGAAAAAAAAAAACAGTGCATGCCAAAAGTGAAAAAGAAATATTTATGATTTCAAATCATTCTCAAATATTCCATCCCATTTTCGTATTTTTAGCACTTTTATAAAAAAGTGAAGGAAATTTAATGTTTCTTTAAATGTTATTTATTTAATATACTTTACTTAATTCATTTTAACGCGTAAATGATGTAACTGATTGTCACATGAATAAAATGATAAGTTCATCTAAGTGTTCAGCATAAATTAGAAAATATTTCATCTGCATTCTCCAGAATGAAATGAATTCAGATTTTCATTTGTAGCTGTAAATATTCACGTGTTGACAAGATACGAAACCAAATTTCCAGTCAGCAGATCGCAAGTTTTGACCAACCCCCGTAATCAGAAAGATTTCCGACAGCACCGGACCACAAGTCAAGATCGTATCACAAGAAGTCGGTTCAGAATGGCGTAATTAGAAAGACGTGGTACAGGTAGGCCTCGGACATTGGATCAAAAGGACACATAATACGACGAGGAAAGGTAATCTCCGGTCAGCAGGCGGAAACACGAAATTGATTTGTTGCAAGAGGGAGGATTGGAACTAGTTGGAAGGAAATGATTTTTTTCGCCCCCTCTTCATGTGGTCACGTGATCATGACATCCGGCTGATTTACCTCGATGTCTATCGCACTGGGCCCATTTGTTTTCATCTCTATCTTTCTATATGCATTTCCTCCCAATGACGAATTACAGCGTATGCTGAAATTTTCCGGCATTAGATCTATGATCTGATTTCAGATATTGGATGGGATGTAGATCTCACACACGTATCATGCACGACCACACTGTACATTAATTATTCACAAAAAGACTTTATCATAGTGATATTTCTATAAGCTAATGTCTTGTCTTACTGAGTTATAAACTTCCAGGCGCTGAATTTCTATTACATATAGTGTGGTTATAAAATTATGTAAAAGTTTCAATAAAAGTTAAATTCTTTAAAGCAGCATCATTTTTAATGTCTGTACTGCAGTTGATTTAAACCGTTTTTCTTTTGAGAAATTTACATCAATTTCAGATAAATGAAGTATTATTATAATTTATTGTGATTGATTCAAAACATGTATCATTCTAAGACATTAAAAATCATTATTTGGTTTTTAGTTCTTATTTCATTAATACTGGAATAATAAAAGAAATAAATGGCGTAATCATGCAAAATTATGTTTATGTTTAATAAACAAGATTTTTTTTGTTTCTTGTTATTGATTTCTTTTCAAGAAGAATTTATTTTCAGCATTTCATTTAAATTTATTCAATAAACTTTCGATTATAAGGGGAATATAATGGCTATCAACTGCAGATGAGCTGATTGCTCTTATAATTTGAAAAACTGAGTCATCAAACTGAAAGTATTGTTGAACAAATTTATCTAAATAGGAATTATATTCATTAAACTTAGACTTAGTAAACAGGAGATATCGTATCTACAAATGTATTGACTGTAATAACGTATTGAATGTAAACGTAAAATGTAATGAAATTTTCCATTTCAACTTGTTTCTTCTGTGCTAACATGTGTATGGTTGTGTGACAGAGATTTTTAAGAATATTTCCAAATTAATAAACACGGATAATTAAATTATTTAGAATTTATTGCAATTATTTATGAGGGTTATGATTTACTTAATAAAGTATTCTGTAATAGTATTCGAAGGATTTTAAATTTCTTTAGTCAATTTATGTTTAAAATTCTAATAGTTTTCGAATAATGAAAATGCATTCCTTGTTTCCACATATAATTGAAGCATATATATATATATATATATATATATATATATATATATATATATATATATATATATGAAGCGCAGATGGAATACACTGAATGAAATAATGTCATGTTTATTTAAAATTTTATGGAGTACTACACCCGGAAATAAGATTGTGCTCTTAGAAAATTTATATTGTATTAAAATCAGTAATAGTGCTTCCCCTTTTCTGATAGAACAGAAGATAGAATTAGAAACACTCTTAATAGAGGCCAAATCAATGCCCCCTCTTCCTATCCTTCGTGAGGAGAATGATGATGAAATTTCGGTGAATTGCCACGAACTCATTACTTTGCTAGCAAAAATGTTCTTGAAAATACAAGAATTATGATCGATATTTCTATTAATTTTATAAAGTTCATAAAAATAAATCAGATGAACTGGGCGGCTGATATATTTAGAATGGATAATAATTCCATAAAAAAAATTCTTTTACTTAAAACTCTAACAGGTAGGGAGAGGAGTAGACCCAAAATGAGATGGATGGAGTCAGTGGAGACAGACTTCCTGGCTATCCAGGAAAGAAACTGGAGCGCAAATGTCAAATGCATTGGAACAGAATTCAGAGAAAGGTACTGACCCACCCTGGACTGTCTAGCTCTGTTACAGATTCACGCCGATAGATGGCGTATCTGTCGAGTACAAAGTTCCTGTTAATTCTTTTTTTGTATGAGAACGTAGAGTGTGTGAGAACGATTCTAGTACCTAGACGTGGCACCCGATTGTCCCGATTGTGAGAGGTGTCCTAATCTGTAACAGTCTACCTGAAGAGGCACAAAAAATGTGTCTGAAAATAAAATGGTGTTCACCAGAAAGAAATGAGTAATTATCTGAAGAGAATTACAAGCTCATTATGATGATGATGATTTCAATTAGTAGTTGAGATTCGAGATCCTAGCAGAAAATAATGTACTTTGTCACGGAGGCTATATAAACGAAGGCCTGCTCTGTAGCTTTGGAATGTTTATCGTGAAGGAGCTCTTCATTTGTTTTATGCTGAGAGCTATCATGTTGTCCCTCTATTTATTTAGAGATTTGCTGTCTGCTTTTGCGGATTATTGCAAATACTGTCTTTGTTGATGTTAGTCTTTTATTTATTCTTTTTTTTTTGAATTTGTTCTTCGTATTTTCCACAGAATAAAATGTCCGTATTCATTTTCGAGCTTACTGAATCTCTTTCACTGAACATCGAATCGACAGCTTTCCGTAATTCTCTAGAAAGCATATCTTAGAAATAAGAATGGAATATCATTTCAATTAAATTATCTGTTCAGGACCAATATAAGACAATCTAACCCCTTGATTTGTGAAAGTCGAAAATATGGTAGCAAATGGTATTAGCTTCTGGAATCCAGATGCATTAAAAATTTGAAACATAAATAATGCATGCTTACATTGGAAAAAAATTAAAATATATATTGATTTCAATTATTTAGATTTTCGAATAATTAGATACTTTTTGTTAGAATAAAAAATAGCGAATAATGAAAGTTTCATGGTTTCATTTCTTGAACATTTGCATGCTGTGCATTATTCTTTGAATGTTAGTTTGGGACATTTCCAAAAACACAATCTCTTTTTGACGATCTGAAAGTATAGGCTTATAAAATCGTATTACGCGATTGAGATTATGTAGGCTGTAAAATTTCCAAATTTTTGTCTTTTAATAAGTAAATAATGAATACTTTTCCAAATCATGTTAAGAAATGCTCTTCATTCAGATTCCAGATAAAACTTTAAGAAAGGAAATGTCTTGCTCTTCAAAACTTTTAAATAAACAATTCGTTCTAAATTTCAAGATATCGTTTTGTTGTGAATATATATATAAATAAAAATGAAATTTTTATATCTATTGGCTTTAAATTAATTCTTGGGCAAAGTTTATAAAACCTTGATTTAGAAGCTTCCAACTACACTTACACGTTTCCTGTTATCAGCGTATGCGGAAAGAAAAATAACATCTGTAATAAAGCATAAGATTTCAGAGGAAATGGAAGAAATGTTGCATTAATCTCCTATTTCAGGCAACCAATAATAATAAAACAATAAAAAGAAATGAATGTAAGCAATTCAAATTTAATGGAATACATATTCACAACACCACAATTGCATGAATAATACCATTAAATGTCGTACAGATACAATAGCAAGTAGGATGCCATATTGAAAGTAAATCTTTGGAGTAACTTGAAATAGGTAAGCGATGGACTTACCATTCGGGAACTAAGCATACTTCGTATGTTATGTTACATGCAACAGACTTATTGTGGTATGGTAAATTGGCATTGCATTAAATCTGATTTACATAGCGTTGATGTGATATTAATTTGGCGATATTTTTGAGAATTTGGATTCTTTTTGATGACTTGATGACGAAATTTTAAATTGAATGTTAGTTTAGAAAATGTGAAGTTTCGAAGTTTGTCACAACTTGATATTCGAGATAAGAGAAAATTCCTAAAATTCCTATCTCTCACCTCACAAGACTATGAAAGGAGTACACGGGTCTGGTGCTCAGTTAAGTAGGAAATTTCACTGCGATATCTGAGATATGTGCAGCTAAATAGTTACATTTCATGCTGTTGTGATTAAGTTTTCAGTTGTGTATTTCAACTCACACTTGGATTTTGACCTTTAATTGTAAATTAAATTGTTTTAATCGAAGAAACTTTCATCAACATTTGCCCTCCTTGCACAAATGTAAGACGGAACGTAGCTTCAAGATTAATTTTAATTTCATGGTTGAATTACAGCTTATTTTAACACTTATTTAATGAATTCAAATTTTTTTAAAGAAATATATACATATCTAATGAATTATATAATATCCTAAGTAAAATGACAAAGAATTGCTTGAAGAAAAACCCTGGATTCTTTTATCAAATTATTAACAACAGTTATCAATATCATACATATTAAGATATATAATATCTAAAATCAAAATTAAATTCGATTTTTTTTATTTATTAGAAATGATGCTCATACAATTTAGGAAATTGGAAGAAATATTCATCCTTAAAAATAAATTTCTCGAAAAATAAATAATCTGACGCATGAATGGAAATGACAAATTTATCATTAATATAAACAAGAATACAAAATATATGAAAATACAAACTATATTAGCAATTTAATAGATACATGCAAGATATAAATTCACAAGAAATCACAGTGACATAAATAAAAATGCAAGAAAATTATTAGATATATATGTACATAATTATATGTTTATAATGAATAGCCATTCATTACAATGAAAAAAAAATCTACAAAGTGTTCCGTGCTTACAATGTTCGTCATAGTTATTTCAGCTATCCTATCTTGAATCAAATTCCAAGAACACCAAACACTGAAGTTCTTTGGAATATATGGAACTTTGTATTTTAGGCAGATAAAAATACTCTATAAATTTCTTTATATGCCTACCATTCCATCACATCAAATGCTCTATAAATGCAATTCAGATTTCTCAAATACTGTTGAATGTTTTCTGAATACATGATAAAATGTGCAGATCCGATCATTCCTACGTATTGCAAAAGTGCAAAGAGGTTTTATATTGTATTTCAAAATACACAATTCGAAGTAGATGCCCTCAACTTTCTTTTGCATTTGAAAAGAAGTGATTCAATTCACTCAACCAAATAGTCACTAGTACATTAGAATATTTTAAACCCCCTTAGTGAATAACTATCAGGGGATTTCTTGCACTTCCTTTTATCAAGTTTTAACGTTCAGTAACGTTATTTTGGGCCTAAGAGAATAAATCTTAGTAAAATTCTATTGCCATGAGACTGTTGACGCCATTTTACTGTGAGCAGTACATATGTATATAATGTTCCAACAAGAACTCATTTATTCTTGTGAGAATGCATTCTAATTATAATTAAAATCGTGTAAGTATTTACTATTCACTTGTAGTTTATTTATAAATAAAATACAGATTAATATGGAATTTGTGCATATTTCTAATTGACAATCATAATTTAAAAATAATTTTCGTGCTGGTTTCATGTCCTTCACTTTAGCATGTATGAAATTTGGATAATAAATGAAACAAATCAACATTTGAATATAATTTGTTGGCGTTACTTGATTAATCAAATCAACGACTTTCTTTGCTGGTTTGGGATGACTATTTATTTATGATCTAATAATGTCCTACAGATACTCGATGGGTGAAAGTTCTGATGACCTTGCAAGTTAAAGCTACTTATATAGAGCAAAAGATGTGAACGTAGAGATTTGAATACGAGGATTATTCTGTTGCAAAGAACCTACTGTAATATGATTGAAATGGCTATTCCTACATCAGAAATGTCAATACAATGAATTCACTTAATAATTTGACATTTAAATTTGCTGACAAGATGTGCGAAATATCTTGCGAGATATATATGCACGAGGGATCTTGCTGTCATAAGAAGATCTAGATCATAACTCTGGATGTAAATCTAGTGTGACACAAAGGCTGAAACGGCTTTCATCTGAAAAAAACGAACATCACCATTTCAAACTTCAATCAAATGTAGAGCTCGGAAAATTTCTTCAAGTAATTTATATATTACGTTCCCTGTATTACTATATTTCCAAAAGAAGCACAGTCCACAATCCAGAACTAGTCGACTTACATAGGTTACTAGGGTAGTTAAATAGCAGACTCGGACGAATTCCCACCCAACTCTTAAGAGACTCACAGAGTTCAGGGGTAAAAAAATTATGTATTAAAAAATTAACAGAATATGAAATAATATAATAGTATCGATAATAACAAAATATTATAAGATATAAACATAAAACAAACTAATGCTTACAAAAATAAAGAAAAGAAATCCAGTGCTAACTTCAAGATTTCCCTCAGAAAAATAAATAAACAAATACAAATTATTCCACTAGTTTCAAGAAATTACTAATTTTTAAAAAAAGCATTTCGGTTACTTCGGACAATATACCCAGAAAAAATAGTTTTTTTGATGAGAGATTTCAGCCAAATAGACTTATGGGTATTTCATGAGAAAAAGACAAGGAAATCCTTTTTAATTTCTCCATAGAAGCATTAGGAGAATTTAACAGTTACGGAATATAGATAGCAGGCGTCTAGTATTATAACTGATTCTACCGCGTGAATATGTATTTTGGATACGTTTCTGCTGACCGATCGATACTGAAATTTGATGATAATCGCAGTCAAACCGCCGAATTTCATTGATTTGAAGCATTCTGCATTTTGAAGATATTGAATACACTTGTATATACTTCCTGCGAATATATTTCTGACAAAATTTGACAGAAATCCACAAATTTGATCGCAATTCCCTATATCGAACTTGAGTCACCTTGCTCAATGCGTTTTGAGTTCTAACAGACTGACAAATATAATTCCAAAAAATGGATTTTTCGGGTTCAAAGAGATCTGAAACGCGGAGATTCATTAAAATCGTGAGTTCAAATTTTTTGATGATTGCAATATTTTCTCTATACATCTTGTAAGAGTAAATAAAATAAATTATCTTAATACAGGAACAAACTTAAAGCTTTTTCCAGGAATCTAATAATTTCCTTATACGAATTCTTGTTCTTAAGTGCAGCATGTATGTCGTAATCGATTTCAACACTAAGCGAAATATTTTTTTATGCGTACTCTTACTTTTTTCGCTATTGCACGCAAAAGAGGATTTAAGGCAAAATATATTTTTAATTCCAATGCATTGAAGATAAAAAAGCAATCTAAGATTTAGATAGCTACGTATAAAACACGCAATTGACAATCGAACGGAAATCTCACTGGCTGCATACACGCTTCTCAGTGTCTGGCATAAAATGGATGTCGCATGAATGTTGCTCGTTTTTTTAAAGATTTGGTTATTGTATACCTGAATAAATCTTGATTTATTCAAGATTCAATGATTTTTTTTATTAATCTTTACAAGAAAGACAGAATAATTTATAGTTCGTACAATTATTTTTAAAACCTCTGTTTTTACATATTCTATAATTAATTTGGAAAGTTTCAATTCGAATTTTATAACAGAAAGAGTGGAGAGGTTCAATAATGATGACAGACCTTTTTTGTATTTTAAAGATTTTATTGGTTCTCCGCTTTCGGGAGTTGGTTTGAGCTTTGCCTTTCGGCGTGCTGCTACGTCGATGATGTTACGAAGACTGATGGTTTTTTACATATACCGCTAGAGGGCGTTACAAGTGAGAGGCGGTGAAACATGCTTACGTAACAAAGAGTATTTTATTTATAAAGCTCCTTGTGTGATTCTTGATTCTCAAATCAATAATCATATATTTAGATAATCATGACCTAAAGGGGATATGAAATTAAATATTAATTATATTTCATATTTAAAACATAGGTTGACTTATCATAATTATACCAGAACCACTTGGTCTTTGATGAATATAAGTAGTAATTATGAATAGGTTATATCGGTACATTTGAAACGAAAGATAAATCCGAATGAATTGTTTAATGAAAGAAAAGATTAAAAGCTTGCATATTAATATATGTTTCAGGAACTAACACCGATATTTTGTTTATTCATCCAAAAATTCAGAATTTAATTTTATTTCTTTCATATTAATCATTTTTTAATATAATTTAACAAAATATACTTTGAATTATTTTTGTTAATTGGTTAAATTTAGAAAACTGCCAGAAAAATCAAAACACTATTTTATAATATAAATAATCGTCATCTAATTTTAATCAAAAAATCAAGATTTCTACTTTAACATAGATGCTTAATATTATTAAAAGCAATCAAATTTTTACAATTTATTCAATTAGGCATTTGAAAAGACTTTCAGGAATGCAATCCCATCATGAAAATATGCCATGTGTGCGTTTCATCTACTTATTTTATACGCCAGGATATTATGAATGACAGCTGGTATGACGCTAATAAAGATATCACCAAAGTGTTCTAATTTGTTATCCCATCTCTCTAAACTTGAAAATGATGATTTAAGACCTATCACCTATGCTGTCATGGGGATATAGAGAAACATTATTTATCTAGATAGTTCAACTTCAAATGTTTTTGTATCAACTGGATGACACTAAGATTCTTTTTAAATCTCGGGTTATAGTTTGCGGAGCTTTGAGTTGCTTGAGGCTGGTATTTGTAGTCGATGGCAGTTCTGCGGTTTACATGCCACGTACGTTGGTAAAACACCTGCGTTTAAAAAATCAGTGAAATTCTATTTTCATTTGATGTTCAACCATTTACCAGCAATACATGGGAAGATAAATCAATCCAAAACACCTCGAAAATGAAATTTTATGTTCCATTTTATGTTCACGGGATATGACAAACTTGAGACAATTGGTGATGTATCAACTAAAAAAACTAGCAAAGCTGCAATAAATATTTGTCAAGGCCAGACAATATATTATCTATTCGAACCAGCTGAATTTTAATCTTCCAATCTTCTAATGTATTTACATAATATCACTCTTTTTGGGTTTGAATTTATTGTACTGAATTGAATTAGATTTTTTCCAATGACCGACTGCGAGTAGGATTTAGGGTTTTTGTGCCATGTCCATACATAAACGTTTATTCGCCTAGTTTATTACATTTAGGAGTTACAGTATTCACATACACTTAAGAGATTATTTAATGACTGATACAGTCCGGAATAATAGAGAAAAAAATAATTTAATTTAAAAAATCATATTCTAAAGCTTAGTTAACAAGCTTCAGGTGGATTTTACGTTATATCTTTCATTTATAAAGGATCGTCAGACAATAAATATTTCGATGAAATTGAATAAAACCTTAACAACAGCTCGACATTTTGTAGAATTTCATTTATATATCTAGCTGTGTTTATGAGTTTTCATGTTTACATAGACTCAAACGATATATAAACTTTATTTTGACAAAATCTGATCAATGTTTCCAGGAAATTTAAAATTTTAGTTTAAAACTGCATTTCAACGTATGCCTAGCTTAATTTTTTAGGTAGATTCCTATAGAAAGATTGCCTATTGCAATGGTTCTCTTGAAAATACTTTGGAGAAATTACCTCAGTTCTTTACCGATCATGGTCCCCAGATCACACACACACGCATATGTATCAGGATATTGCCGAATTCGACCGACAAATTCCGAGGGATGATAGTAGGCATATAGAGAATAAAGAAGCATCATACAATATGGATCCCAAAGGACGTTCAGTAGGTGAAAATCGCAAAAATATAGAGAATCGGAGAACTCTTGGAGAACTCTTCTACAAGCCGAATGAAATTAAATACCACTGCTCATCCTCCAAACACTTGTGGAAAGTATACTCAGTATGGTTAAGAATGCAATTGCTTCAGGTGGAGACAATCACAGTCTTAACTCCACCTGCATATATATATATATATATATATATATATATATATATATATATATATATACATGGTTTTCTACGGTCACATCATTCCACCCAACCGATGCAATATTTTCTATCGTCCAAATTCCTGAATTACCCGGCTGCTTATCGCTACTCTTGCCGTAACCTATGACCTCATCCGGCGTTCCAGCTCTCCGACGTGTTTGTGCTCCATTTCCTCATGTGTTTTTGTGCTCCTTGTCAGCATAGAGAAGTTCCCGTTAGTCAGTGCTCAAAATTTCCTCTTTGTGTTTGCGCTGCTTAATTTCAAGTTCCAACCTGTGCCATGATTCATCAAAAAGTTGTGTTTTTTAAAAAAAAACAGCCTCCATCAATTGACTCAACGGATAAAATTCAAGATTCTGTACTTTTGATTTTATTTTGAATTGCATTTTTCTATTACAATATAAGTGCAAAGAATCTTTTTATATTATCATCCAAAATATCATAAGTTTTAGTTTAAAATATTGAGTTTTTAAATTTTTTTCAAATTTATTATTTAAAATTTATTCATAATATTATAATTTGTTGAATTTGAAATGTATGTGCATGCTATTAATAACTAAGAAAAAATGATTTCCCCAATTTAATTAAATTTATCTAACTCGAGATTTTTTTAAATTATGCATACAAACCTTGTGAACGAAAAAAGTAACGTACCAAGATTCTTATATACTTAATAATTAATGGCACATGATAATTAGACTAAGGTAGTGAATACCTCAGGGGAAATTATTACACCCCTGACTGTTATTGAGCTGTCCTCTATTATCATGTGACCTATATCTCCTTCCATTAATTCTGATTTTTTTACTGCATTATTTAAACTAAATTCCTAAAGAAATTCAAATTTAAATCAGCATGTTATTTTATTTAGCTATCTGCAAAGCGATGTTAAGCTGTTTCTTTTCTAATTATAATAACTAAGTGGAATAATTACTATAAAATCACAGAGTTTCCCAATCTTGATAATTTTGAAATTTTTTTAAAACTTTAAATTATAATTTTCTGGTTAAATAACAATACAAGGAAGAAAAATGCTTATAACTATTTATATAACTATAACTTTAACTTAGAAAGGATCCCCCCCCCTTCCCCATGTTGGTCCTCACCACTCTGGAAGTTACATGGAAAGGTAGGTTGTCTAGCTCCTCCCATCAATGATGGGACGTACTTCCTTAGGAAGTGATGGCCCTAAGGACTCAACCACAGTTCCTGTTAGTTTTGCTCTAGTGGTGATTCAGTCATTCAGCTATATTATCTGTGCATTTTCTAGCGAGTCGGAGAGTCAGTGATATGACTTAATTTAGAAAGGATTATTCTTTCGAATAAAATGCTATCACTCATATATCAATATTTAAAAATGCTCTCTGAAATAATAAATAATTTAATAAATTTATAATTTATAATAAATTTAAAATAATTAAATAATTTTTAATAAATTTCCTTCAATTTATAAAATATAATATGTATTGAAACAAATACATTCATACATTTGTTCTTGAAGCTCACAAAGTTTTAAATTAAAAGGAAATTTACAAATTAAAAAATGATTACACGGTGCGAAAGTTTTGAAATAAATCCTTTAACTTCCGAACACAACCAGATTTACAAATCATGGATAAGCAAAAAAATAAAAATAAAAATAATAATTACATCTCTAATATTCTAATTCAGCAGTTAAAAAAAACAGAATGGTGAAGTTTGTCAAAGAAATATCCAGAAGCTGCTCGTTATTCCGAAATAAATCATCACACAGTAAAGCTATAAATGTGTGATGTTGTAGAAATATGTTCTTTAAAAGTATATGAAATATTTTCTTTCGAGGAATCGTTTTCATATTTAGACATGTACAAATTTTCAAATAGCAACACTCACTTTCGAATACATATTTAAATTCTCTAGAGTAAAATGATTAGAAGTATAACATTTTATACTTTGAAGTAAATGGTTGATAAGATATCAGATTTTTCTTCAAGTCATAATGAATCCTTGATAAAAATTGTTATTTTATATTAAAATAATAACAATACTAACATTTTTGAACCTAGCGTAACAAGGATTTGATTCCAATCGAAGATGTAAGACAAAAACAACTTATTTCCAAATTTTAATCGTTTCCGGCAATTTTTTTTTCAAAGTATATAGCAATGTCAAAAGTTTTCATAACAATAGGATTTTTGCTTCCCTTGTGAGGGGGAAGGGTATCTCAAATTTACTTCAGAATTCTCTATCTGGAAAGAAAACAAAAACTCTCTAAACGTGAACAGATACCAAAGTACGTCTTTGAACATTGCTTTAATAAATGGTATATATAACTTTTTTTCAGAAATAAATGTAGAGCTGTAGGTCAAAAAACCGATACTTGTAACAGCTTCTACTTTGATGACATTTCCAGTGAAGTTTCATGCGAACTAATGAGAGACACTTGTATCTGCAGAACTCATGTGAGATTATTGATTATTGAAAAAAAAATCCATACAATGTATGAATTTATATATTGTTAAATGCATTAAAGAAATAAATATTAATGAAAAAAAAATACAAAAACAGTTTTTTTTTTCCTTAGATAATGTCACTTGCTTAGCAAAAAAAAAAAAAAAAAAAATTGGGAAATGCTTAAAAATAATACAGCAAATTTATTATTCTTACTTAACTCATTTTCTGATAAAATGAGATTAAGAGTAAACTAATTCGTAAAAATTATTTAAAATATTGTTTGATGAAAACTTGAATATTCAAATTAACAACATTTTTCTCTTTTTGTTTGATTATAAATGAATATTTAAAAGTATGCGCATTTTTCTTTTATTTTTCAATTCTCTTGAAAATTATTTAATTTACGCTTGCATCATTAATATGAAACGTATCCAAGGTTTTTGAATGTTTGAAACTGCATAACTCAAAAATACTATTTCATTATTATTTATTGATTGATTGTTATTCAAAATGCTTATTCTTGTTCTGTCGTGTTTCATCATTCTAAAGCTAAATTAAGAAAACTATCTTTCTTAAAGTGAAGTTACGATATTAAAGACTAAAAAGAAAATTTTTATGTATGAAATGAATTAGCAATAGCGACCTATTTGTTATGAAACTCTCCGCTAAATATTTTTCTTGTATTTCTTCGGTTAATTTAAACTCATTTTTCTACAATTTTATATCTGAGGTTTTTTTTATTATTCTCACCACTTAATAGACGAAAAGTTGATGTTTGAAATAAGAAAATTTGAAGACTATGCAAACATCAATTTGTAGACGAATCTTTATGTAACAGTTGATTTCAAAGACAACATACCTGAAAGTTGAGCGAGGTATATGAATTTAATTTTCATAAATTGCAATCAATAACAAATGTCCCGAGACTTTTTTGGCAGAGTATGCATATATAATAAGAATAATATGATAATTCAAATGCAATAATTATTAAAATGCAATGAAGCGAAAAGTTTTGATGCTAGTTCGAGAAAATCTATAAAGTATTAAAAAATGTTTTCAATAATTTGAGAGACGAATTTTAATCAGTACAAAAAGTGGATTTGTCATCCAAATATCCATAATAAGTCATCAAAAATTTACTAATAATATTAAATAAAAAACAGCTGAAACATTTATTTCTCATGGAATTTCACATTCTATTCTTCCATTTTCAAAATAGTATTTTAAGAATCACACACTAATTCTATCTGAAAAGAACTAGTGTTAAAGCAATTCTACAAGGTGCAAAAAGAAACAAAAGTTTCGTATAAAATTCTTAGTTAGTTGCAGAAAATGAATCTTGCAATATTCAATATTTTATTAGATAGTTTACTGTTTTTTCATTAAATCTCTAACCAATTCGAAAAATCCCTAGTGAAAAAGAATTTTATGGAAATGAAATGAAATAAATAATTTATCCATCTTAAATCATTAGTCGATATTTATAGCTTCATTTAATATTTTGTTGCATTCATTTATTAAATTTTAATTTAAACATGAAGATTCTGAAAGAACAAAGAATGTAGAAGTAATGTTTTTAAGTAGATTAGAGACTCTTACACGAACTAGTGTAGAGTTTAAGAATAGAATAGAGTAGAGACTAATAATTAAGTAACAGATCTTAATGGATTCATTTGTATATTTATATCACATTTATAGATATTATGAATAATATTATTTATTGCATCTAGAATTTAAAGCATGAATATTAACGTTTCTCATAACAAAATATTTAAAAACACTTTATAAATTTGCAGATATATATTTGCTTTAGTCAGTAATAATATTTAGCCCCTCAGTAATAATATTTCCTAATATATGTCTGAATTTTGTTGAAAGTTTTATACTCTTTAAATCTTTTTTCTGTTTACATTAAGAGTCTAAAACGCTAAAAGCTTTTTTGAAAAATTTCATGGAATGATACAAGTGGTATCAAAATAATGGAAACACCTTAGATTTATAAGAAATCCTTTATTAGTATGGTGTAGGACTGCCTTTGGCATGCAATACAGCTTAATTCGATTAAGAATTGATACATACAAGTGTTGAATAGTGTTTAAACGAATATAGTACCATTCTTCCTGGAAATATTGTAAAAGTTCTGGGAGAGATACCGAAGGAGGATATCGATTCGTATTGAACGCTCTAAAATAGTCCATAACAGTTCAATTATATTGAACTGTGATATTGAAACTGTTATATTGAATGGCCAACTACAGTGCGGGCCATTGCAGATGTTTAACTTCGTCCTCGTGTTCATCAAACCATGATTGGACAAGTCTCGCTGCATGGATAGGTGCATGGAACATTATCATCCCGGAAAATTCCATCTCTTGCAGGAAGTTTACATCATAGGATGGACTTGGTCAGCTAAAATTTCTCTATATTTCTCCTCAGTAATCATTCCTTTCATGGTTACGATTGGTCTAGCAAAAAACCAAGATATGGCTGCCCATATCATGACAGATCTATCTCCATACTTAATAGTTGGAAGGAGGCAATCACGATCATACGCTTGTGTAGCTGTCCTTCAAATGTGCACACGTCCTGTTGTAGGAAAAGTGTGAAACACGATTCGTCAGACTATATTACTTTCTTCCACTTATCAATCGACCATGTTTTGTAAGTGTAACACCACTGTAGACGACTTTTACCATTAATATTTGTGACAAGGGAATTGTTGCTATGCCATAAATGTTCGGTTTATGAAGATGCCTTCTTAATGTAATCACTGACACTTTAGAATCCTGATGGGTAATGAGCTCTGCAGTCACTTTTGCTGTAGTTGTTCGCCTTTTAGTTCACTTTCGCTGCTTCAATACTCGTCGGTCTCTTCCACTTAGCTTCTCTTTTCGCCCACTATTTTCCTCTGAGGAGCTTGCCTTGCCACGCTGTGTGTATGCTGTCATGACTTTAGACACTGTGCCTCTAGAAACGCCTAAAAATTGGGATGTTTCAGTCGCACTTGCTCCAGCCAGAAGGGCTCCTACAATTTGGCCACTTTGAAAATCCCAGAGGTCTGACATTTTACGGTTTTGAAAAAAATCCACAATTTACAGAACTGCAATAAAGCTAACACATACTACCAGAACATCGCTATTTATAAAAAAAATGGTGGCTATTATTATATTTCAATGTTTATGAAGCTCATTCAAAAATGCCACTTTTATTCACAGATGTTTCCATTATTTAGATAACCACCTGTAGCTTTCGTTTCGTTGAAAGAAATACACTTTTGTCGTGTTTAAAAGTTTAAGACAATAACATTCCTACATGTCTGTAAAAGCTGTACTTTGTAGCATAGAATTATTATTATTTTAATTTTAGTGACATGAAAGAAGAGCAAAGAGGAAATACTTCATGTGTAATTTTTTAGTTTACAGAAAAACTAATTTCAGTATTTCACGAATCCCATTAATGTTTCACATGTTAGATTAGAAACAAAAACGAATCTTAGTAACTGACTTCAGATTACAGAAAAAAACTCAATCCATAAGATTCGAAACCAAAATTTGTCTCTTTAATATTTTACCAAGAATTGCAATCTTAAAGATTATTTGCATCAAGAAATATATTGGCTATAAACTTAGTAAATAAATTATTTTATGTAATACTGAGCTCTTAAAACACTCCCATTGAATATACTAATATTTCTTTATAGATGTCAGAAAACATTTATTATCCGAAGTTTGAATTTACTACATTTATTTCAAAACATGAACTTATCATAAATCCAATTATGGTGTTACATGACTCAAAAGAAGCATCATTCAAACAGTTTCAAGTTTGAAAACATTTTATCTGGTAAGCGTTAAAAGTTTTAGATTCGAGTTGCTAGTTTACATGGTTTTCCCATACTGAAACGGTATCTTAAAATCATTTATCTCTACGAATAATAAAGCAGAGTGTGTTTCAATTTATATGCACATATGTATCTCCATAAATCTGTTAGAAATGTGCAGTCTGCATTATTTGACTTGTTTATGTTGGCCTATTTATTCATGTTGAGTATAGTATAGTTTAAATTTTATAGTACTTATGCAGTTTACATATTATTTAAGTAAGTATTTATGTTGATGCATTTATATTGTCATATCTATAAATGTGCATCTTGTTGCCCTTTTTTTGAAATTTTAGTAAAAGTTATAATCAATTAAAAATGGATAAGTTTTGCGTGTTTGTGTGATATAAATAATATATTTTTGCATATATATATTATATATATATATATATATATATATATATATATATATATATATATATATATATATATATATATATATATATATATATATATATATATATATATATATATATATATATATATATATATATATATATATATATATATATATAATATCTTTGCACAAATTATATTTACACAATTTCAAAATTTATCCGTTTATTTAAGTTAAGTTATTCTATATATATTTTTATATTTAAAAAAAAAAACTTCTGAAAAATATTTTAAGTACATTTTTACAATAAAATTTTCATTAATAAATGAAATGGAATTGTTTTAGTTGTTTTAACTTACATTTCATCTTCATACTTTTTATTTTCTTTCCACAATATGAAGATTCAGCACGTTTTTCATTGTCGGAGAGTTTTCTGTTCAAAGTATGTTTCTCATTAAACTTTGAATACTGGGAAAATTTCGGTAGTAAGTAAAGGTTAGTTTTTCTTTTTAAATTCGTACGTTTTAAATGTTTTTATAATATTATTTTATATTAATACATTGTTTATTATTTTATATTATTTTTATCTTGACATTTAGTTTTATTTTTATATAAAAATGGTTGTTTTTATTTAATTAAATTTTTTTTTATGGAATAACCATCTGATATATTGCGTAAACCATGAAATATCATTTGTAAATACCTAAAACACTTTAATAATGAGTATTTCTCTTACTGTTTTTATATTTTTCTAATTATTCAGAACATAAGAGAGGCATTCAGATATTTTGTACATAATTCTGTATATAATAAGAAAATTAAATTAATTAATTATTTCAATTAAAATTAAAAGTTATAGGAATGTATTTATTTTTAATAATTACTGTAACCTTAACTTTCACGAAAATACTTTATTTTGAGTTGTCATAATTTACCTATAAAAATAATTATAATAGCAAAGATTATTTAATTCGTACCCTTTCTAAATATTCAATTCTTATATATATCAAATTATTTAATTCTTCAAGTATTTGAAGACTATAGATTCACGATATTTGAAAAATTGTAACTTAGATGAAGAAACTGAATTTACCTCTAACATTTTGACTCAGTTGCTAATTCAAATTAGCCTTTTTACAAATGATTACATTATGATAGACACTTTATAAAAACAATATCTACCACGGACTATGTATTAGTAATGGAGTATAAATGTTCCTTAAAATATGCTCTTAAGAATTGTATAAACTCTTTTAATTTAGGTTGCTAAGCTTCAACTTGAAATCTATCAGAGACCGCCATTTTAGTGTGATTAAGATTTATCGCATTGCTTTGAAAGCGCTACATTAAACTAAGCTACGATGTTAATAATTTAGGAAGACTTACTTCCTCTGCTAGTTTCGTTACAGTTTTCTTGGGGACTTGCCACAAACTTTAATCTCCTAACTAAACTTGAGTGACATTTTTAATCCTTTAAATGTATGGCGACAAAACCTCTCCAAAAATATTAGGAGTGTTTTATTAAATACTTATCGAGCAGTTCTCAAGAATACTCTAGCCCATTTTTCATCATAAAATTTATTAAGCTAATGATTTAAATTTGAAATGTATACTTTTTTAAGGGATTATTTGTTTCTAAAGTATACATTTAAGTTTAGTCAAATGCTCATAACTGTTACTTTAAGAATTTAAATTCCTCTTGATAATTTTAACTGTTTTATGGTACGGTATTTTGACAATAAAATATCCTCTTTTATATCCGAAATTCAGAAGTTTGAAACCCGATTTCAAAAATGAACAGCCGTGTATCCAAGCCTTTTGCGCGTACAATCCATTCGGCTTAACTGTTACTTTAATAATTTGCATTTTTCTGTATAATTTCAACTGTTCTATGGTACAATGATTTAACAATCAAGTGTCCGCTTTGGCATCATGGATTCTCGTGTGAAAAGCCATTCCACACATGATTCGCCGTGTGCATAGGTCTTTTACACGCACAATCCATTCGGTTTATACACATTAAATTAGTACAGATAATATGCCTAGCAGAGGATTGGTGAAGAAGTTCGATAAATAAAAGTGCCGATTTACTTATCTTCCCAATTCTCTACTGGTGAATCAAAATTATGGTGATACCGACCCAGCTTTCGCGATTTTTGAGATTTGTCTTCGACGTAACTTTTAATTGAAGATCTATTATTTTACAATTTCCTATAGCTATGATCATAAATGAAATTTGTTACTTTAGAAATTCTAAAGAAACGTGCATTAAATTTTAATGGTATAAATTCTTTTATTTTTTCACTCATCTGATGTAGTATTTAATTAAAATATTAATATGTGTAATTTCTGGTTGAAATCAACATTATTAACTTCTACTACTACCGATTATTAAGACCTCTTCAAGTTGATACATGAGTATGTGACAATATACGGAAGATTTAGAAATTCATTTTATATCTAAAATATGGAAATGGATAAAAAAAACAGAATTTACTCAGGAAGAATCTCCAGAAGGGGGAAATGAATTGCCATGGGAATCTTATTTGCCAATTTGCTATGGTAAACAAATAGAAATGCGATATGGACATAAAAACACATAATACGACAATGTTTATAAAGGAAATATGAAAATTTTTTGAAAAGTCTTATTTTTAGTTTATTGAGTATAAGATATTTTAAGAAGTGATAAACAAACTACTGAGATTTTAACATAAAATTTATAAAAGTCAAATTTTTGAAAATATTTACCCTATTTTTATTAAATTTGTAAAAACTTAAAAACACGGCAGCAAAAATTTCAAATTCCAATTTAAAAAAAAAAAAAAAATTAGATAATCATTTTATTAGGGTGATCAAGAAAACAGATTACATATTTTCATAATATGGACAATTTTTGGATAATATATTTTAATATATTTTATAAATAATTTCATGTAAGATAAGTTAATCTCGTTTAATCGAAAACATACCGAAAGTTCTTTAGCATATATGTTTGATGTATTTCTTTTACTGTCCAAACATAAAACAAATAATACAATCGGTAAAAATTTTACATCTTCAATATGATATGAAATAAGAAACTAAAAACTGAAGTACCACGATGCATTTTTTTCACTTTAAAAGAAATGGGAGGTTCCAGGAAAAGAAGGAGAAATGGGAAACACGGCTCAAGACTACTTTAAACTCCACAACTGTCCGAAGTTTACGAGTCTACTGAATGTTTATGATCAGAAACAGAATATCAGGAACACACTCGGAAAATCGCCGTAGGAAAACATTGCATTCGATCAATTCTTACAGCAACTGGTATGCTACATGCACTTACAGGAAGCAATCTAAAGGATAACGGTTATTTTGACTAGAAAGTTTTTTTCCCTCTCACGACAGTTTTTTTTTAAATAAAACATAGAAAAGATGTAACGTGTATGAAATAAAAAATAGCTGTATACGTTTTTCAGAACAGCATTGTATTTGTGACATTGTTACATAAACTGCTTATACTTATTTGATATCCTGTACTGTTTTTAAATTATCGTTCTTCTTTTATATCCTAGTACATAAACAATTGATATAATGCAATGGGCTTTACTTTAAATTTGCTTCTCCGATATTAATATTTGGCCTACGAGGACAAAAAAAAATTTCAATGATACTCCTGAAATTCAGTCTACTTACTTCTTTCCGAGCAGTGCTGCTACCGTTAAAACTCGAAAGCCATTAATGTTCAGATTACCTATCAAATCTGCAGATAAATTCATTTGATCCGTTAAAGTGAAGACTCAAGGGTTTTCTGTATTTTAACTTGGTAATGTGTATATTAACGGCTTCCGTGTCGTAAAAGTGCAAAACACGAGATGGGTTTTATAAACTTGGTACTAAAATGGGTATTTTAAATCATTTGTCTGCGAGGTCTGAATTCAGTGTTCACAAAAAGAGATTTTTAATTAAATTCTTTAAATTTAATTAATTTTTTTTAATTTAATTAAATTCTTTTAAATTTAATTTAATTATTTATATATCGAAAAATAAATAAATAAAATATCAATTTCTTTAATTGCAATAATATTTTAAACGGTTTGATTCTTGGTATTGAAGTTGACTGATGATTGATTCTATCAACTAAGGTGTTGATGCCTCGATTGTATTAACTTGATTCTTTAGATATCAAAAAATAAACAAACAACATTTAATTTAAACATACAGACATATTGGTGTTGTTCCAACAAAGATTTTATTTTCCCTCTAACGAAAGGTAATGGCAGATTATCTAGGCAATTCACCGATAAATTTGGTAATTTGAGAAATGAAACCCTAGTTAATGCGCAGATTGGCTAGCTAATCTGCAGATAAACTAATTTCTGAACTTTAGCGGTAACAGTACCTTCTCAATAGAAGAAATAAAGAACACAAAATCAAGTGTAAAATGTAACAAAAGAATAAAGAGAATATAAAAGTCTAAACAGTTATTTTCGTTTCGGAAGTTTGCATTCGGAGGAATGAATTTTTAATGATTTAATTTTACGGCATATTTACCAATACATTCCCAGAAAGGATAAAATTGCTAATACAACATTTATGAGCAAAGAAAATGCAGAGTTTTGATATTTTTCAATTACGAAAAAATAGTTGAGATTTGTTGACTAATTCGAGTTTCTTCCAAAAACACAAACAAAAGAATATTTTTTTTATTATAAAAATTAGATTTCGTAAATAATGATTCTTGTTTGAGAATCCTTTCACGTGAGAATATATTTTTGTGCATACCTTATATTAGCTTAAAATATTCAAAATTTTTTGTTTCAAAGAAGGCGAAAAAATATTAAGATATCTTTATGACTATTTATTGAGTAAACAGGGATGTTATCACCTTTGTGCAAAATTTCTCAGAATTATTTGAGGTAGAAATTGCATTTGATTTAATTCCATTTGATAAAAACAAGACAATTTAGTTCATTCTATCATATATTTCTCAGAAAAGAATAACATTTGCTATCAAACACATATCGTGCATCAAAGATAAAACGACGGAGTTGAACATCTCATAAAAATTAATATGTAATTCAAAATTCGAAAATCTTTCTATACGAATTTTTTTAAATACTTTCAAAACAAAATATTCTTCTTTGGATATCTGAAAAATAATTTTTCAATGTACAAGCAATTTTAAATCAAATATTGAAGTGTCATTGAACAAAGAAAATTACTGCATATAATAGCGCAGATGTTTTCCAAACAAAATGGAATTCATAATTTTCTTAATATTACAATTTATCTTAAGGATTTATAAAATAAACAGGACACAGAAAGAAAATATGTTAAAGACATAAATAAATAAATAGGAATTAGATGATTATATTGAAAAATAGAATTCATAAAAATTTATTTATATCTTCCATAAACTATTATATTCATAAATAAAATATTTCATTAATTATTATACATTTAAATCGATTCTTAACGGAAAAGGAAGGGATAATTTCTCGGAGAAGGAACATTTTTAGTTTAGCAAAAAAATTCAACAAATATATATTTTTAAAAAATAGAACGAATTAATCAATTATCCTACACAGCTATAATAGTGATATACTTTCTTGCTACTCATTCAAATGGATTTTTATTTGATTCTCAAATTTCTGAATGGGCATCATATGTCTTCGAAGATCTTCAAATTTTAGAGAAATTGCTAAGCTTCCTATTGATTAGATGGACTTTAAAAAAGGTCTCTTTTAAAATGAAAAGTTTTCTTTCCTATACAAATCTCATTTTTATTATTTTAAACTAATTGCGACAACTTGAACTTACTTCAATTAATGTTTCATTTTAAAGCAGCAGAAGACTATTTCTTTGATTTTGTGAGTATGGTAATCAATTGTTAAGGACTCGAATATTTCAGGTTAGAAAACCTATTCTACTAAAGATCCATCTCATACGAGAGCCTAGTACTAACTAGATGACGTAAGCCAAACGTACCTTCAGTTAATGTGGAGCGAAATTTGCAAGAGGTGTCTAACAGAGGTTCAAAATTACACTGTGATTACAAAAATAGCTCAAGTGCTGCTTTCAAAAGGGAGAGTAATAAAATTAAACTTCTTTAAATTAGTTAAAACAATTTATTAATATAGCTTTCTTTTAAAAAATATCTATTTAAGATACAATCAATAATTAGGCATTTTTTTTAATTCATTCAGTTATTTTTGTGTAATTTTTTACTTAAGGTTCATTTTTTTGAAATAAATATTGTTGCTTAAAAACATTTGATATATTTTAAGATTTCTATAAAAGTACGAATGTTTTATGTTACTATTTTATATATCCGTCGTTCAGATTCCGAAAGAAAAATAATTGAATGATAATTAAATTAATTAGGGCAAAATGTTCACAAGAATTGAACAAGCAATCTGAAACCAAGCGAAGTTTGAAAAAAAAAAACTTTACAAAAAGAATTAAATGTGTTTTGAAAATGTTTCATTGGGATATTACAATTAGGGCTTTACCAAAAAATACTGCAGATCTTTGGCATGAAAGATAGTCGGATTCTATAAAAAAAGAGTTAGTAAAGAATTTTTTTGGTACAGTTTACCAAAACAGAATAAAGACCGACTTTTTGCCCTTTAAAGCTTGCAATTAGAGATTTTAAGGTAGAAACGGGAATTTCAAGTATATAACATATGAAAAAGATTCTAAGAAACTTCTTTTGGCTGACGAGTGCAAGACTGAATAAAGTTTGAACTGCTGAAATTTCTCCTGTAGCACGATATTTTCAAAAGCATTTCAATTCTTCATCAAAGCAAAATTTTGAAATTTCAGCAAAATGAAATATTTTTTTATTTTGTGTTATTTTATTTATAATTTATTCTTACTTTTCTTTAGGTTCTCATTTTTATTGCAATGATAACTTTGCGTACCAAATTTTTCTAAAATCTAACAACTAATTGACGCTTAGTTTCTGTTGTTAGTCTTAGTTTAATTTTTTTTTTCATTTGATTGGTTATACTTTAGACATAATTAGCCGTAGCCTTTCAAGAATATTTCTTAAAATCCCTGAATGTTTCTAAAATTTATTTTGTATGCTCTACGGCTTCTAAGCAACTTTACTTCCAAGTTTCCAACGCCATGCATCAATTTTGAAAGGTAGGTAAAACTGGGGTGAAATAAAATTGCAAATATTCGTCGCGCATTTAAATATTAATATTTTTCAGAATATAATTAGAGAAATTGAAATATATTAATTGCCAGTTTTCCTTCGTTAGATACTCTAATATCCCTAATACCTTAAAATGAGAAGGAAGAAATAAGATAGTTTAAAAATTAAATCATAAAAAATATTTTTCTAACATATTTTTTAATAAGTTATTTTAATTTTATTTAATATTAAATTATTTTTAAATAATTTTGATTTTTCCTATTTTTTTCTTATTAATTAAAGTAGTGAAATTTTATAAATGTTATTATATATATATATATATATATATATATATATATATATATATATATATATATATATATATATATATATATATATGTGTGTGTGTGTGTGTGTGTGTGTGTGTGTGTGTGTGTGTGTGTGTGTTAAGAAAAATAATAAAATATGAATTTAAATTAATATGCGTTATAAAATACATAAATTATTATAAAAATTTAGAATTTTTTAGCTGTTCTCGTTTCCCATTTCATTGTTGTTCTTTCATAGCTAAAGTTATCCCTTTCGTAGCATTTGGAGCGTTAGGCATTATTTCTGCAGATAGTAAATGATACTAAGTTATTATCATTTACTATTGCCGTACTCACAGCACAACGAAAATATCGTGCTCAACATGCGAAAACTGAAAGAATTTAACTTACTTATACTGATATTCCTTTTCTAAGATGCACAAGATAAAATTGCTCGCTCAGTCATACGAATAAGATGAAATTTGAGAAGCTATTTCCACTCCATACTTTCTGACCAGCCACTTTAAGGCAAAAGGGTGTATATGAATATTGGATTTTCTGAAATAAAAATGTTTTTTTTTTTTTTTTTTTTTTTTTCAATTTTGAAAAATGAAAAGAAATAAAGACATTTGATTTTTAACTAGATGTAACCAATAAACGTAACGTTATTTAGGAAATTTAAAATTTTAGAAATTGATTTTTTAAATTCTTTATTACACGTATCATTTGTTTAATGTTAAATAATAAAATTCTTCATAACAATTCCAATATTTCCTAACCATTTCCTTCGAGTGACCTTATAGCTTTATCAATAGAAGTCGGCTTCAAATTTTCTCTAGATCACACATTTATAAATGGGGTTAAAATTTAATGCAATCTTCAGATATAATATTCAGACTCTTTGAAATACTACCAAACGCAGTTATTAATGGAACCGAAAAATTTAGCAACAACTCAAATAATACTAAAGAAAAATTAGAAAGCAAAATTACGTCTCTTCGTTATGACTCTTCGATAATGCCTCTTAATATCTAAGAAAATTCATAAGATATAAATAAGATTTTTCTTATAATATAATTTTATGATAAGATTATCATAAGAATTTTGCAATCTGGGAACTTATTTTTGAATTTAAATTATTCTTCAAAGGTTTCAGAAAAAATAAATAGTAATTTGTGAAACAGTACCGCAAAGCGTGAGATTTTTAACAGCCGTTTGCCACTCACCCCTTGTGACTTGTTTACAAAGGAAGCTTAATTATGCGAAAGGAAAAAAAGCTTCCAGCTCCTAAAAGATTGAACATAATTTTCTTTGAATGGAATGGCGATAATTAGAATTGTAATGATACGAACCGATCAATTTATTGCTACTATATCAAATATTATTCCACAAATTAATTTGTTAATACAAAATGACAGTTTTTATTATAAAATTGCTAACAAAATAGATATTTAGATTTTAATATTTGATATTTTTATGAACTATATAATAATTATTTTTATATTCACTGATATTCATCTCCTCTATAATTGATTAATGTCATTATGTTTTAATATATATATATATATATATATATACTATTCTTCACTTTTAGAATTTTATTTTGTGGTTAAGTTAGAACTGAAAATGGAAAATGTAATAAATCCCAAAGATTTTGTCTTCTACATCGAAAGATGCTAAATATCAAGACTTTTCAATATGAAAACAATATATGCATATAACAGATGGTGAGGAGTTAAAAAAAATATTTTACCGCAATGTCAAAAGTATCGCAACAAGTGATTTGAAGAATGTAATAAGTGCTGTTATTTACTTCGAGGACATCATTTTTTGTAAACTGTTATTCCCATACACATCGCAAAGAAGGTGAGTGCCAAAATTGGCCTAAATCTTATTTTTGGCTATCCAGTTTGATTTTAAATTCGATATGTACAGCGTTTACCCTTCGAATTCTCCTGATATAATTTTAGATATATTTGCTGTTGTTATGGAAATAGATCCGAATGAAATAAATGGAGTCCGAGTTTCAAGTGGTCGCTGTTCCATCTTGCTTAAAGATAAACATGTGAAAAATGAATGAAACATACAAAAAATTTTGCTTCTGTCTCTTTTCTCATTTCAATAGGCTCTCATTAGAACTGTTGCTTTTCACATTGTATTTACACTTCTAAAAACAATTTTAATAAAATGAGATTATTACATTCCAGCTAGTGATACTACAAATATCTCATTCGATGAAATAAGCTATTGCCAGCATTTAAAGTTTTTAAAGTTTTCTTATGGTTGTTATGAGAAGAGAATGATAATTTTATGCATTATTCTTTCTTATGCATAAAACTTTCAAATGGCTAAATACTTACAGAAAAATACTTTGTTAGCTTATAAATAATATTTAAAATCCAGAAACCGAAATATTATGCTCTTATCAAATTTAACATATTTGAAAAAAAGTATTTGGGTGCACATATTCCAGAGAAATTTTCGTAGCATTCTATTAGGTGCTTCATAAACATTAATGTCAGATTAGATGCATTATTTTCGTCTAGCAAAAAATCTGTTCAAGAAAAGAGAAGTGAGCAGATAAATTTCTGCTCTATTTTATGTTTGAATCCTAGAAGAAGAAATCAAAATTTATAATATTATGCATATAAAAAGACTCTCCTAGTTTAGACCAATATATTAAGTATATTGATTAAAAATTTTATTCGAGAGAAATGTGTGTGGCAGTAAAGATTTTGCATGTATTTAAAAGTAAATGTAATAGTTTAAAACACAAGGCGTATTCGAAAGTACCGTTTTGAAAGAAAAAAAAACTAAAAGAAACATTTTTTTTCAAGCCAATTGTATTTTTACACGAAAGAGCGTACCTTAAATTATTTTCTACATACTTTCTACCAATGTTCAAACACTTGTCGTAAAGAGTTACCATCTTTTATATAACTTCTTCATAGAAACTACCCACAACCCATCGGAAACACAAATTGAGATAACTTAAGTGGTCTGTAACAGTTTCTTATAAAACAGTGCATGAAATTTGAGAAAATTCGTCGAAAAGCGTCGTCATTGGAAATGACTATTCTCATGGATATTTTTCATCAACTTTCCTTACCAGTTCTTCTGTGGCAGCAAAAGACCGACCACTTCGAACCTCATCGCGGACGTTTGCTTGACCTTCATTAAACATTCTAAACCACTTTTTCATCATTTCATCACTCAACGTGTCTTCACCGTAAGCATCTTTAATTTGACGATATATTTCAACCAGTTTCACATTCCTTGCGCTCAAAAATCGAATTACATCAAGAATCTCAGTCTGCGGGATCAGTAACTGTATTAAAAATTTTAAATGTGTACAACAAAATGAAAACACAACGTAAAGCAACCAAAATGGTGTCAGTTGAGAGCTAGTGAACAAGGAAGATTAATGCGCATGTGCCGAAACGTCGACCGCATCGTTGCGTCTGCGGTGCAGTGAAACTTTACTTACTTTTCGAATATGCCTCACGAAATAAGAAACTATGTACAATATAAATAAATTTATAGAGTTTTAAAATAAGCAAAAAATTTGAGTTAAATTTGAGTTTTTAAATGATAAAACAATCAAAATTCTTCTTTTGTTAACTGGCAAATTAATTCGCTACAGTAAAAAAGGTTGATAGACGAAGGAATCAAAATTGAAAGTTTATATTATTCTTTTTCTATATTTTTGAAGAAAAAAAATCCTAAACAGATTATTTTTTCTGTTTTTTTAATAAAAAGCTTTAAGTCAATATTTGCGAAAGAAATGTTTTTAACGAAATCTAACTGTTGAAAATTGGATAATCGAGACTGTATATTAATACAATATTTTTTTTATTTTACTTCCGCCAAGATTAAGTACATGCAATCCTATTACGAGAGTCGATCACAAAGGGAAAGAGAAATGAAGAAATGCGCACAATTTAAATAAAACAGGTAAGGAAAATAAGAAAAACGCATTTTAAACAACTGATATTAGACTAACCGTGGAAGTAAAATGCGTAATTTTGACGTTTTAATCATACATTGAAAATTTAATAAAGACTTTCCCATTTAAATTGATAAAAAGTAAAATAACGATAATGACACAAAATCGAGTTTTTACTTTCTTTTCTCTTGTTACATTAAACAAGATTATTGACAATAAAGCATTAATTATTGTTTATTTTATAAAATATTATTAAAAAGCGATGTGAAATCAAATTATTTATATTTTATGAGAATTAAATCTATTTGAAATATTCTTTTAAATAAAATTATATTAAAAAATACTAAAAATGCGATGGAATTTTATTATAATTTCACGTTTAGCATTTTTTTTCCTGCTTCGAGAAATATTTAAACGCGTAATGGGATATCAAATATATTCGTTGGAACTGAAATTCAAACATTTATTCAAGAGGTGATTATAGTTCCTAATTTTATCAACATTAATAGTTATTCTAATCTGTAAATAAGTTTTTATTTAGTTCAAAACAATGGACTTTAAAGGAGAGAAATATGATTTAGAAAATAATATGGGATCATATAAAAATAAAGTGGAAGCATAAATTCAGCAATAAAAAATAGGTTTTGATCTCAATTTGTTATCTATAATAATTTGAAAGTTTCATGAATTGCAGTTTCTGGGGAACATAAGAAAAATTTCATGCTTTATATATTATGATTCTTTGAGTATTTGTTACTATGCAAATAATTGATTAATGGTTTTATTAATATTCCATTCTGCATAATGCGCCTCTTAGCATTTTAGTAATTGATCTCATAAACATGAATGAAACAGAGAATTTTAGAAATTTGATACTTGCTTTTAAATTTTCATTTTAGTTGAATTTCATCAAAGTAAAACTATGAAGTTCTAGATCATTATTGCATTTTCATTATTCTTTTAATATTGCGTATCTTTTAAAAAATTTATGAATTTATTTCTGCTTATTTTCTCTTTATTAATGCCCATCAAAAATTTGTTTGTGCAGAATGTTTTTTGACATTTCTATACATGTTTTTATTTTTTTTATCTAAGAAATAAGTGCAAAACTATATGTAATTTTTACATCAAATTATGTTTAACTGAAAAAGGAAGCATTTTTTTTTTTATCATCACCAAATTTTATACAATTGGAAATATTGACTTTGATAAAATGTGCGTTTTTTTAAGTACTTATTATATTAATAGGATGAAAAAAATATTTTTCGTTACTGATTCGTGACAAGACCAATAAGTAATTAATTGGATGGGCAAATGGCATTGTAGTTATTAAATCTACAAAACTTTATCCCTATGAGAAACTTCTTGTATTAACACACTTTTAGGCTTATATTTATTAATATAACATGCTAATTAAAATCAAAATATGAACACTATTATTCTTTTTAAATAGATAATACATCTGGAAGAGAATACGCTGAAAGTAAGAAAATTTTCGACAATTCGATCAAACATAAAATTAATAAAAAATAATTCTCATCATATTTTATCCCTATTTTTTATGATATTAATTTTAATGATCAGTACAATTTGCAGCTTATTTAAAACAGATAATTTATGTTAACTGAAAGATAATAAAAAGTTATACATATTTTCCTCTGAAATAAGCACTGTTGATCTTTAAAGATTTCAGAAATATTTATTTAATATTACAATTAATCGTAACATTATAGGTGCGAAGATATTTGGAAACATCTTTAGCAGTCTGGAATCAACTCTTAGTGTTTCTCATCAAAAATTCGAAACCAAAATTTTCTGTAGAGTTTTATTCCAATAATGCTGATTAAAATACAGGTTTGATGATAACTAAAGTTACGATTTCAAAAATCGATAATTTTAAGAACTGGTCGGAATGACTTTATTTTTAGCGATACAATAGTGAGGCAATGGAATTTTGTTTGACGAAGGAAAAATTAGTTCTAAAATGTTCCGACAGATGGCGCTATCAGGATAAGGACGAAAGATTGATTCGTTAAATACAAAAATGTTGTTAACCAAAAGGAAACAATAGAGTTCAGGGGTGTATTAGAAATTTATTAGCAATAAGACAAGAATACATATTTATAGCGACAACAGTGATAATGACAAAAAAAAAAAAGTTACACATGGAGCAAACGCTTTACTGATGGGTGATTAAGGCATAATTTGTTCAATTTGCCCTCCGCCTTGTTCCCTAAATGAAGCGAAAAACGGCATACTACACAACATATAGCAGAACGTCTGTGCTGATACAATGGATGTGGTGTGTGATGCTTGCCTTCAAGTCTGCTGAATTCTCATACCGCCCGTCATAAACAAATCCTTCAGGTACCTCCAAAGCCAGAAATCATATGGGTTTAAGTCGGGGGAACGTGGCACTCAGTAGCTGATTCAAAGGAGTAGCAATGTGCGAAGGAGCTCCATCTTGCATGAATATTGTGCTGCTGAAATGCTGGAAGATTACGCAAAAGTGCTTAATACCATTTGCCAGTAACGGTGCAAGTAATGGGGACCGCAGGTGTGATCTCCTCGAAAAAGAGCAGATCGACGATAAACACAGCCGTTATTCTGCACCACACAATGACCTTTTGAGACTGAAGAGGTAATGACTGGAACAGATTCTCGGTCGTCCATATCCTGCAATTTTGCGTATTTACAGAACCGTGGAAATAGAAGTGGACTACAAAATGTTCCATGTCCATCCGTTGTCCGCTTCCATCCTGGAAAGATATCGTAGTGCAAAAGATTCATTTGCTTCCAAGTCAGCAGGTAGCAAGGGCTACACGTGAGTTATCTTGTCCGGATAACAGCGCTTGATGTTCCATTGGACTTTACGTATCGTGTTGATCAGCATTCCAACATTCGGCCAACTCCCCATGCCCTGTTAGTCTGTTTTTTTTAATGCTGTAAACACATATTCAAATGCAGCAGTCGAAACTGGTTTCTTTCCTCTACCCCGTTTCACGTTAAATGAACCGGTTTCTTCGAATTTAGCAATCATTTTTCGCAGATTATTTCTGGTTATTGGACCCTATTTTATGGACTGTCTGCTTCATAGTCAGAGTCATGATGAAGCATTCAGACAAAGTGCTGGCTTTCTGCATTTTTATGGCAACTATGTCTGCTGTGCGCATGTCACGTATAGTAATTCGCATGTCTCCAGACAATGTGAACGCAGACAGCACCATCCATCGGCACAATTTGGAACTTTTTTTTTCCTTCGCCAAACAAAACTCCATTGTCTCACGATTGTTCTGCTAAAATATCAAGTCATTCTGACCAGTAGTTTTAAAATGATCGATTTTTGAAATCGGAACTTTAATTATAATCACTCTCATTTAATTATAGTCACATAATTTTATAAAATGAAAATGAAGAAATTAGTAAAAATAATTAGTGGACTCCTTAAAGTCTTTTAAATTTCCCAAGCAGAGAATGTAAATGTAATGGAGTTATTCGGAACATTTTAAAATAGAGTAATGTTGTGGTTTTCGAATGTACAGTACATGAAGCTTATAAATAAAATCAAATAAAGATATAAAAACAAAGCTAAAAATCATTTTTCTAATAAATATTTGAATATAAAATGAATTCTAATATACCAACGAGAATATTAATATATGGAATAATGAAGAAAGAATTAGGGCATAAATTTATATGGATACCACTGTATTAAGAATTAGATGATTCCAGCACGTACTCTGGATGTTAAGCTACGATTTCACAAATTTCATTTCATTTAAAGCTTATGAGATATTTACTTTGAATTAATTGAATTAACCCGCTAATGTTTCCTTTCTATGTTCTAACTCTCCTTAATTCCATGCAAATTATTAATTACATCAACCATCAATCTCTTTAGAAATTTCGTAACAATTTTACGAAATCTTACAATTACTTAAAAATATGGTTTCAGGTTTAAAATTTTTTACTTCAATCCATAAATATTCATATATTTAAAAAATTTTACATTAAATTATGATCATTATTTGCTTCTAAACTAAAAACATTTTTTTAAAAAATGCTACTGCATAAAATTTCAAATTTTCAGTACACCAAAATTTAATTTTGAAATGCATTTTTATCAATTGCATAAAATTTATTTCATTTAAAGTTTCCATTTTATTTATTATTTTCAGCCTAAGTATATTCTCTTAATACTTATTTATTTTTGAGATAAGATAGTTTTAAAATTTCAGAAGAAACAAATACATTATCGATTCGAAATTTATTATGTTTAGCTTGAAAATTAAAGTGCGCATATTCTTGACAATGAAACGCAGGCGTCATATTCTCCTTTATATTCTATTAGAGAAAAATTGCAATATATAACTACATAAAATTCCCGAAACATATTTATGAACATCGCATATGCGTATGTTTTATAACCACAGATGAATGGTACATATAAATGTCAGAAATAGAATTGAATTGTTTCCTTTATCTGAAAAATAATATAAAGGTTATCATCTATATTCCTTTATGTATCAGAAACATTGTGTTAAATGTTTCGTCTGCGTGATAAACATCTCATATTATATTTCTTCCCTCACAGTCTTTTTCGCTATTATAATACATTATTACTATTATAATACATATACGCTTGAAATTATTTTCATGTTTGTTATTTATACTTACTCTTGCAACACTTGCGAATTGTGCTCTTATAGAGTTCCATTAATATTATTGCATAGAAAATTAATTTATGTGTTTAAAATTTTGAAATTTCAGGATTTTCTATATCTTTTCCACTGAAAGAATGAATAAAAATGTGTTGCTAATAACGATAAAAGGTTTATAGTTATTAAACATTATACAACGATGTTTCATTAATGAAGAATTGTTTTAAAATGACTTCAAAACTTCAGAAATTGATGCTGATTGCTTATAAAAGAAGAATTCTACATAGATTTTGCAGATGGAGGTATATCCTTTGTTAACATCTTTTGTCAAATAAAAGATGTTAGCTCTTTATTTCAAGCGGATTTTATGGAGTAAATATATTTACAAGACAGAAATTGTAACGTAAATTTTGTGAAATAAAATTTTATGTTAGCGCAACCATTTAAATGAATATCAATTATTATATTGGTAAAACAGCATAACATCAAAACACAATTTAGAATATTTAAATATTCAAAAGACAGGCAGCCTGAAATGTGGGGTTGTTATTATCTTTTCTATTAAACTTGTTTTGCATATTTTATTTGATTTCATGGACAAAGAGTCGCCTGTTTCGGTACTTTTTTGTGCTTCCGATTATATTAGAAAAAATTCGTTTGATTCTCTATTTTTATACTTTTAATTTTTAAGAAAATCTGTATATGAAATACTAATACTATGCATTAGTTTTACAGCTATTCCTTATACGTTGCAAACTCATTTTTTACATTAAAATCTGAATTTTCTCCAAATTATTTATCTGAAAGCCTGTTCTTTCATCTTTTCAAAATATTTCTTTTATTATAAATATATAATAAAAAGTAAGGATTAGGTTTGGTTTGGTTTAGTTATATTAACGTCCCGTTTGAAGCAACACTGGGTCTATTTTGGGACGGACCTCGTAATTTTGAACCGCTGAGCTGGCACCCACCTCTCCACACCACACTAGCGGGAGGACGTTTGGTCAGGACGGATTTAACGTGCAACAGACCCCCTTACACGACGGTTCTTCGGTGGAATCGGGTCCCGAACCTGAAATCCACCGGTTCCGAAGCCGAGACCTTACCACCAGGCCACCGCGGCCCAAAAAGTAAGGAAATTAAAGTCATTTCAATAGAACTTAACGGTTGAGAATGGAATTATAGACAGTACTATAGATAAACTGTTTTATTCATCCATTCATTTCATCATTCATTCATTCATTCATCTTTATTTAGATTATTTCAAAATTATATTCTTTCCCATTTCATTTCTTTTGCTATGTACCACATATTATTTTGAAGGATATTCAATATGAATTACTTTGTCTTTGATGTCAAGGTTGTATTCATTTTTCAAACATGGCTGCTGAAACATTATAAAAATATCAGACTGAAATTTGGCATATATATAGTTTTTAATACTACATAGGAAATAAACCAGATATAAGTGCAATAATGAACCATTGTAAGTTTAGCAACGTTGAGAAAGATCAAAACTCCAAAAAAAAACCTATGATTTTGCGCAAAAATTCTGATACTTTTCAAAAACTTTGTGTTATTATTTAGCGTTTGCTACAGTTACTGGGCAATATATTAATGCTTACATATATCGAATAAAATTTCACTCCCATTATTTGTTTCTCAATGGGAGTGATAACAAAACAGACGATTTGAAGCAACAATAACAATAAATAAATTTTTTTAATAAAATAATTAAATTATTTAAAGATTTGTCTGTATATATACATATATAATTTTTTGCATAAATTTCATTTGAAAGTATAGAAAAAATTCCTTCGAATATCATTATTTTAAAATTGCCTCTGAGCGTAATCGAATATCTTATGTAAATTTTTTTTCCTTTTATTTTTCCTAAATTTATCATTTATTACGTAACCTTTTTCAGTATTAAATAACTAAAAGTTTTAACTAAACATCTTCAACAGCACAAAGTGCTCAAAGAGTACTTGCGCCAAGATCAGTATTCCAAAGAGATAATTCTTTCGACTCAAAGTCGTTTTTTGATATCCGGTACAAAGTATCTAGTTGCCTAAAAGAAATACGGATCTTGGCTTCAAATGAAGATATAGCTAAGACTTTTGTAAACTCGACAGCCATCATTTTTTTGTTGTTGTTGCCAAAATCTCTAAATTCAACACCAAGTTGCCCAATGGGCTCCCAATGTTAAGCAAACCCTGAATCATTGATCTTACATTTTCTTCAGCAACCATTAAAACACCTGTAAAACTATGTTCATTATTATGAGACTAAATGAGGGAAGAACCAATACTACAGGTTCGTAACAATATCCATTGCTGAACGATAAAGTTAAATTTGTGACAGAAATGATAAAAATCAAGCAATTTTTCATTGCTTAAAAATGAAAATAATTGAAGAAAAATCACTGTTCATTATAAAGAAAATTACAGCTTATTTAAATTTTGAAAATTTGCCAGATATTTTTGTCTCATCTATACTTTTTGTTCCTTTTACTTCAAATCTCAATATTCACAAAATAATGCTTATTTATGCAAGTGCCAAACATTTTCAAGTGCCAACAGTGTTTCATTTGATCTGGCCCCTTGACAAAGAAAAGCTTTAAAAAACTGAACTGAAACGCAAAAAGAAAAAAAATAGTCTTCACGTCAGAGCGTTTCATTCGGTTTCGAATTCTTTTACTTGACACTCTATATCAAGAGAAGGGGACTTTTGTTTCTTCTTTTCTTCATTTTGTATGAGTGCATTCGATATAAAAGAGAAGAAAGTACACAAAAACATAAAATCTTATGCCTTTTTTTAATTTATTTGGCCGATTCGAATAGAAAGCATGTAAAAGAATAAAAGAAAGCGAAGAAAAGAAGCAAGAAATCTCTAGGCATGATATTAGAAAAATGTATTTGAGTTGACAGCTGTTTTGTGTGGTAGTTTATTTTTTATTCATTTTTGAAAAATTACTGAATGAACATGTTTGAAGTACGTGTGTATTATCCTATTTTACGCTTTAATATCCTTCAACAGGTATTAAAAAAATGTTACATAGTGGTAAAATACTCTAGGGTTCTTTAAAAATTATTATTATTATAAATAGCATAATTCTCTACATAAAAAACACGTTCTTTGTGTGGTTATAAGAAATCCAGTAAGAAAAATTGGATAATTTTCAGATCAAATTTAAATTTTATATTTATTTTAATAAATTTGCTGAAGAATGTTTTATATAGCTTTGAGATAAAATAACATTATTGGTTTTCCTTTTATTACTAAGGTTTCGTGATAAATATTTAAAATATTTTTTGTGTAGGATCTGTTATAAAATTCAAAATATTACATTTTAAAATTAACTAATAAATTAATATTTTTCTCAATTAGAATTATAATATGCATTTTGTTTCCAATTATTTATATAAACTGTAAAACATTATAGATTATTTTTTACGGTGGATGCCCTTTATGGAAAATTTGTGTGCCAATTTTACATTAATATATAGTTATGCATATATATATATATATATATATATATATATATATATATATATATATATATATATATATATATATATATATATATATATATATATATATATATATATATATATATATATATATATATATATATATATCATGCATATTTAAAACATGATGAAAGCTTAAATAGCGATTAAAAGATGAATTATGTAGAAATTGATACTCTTTGGAAGTTTGGAAGGTGAAGCACAGAAATTTCCTTGAAATCTGACCATTGTTTAAACATGCAAGACAAATCATTATATATATATCATTATATATATATATCATTATATATATATATAGGAAAGAAAATAAATATTTTAAATATATATTACCATCCCATGACTACCTTCCCATGTATGTTCATTTCAATTTAAACTGGCCATTTTTTGGAAAAATTTGATAGGTTTTAATTTCTAATTTGAAATTAAATTGAAAGATAGGAACAGAGATTCTTAGGATTCTTTTACAGATAGAATATTCTGAAAAAAGTATTGTATTTGTTCAATTCTTGCAACAATTTTTATGCTATAAGTGTTTACAAGAAACGATCCAAAGAAATACCTGGGAAAACGATGTTTTTCACGAGAAGACTTTTTTTTCTCCAAGATAAGAGTTTTTTTTAAAAAAAACAACATTAAAATATGGTAAGAACAGAAACTTATAAAAATTATACGATTAATATTATTTACTGGTGTTTATAGAATTAGAAGATTTCTAAAATTAGTGATATTTCTGACACAATGAACAAAGTTTAGTGATATATTTTAAGCAACAATATTCATTTTGAGTCATTCTTTATTCACATCATTGCGTACGAAACAACAAAGGTAATATATTTGATATTGGATAAAATCATATTAACAATAATTGTCTAGTTGAATAATTAATTATTTCTAAATATTAATTATTACATTAATTTTAGATTAAAAGTAAACAAAACCTGAAATATGGAATACAAATTGGGAATGCAACAACAGAATTATCCTTTTAGATTACATGCACATATAAATTCTATCTTGTTTTCAAAAGAATGTCTAATTCTTTTCGTATTTGCAGTATGTCTACACGTAAGATATATTGTAAATATTGAATGAAGGGGTAAAAAATATTAAGTGTGATATAAGATTTTCAAAGTTTAAGAGAAAGGAAACTTTAATTATTTAATAAGGTAATTTATTATTATATATAATACCATGAACATTAAAAAAAATTGTTAGGATAATTCTTCAATTTCCAACAAGAAGAATGATAGCAGGTTCCCATACATTTCCAGAGCCAGTTATGTGGATCATTGATTTATTTCTGATTTTTAAAATCAGGGAACTAAAAATATTTTTCAGTCAAATAAATAATAATAACTTCGTATTGTGTTTGCCTAAAAGCTAATTTGTTGCTCTAACACAGCGTTTCTCAACCTTTCAAAATTCGCGGCCCAGTTTTCAATCATAATTTTCATCGCACCCCCCACACCCGCTTACAATAAAATGTATACAACAATAAAGTATATTGAGTATTTTGGATTCTGTTTTTAAATTATTTTTTACTAACTGCCAAAACAAGAGTAAAAGTGAGCCAACGTTGGCGAGAAACCACATTTGCATTTTGCCATGCGGGCGGTTAACAGATGAAACGAATGAAAGCGAGGAAAATTTAAATATTACATTTGAAATGAAAGCCAAACAGGGGAAGAACGTTAAAAGAATATGAAAGTAGAAAAATTCGTTAATGAAAGTTAACTTAGACGGGGTGTGCTAAATTTAGAAACCGGGAATACATTTTTATCGAATAATAAATAATAAAAGAAATAAAACAGAAGCATGACTAAACAAAAGAGAAAAAAAATAAATAATGTCTGTGTAAGGGTTCACACGACCGACGCCACCTCGAGCATGCGCAGTGCAAATATTTTCTCATATGAATAAAGAAAATGTTCAATAACGCTTGTTTCAATTCCAGTCAGTCTCATTCGAGTCGATCTTTCTATCGCTATCGAATCTATCATGAATGTGTATGTTATATATGTTTTCGTGTTAATTGCAATTCACAACATTAAATATTCACGGCAGTAGATTTATGCAGACTCATGGATAAATTTTTAAACGGAAGAAAGCAAACATTAGGGGGACAATCAAGCATCAACAAGTACACTTAATACTTAAATTTTGGATATACCAGTATTGAAGTAAAGGAAGAAGAAAGGCCCCTGTGTATCATTTGCTCAACAATGTTGGCCGCAGACAGCATGAAACATAATATACTTAAACGACATTTGGAAACGCTTCATAGTGAGTACATCAACAAAACCAGAGAATTCTTCGAATTAAAATTAAAATCACACAAAAAGCAAAAATCATTTTTTCAAGAAACTTTGTCTGTGAATAAAAAAGCTTTAAAGCTTTAATTGAATCTTACAAAGTTCATATAAAATAGCCAGAAGTAAAAAAACCTCACACCATTGGTGAGGAGCTTATTTTGCTAGCAGCAATTGAGATTGTAGAAACTATGTTTGGAGATCATTTTTCAAAACAATTGCAGTCCATACCTCTTTCAAATGATACTGTTGATCGTCGAATTGGTGATATAGCTGAAGATGTACAGTGTCAGCTTTTCTCGAAGTTGCGTGACAAATTGTTTTCATTACAGCTTGATGAAGCATTAGATAGTAATAAAGATGCTCATTTAATTGCCTATGTTAGATTTTGTGATAATATGTCAGTAGTAGAACTACATTTCTGTAAACCAATAGTAAAATAATGATTTAAATAATTGTTTAAATAATGATAATAAATAATTACTGCAAACTAGTAGTAAACAAAACTACATTTCTGCAACTCAAAACAACAGCGCTTGCATTATTTGTTATTTTAAATAATTTCATGAACGAGGCAAACAAAGAATTTAAAAATTACGTTGGAGTATGTACTGATGGTGCTAGTTCAATGTCCGGAAGATTCCGAGGCATACAAGGACTTGTAAAACAAAAATCGCCTCTGTGCGTCTGGACAAATTGCATGATCCACAGAGAAGCTTTGGCTTCGAAAGAAATGAGTCCTGGTTTGAATATTGTGTTAACTACGGTTATAACCGTTGCAAATTATATAAAAATGAGACCACTGAAATCGAGAATCTTTTCCGCACTTTGTAAAGACATGGGTTCAGTACATTCAGCGTTATTATTGTATAGCGAGGCAAGATGGTTATCATGCGGGAAATTTTTACAACGTGTTTATGAATTAAGAGAAGAAATCGGCATTTTCCTAGAAGAAGAAAACAGACCGGAGGCAGAGAATTTTCGCGATGGTTTATTTGTGAGGAAATTGAGCTATTTGGTCGACATATTCGAGAAATTAAATAACTTGAATCTTGAACTCCAAGGAGCAAATACATATATGATGATACGAGTGATAAAGTTAATGCTTTTTATAGAAAATGGGAATTGTGGAGCAGAAATTTAAAGCGAAAAAAAAACCCTAACAATGTTTGAAAATGTGAATGATTGTACTGAAACTTACAAGGCTGAAGAAGAACATGTAAAAGTTGTTTTTGTAACCATTGAAAATCATTTAGCCATGCTGACAAAGAATTTTAAAAAGTATTTTCTTGCTGACGACAAACTGATAGAAAGTTAGGAGTGGGTTAGGGATCAATTTCATAAAACTCCCGAAAGACTCTCAATTGATGAGGAAGAAAAATTCATAGACTTCACGACAAGTGGCGGAACTAAAAGGCAATTTAGTAATAAATCACTATTTGAATTTTGGACAGGAGTAGAGGATGATATTTCTGCACTAAACACAAGGGCATTTCGCATTCTATTACCATTTTCAACATCCTACCTTTGTGAAACTGGATTTTCTGCTATGGTTTCTTTGAAGACAAAATATAGATCTCGGCTAAATATATAAACAGAACTGAGAGTGGCTATTTCTAATATTGAGCCTTCCTTCGAAAAACTTTGCTCTGCAAGACAAGCCCAATTAAGTCACTAATAATTATTAAATTTGTTTTTAATTTAGTATGTTTTAATTAAGAAAGTTTTGATTTAGTAAATTGTTTTACTTTAATAAGTTATTAAATATGTCAAAATGTATTTTACTTTCTATGTGTATGTATGCTTTCCTTTCAATCAGTTAATCAATTTTTTTTAAATAATATTTTCTCTTGGATATTCTCGCACCCCCTCTCTAGTGTGCTTGCGCCCCCCTAGGGGGGCGCACCCCACAGGTTGAGAATCGCTGCTCTAACATGTTCCTGTACATGTCTTTCATGAACACAAAATATTCAGATTTTTCTCTACATATGTTAACTTCACATGATATTATTTAAAAATTTGTTTTCATTTAAATATATTGTTTAATGTATTTTCACTTTCATTGAAAAAAATGGATTGCAATTAATTTTTCAAGATTCAGTAAAATTCAATTTCAGTTCAATGAAAGTTGTTTTGATTCCATTTATCATCACGAAAAGAAAATGAAAAAAAGTTAAATTGTGTTAACCTGATTAAATTTAATGTTTCTTATAGTGAATATATTTTTATTAGTATATTTGTATAATTCTGAAACACGCTTGAACCTATGCTTAAAATTCTTAGTTAAGAATAAAAATATTAATAATAAATATTGAATAAAAATGTAAAGATATCAATTTAATTTCATAAGCAGCTCAGAAAATCAATTTTAAAAGGGAAAACGAATTGTAAAGTGGTCACTTTTTTTTTTTTTTTAATAAAGGAAATGCTTTCAGTCTGTCTTTTTATTCGTAAATTCTTTATTAATGTCTAATATCAAGATTTTTTGGAATATTAAATTAATTTAAGCTGTTTGAGTCATAGTATTTTAAATACATACTGCCGAAAATTAGCAAAACTAAATTAATTTATTTCACTTGTTGCATTATTTAAGCTCATTACTTAAATTTATATGGTAAATATAAATATATCTGAAAGTTATTGCAGCATTGCTCTGTTTAGAAAACTTATAGTAATGTATGAAAGACATTAATTACTATTTTAGACTCCTGTCTTTTAGTTTAATTTTCACCATTTGCGTAATGTAAATAATCAGTGCAAAATGCATCTGCAGTCGGTTTTTCTACATTCTTATACTGATCCTAAATTTAAAGAGAAAGGAAAAATATAAATAATAAATTACTATTAATCATGTAAAAGAATTCTATAATTTTTTTAGCTTTTAAAATTTTTATATTCTTCTGCGTAGTTAAATTTTAAACATTTATTATAAATTAATATTATTTTTTTTTGTGCAAACAAAGTCTTGCATAATGAAAATATAGTAAAAATAAAATAAATTCATATTCATTCTTTTTTATATGAATTACCTAATTGGCTCACAGTGTGTCTCTTTTAAAAGTAGTTTTTCTCTCAGCAATTCAGTAATGCCTTGATGAAGCAGAGTATCTTCAATTCTTAACATAAGTTTTCTTATCTTTTGTTCCCATCTTCCCGAACGGCACTTAAAATGCAGGGATGAGAAGACTTCGGATAAGTAAGGGGATTCGCACCTCCCTGGAGAGAGCAACAATGCCGGTGTTTATAGTCACTGTTGGCAAGTCATCCCTCCTATGGGAGTGACTGTTTCATGGATTAGTGATGTTTAATTTGTAATTGACCATAATATCAAGACAAAGAAGACATTCAGAAACATCCTGTTTATAGAGTTATGCAGTATATGCTTACTATACAATTCTCTTTACAGAACTATAAGAATGACATCCCTTCAAAGAGGAAAATGCCAGTGTTTGGCTTACTTTAATGAACATTCCGTTTCAAAGCTATTTGGAGGTTGAGTGTGACCATTGAAACGGATAAAAATAATATTGATTCATTTTATGGAATGCCAAAAATATGAGCCACTATTTTTTTAGTTTTGAGAAGATTATTGAGAAAAAAATGTTTAAAATTATTTAAAAATAGGAGCAAAAGATATCTAATTTAATATAAATTAAAACTTTTAAATAAAAAATATTTTAAATTTCTTGTAACTTACAATATCTTCCAATATTTTTGTAATGAAATTTTTGAAACGAAAAAAGATATTTTAATATTACTTCTTGTTTTTTTAATATTTGTGAATTTTTCTAAATAGAATTTATAGATTTAAAGCTTGAACTCTTGCAAAACTCATTCTATTTAAACACTTCCGATAATTTTTATGAAATCTGAGAAGTGAATTATTTAAAAAGTTTAAATTCTTGCAAGCATTGTTATAAAAAGGAACTTAAAGAATAACTACAACATCGTCCGCAACAATGAACATATTTGGAATAAATTAATCTTCATTAAATTATTCAAATATATAATATTCATAATTTTTTTTATGTCATTTAAGAAGCATGCTTGACTTTATTCTTATTTATTCTTAAGGTATAAAGATGAAACGATAGTTTCTGAAATAGCAAGAGTGAGATTTTTATTAGCTGTTTATTCCTAATACAGATAAAATATTTAGAAAATGTTGCTAATTTCAGGTAAAATGAAAAAGAATCTGACTGAACTAAAATTACTGAATGTCATCGTTTTAAAACAAAAAGGTATTAGTCATGGCTATAATAAAACTAATCGATCAATTGATTACTATAATAACCAATTATAATTTTATCAAATATATTTTGTTATAGAAACTGGAAAAATGAGCTACAGATTACAAATATTAATATTTACATTTTATTCAAATTATCTTTCAATGCAGTGCATATGTTTAATTTTTTTAAAAAAAACTAAAATTATTTTACTTAACCATTTTGTTTAAATCAGCTCCAATTTTTGATAATAGTAATGAATTATAAATCTATAATTTTTTATAATAATTTAAATTACTGTTTAAATTTAATGTGAAAATCAGTTCTTTTTTGATGCGGTACACTTTATAATCTTTAGAAGTAATTTTAATGACCAACGTTTTCTGATTAATAATTAAAAATCTACTAAAACACTACTTTATTTGTAATGTTCCGCATTATATAGCCAACATTGCTTTAAAGATAATAACTTCAATTAATATTAAATTGAAAGTGAATTGAGAAAGGAATATAAAAAAAACTATGATTTTATAAAGATTTCTCAACAAAATTTGAATCTGTAATCATTTCTCATGTATGCATAGTTGTATGGTAAGATACGCTTCTAGTCAGCAATATTTTGAAAATATGGTGGTAGAATACATATAATTCACTTTGAAAATATTCAATATAATCTAATTTCTAGAGTTTTAAAATATAATTTGATATTCTGATAAATAATAAATGAAATTTGTAAATTATACTAAATCAAAAATCCTAACAATATTATATATAATGTAATACTGAGAGAGATAAAAATGCAAACGTGCAAACTGTTTCAATATCTTCAGCTAAATTACTTCTATCTCATTCATTAAACATTCTATACATGCACCCATTTAAATATATTTTCCTAGCATATTTGGGCAAATTGGTATCAACAGAAAACAAAGAAAGCTCATAAACTGAAAACATTTATTGCCAGTGGCATTGTGAAAAATTATTATAACTAAAAGAATGTATACAATACTGAAAAATTCCTTTTCAAGTAAGCAATTATTTCATGGTAATGTGAAACAGCTCAAATGTTGTTCCATTATGAGATTCTAACCTTTCAGTATAGTAAGAAAGATTTACTCAAAATTCTAAGATATATATAACCAATCATCTTTAAACTTGCCCGGTTTACAGTCAGGAATTTAACACTATTTTATGATTTCAGAGTTCCTTATAATAAAATTAAATTAGCTCAAATCCATTGCACTTCGGTATGGCACATATGTGTACAATGTGATGATGCAGCATTTAAATATTTTTATAAAAATTTGTGAAATCTGCCATGCTTCAAAATGATTCTTTTAAATATCTATATCCAATTAATTCTATGTGATATTCAAATTATTTATCCATTAAATTGAAAAAAGAAACAAACATAAAAATGGAACATTTTTCAAGAACAAACAGATAATTTTTAAAAGAATGAAATTTATTTACTTACGATTTTTACCAAACACAAGAGTTGAGTGATATTTTTATTAAAGCTAAAAATTAAGAGTGTATGAAAATGAGAGGACATTTGTTAGAAGGATGTGCATTGTGAACATGTAGAGGAGAGCGGGATGAGTAACACAAAGTAAGTTGTTATTTTCAAATTTTAAATTATCCGTCGGGTGAAATTCATTCTTCTCTTCACGATTGGTATTCTTCTTGTGTCTTAAGCGACGATATTTAGGATTGCTTTAATTTAATTGCAATAAAAAAAAGAAGAAAAAGTGGAGGTGAAAGCATTAATTATCTATAAGTGTCCTTTTAATTTTTATTTTATTTTGTTTGTGCAATTCCCACGGAGGAGCATCTCGTAATTGAGGATGAGAAGCTTCATCTATGCTGGTTGATTCTTGCCACTCTTGTGGGTACACGGAAAGGTGAGGATCTGGCTCCTCCCATCGATGACGGGATGTACTTCCTAAGGGAAGGGTTGTACCATGGCCGGTGATGGCGTTTAGGACTCATCCACAGTTCCCGCCAGTGTTGCTATTGCGAAAGTCTGGCCAGTCAAGTGTTTCCGGCGGATTGGAGTAGCCAGTTTGTGGTTGTGATGGTGTAATTAATCCTTGGAGTATCTGTGTAAAATCTGTATCAACAGAAATCTTGAATTCTGGGTAAATAATAATGCATTTAAAATTTGTATTTCGAAGACACAGAGTTGTAAATTTCTTAACCTCTTCTCTCGAATTACTATCAGAAGAGAATTCTTTGAATGGAGCACGTTAATCATTTGTTTAATCCATTTCGGTTACATTCCCAGAAAAAAAAACGAGTAAAATTTTATCATTTTGATAATATGAATATCAAAATTTGTAGATTTATTTCTCAAACGCACTATTTATTGGGATTGATATAAGTGGAATTCTTACATGCAAAAAAATGAAAATTTTATGTATTGCAATACTTAATATTATTTAATATTGTTATATTAATTAATATTATTTAAGTATTTAATTCTTAATTACATTTTAATAGTTCTTATTCCAATTTCTCAAAACTCATTCACTGTTTTTGTTTGTTTATACGAAGGCTTTGTAAAAAGTAGCATTTTACAAAATTTAATAAAAATTAATGGAGAAAAAATCATTTACAACAAAATTGTTTGTAAGACCCTTGAACATCTACAATTTTTAACAGCACTGAAAACTTAACCTGCTACAAGTATTATATTAAAATGTAAAGACTGAACAGTATGAAATGATCTGAAAATTTTCCTATTGATATTTTTTCTAATTTACTTTTCATTTTCTGCTTAGTATTCGTAAATTTATTCCTAAGTTCTTTGGAATTAAATAATGTAAACAAAACTGTAATACCAATATTTTAAACAAAGATAGTAAAATAATGAAAACTTTAAAATAATATCTATTGAACAGAAATATGAAAATGCGCTTCCTTTTTAATTATGATTTAATATCTATACAAGCTTTTGTCACTTCTTTACAACAAGATTTTTTCCTCAATTTTAAGTACATATTTAAAATGTATTTTTGGAAGATTTCTTTCAGTCCTTTTTTCAACATATTTAGCCAGATTTTTTTAATCTTTTGAATATATTTCTAACTTAAATTTCTTTTATAATTTTTTTGGAAATAATCTTGTCATTAAATTAAATATGAGCCAAAAATCTTTACTAACTGTTTCAAGAATTTTATTATTTTATGATAAAAACAAGTTCTACACTAATTTTATATTACATAGTGTTGAACATATTACATTAAAATGATAGATAATATTAAAGAAACGAATTGTTTCTGAAATTTTTGTCATTGTTTTGACAGACACCAAAGACATCCAAATGTAAAACAAAAGTAGAAATTGAAAAACGTGAAAATATTTGAAATTGTATGTAGCAGTTATTTTTATCTTTAACTTTTTATGTCTTCAACACCTTCAGATCGTTTTCATTGCGGATATTTATAGCCGTTTAGTTAACATGATACCAACATTAATTTGTTTGATGCATGTCGTAAAGCAGTAAAGGATAATGTGATAGTTATTTAATAGGTAGTTCAAGAATTAATTTTAAATTCTGCATATAAGTTTCCAAATCGTTATCAAATATTTTATGAAATCTTTTGCATCAATATTCGCCATTAATTATCATTCCTTCTGGTTCTCAATTTATGCAATCTTTTTAAAATTTGTAAACCTGCATTCATTTTCAAGGTTAAAAAAAGACGTTGTTTTCAATGTTTCACAAGTTGTATATTTTGAAAGCAAAGGTGTTTTAAATCAGTCGCAATTTAGAAGACTCATGAAATATTTAAATGAAACATTAAGTCGAAACAAATAACGGATAAAAAGGTTTTCCTTACTGGTCCATGTTCACTTACTAAAATGACACATTTCTCTCTTAGCATTATAATTTTAATTTTAAATATTCTTCCCACATTTTGAAAGAAAATTTGAATAGAGACTATATTTTATGCATCAAGAAAGCTTATATTTCATTGATTTATTACGATGTATTTATTTTTGAAAGTATTAAATAATTTTTCCTAAATATGCAAACATAGTTAGTTAGTCTTTGAAAATTCGTTTTTACCCCTTTTAACTTTAATATTCTGAGGATAATGCTTTATTCTTTTCAAGAAATAACTGTTTGCTGCTTCCATGTGCATTATAAAAGTTGAAATAATAATAAATTGAGCCTCAAAGTCAAAAACTAATAAAAACCTTTCAAAATCTTTTGAAATTGAAGTATTTACATTCTTCAACGTTGAGGAAAAGTCCAAAATTAAGTAGATAAATCGGGAAAAAGCGAGGAAATTGTATTCGAATTTTTATAGGATCCTAGAAATAAACATAAAAAAATATTAGCATGTACAACCTACTGGTTAAAATATTAGGTTGTTGCCTAAATTGATAACATTAGAAGATTAACTGCATTGAATTTTTTTTATTATATTCTTTGAGGCACTCACTAATTATGAAAATAAGTAAAGCGATTTTTTTTTCTTTTTTGCTTCCGGAAAAATGAAATAGATTTTCAAAATATAATCTACTCATTTCTGCGTTATATTTAGATCCTGAAATAAAAATAGAAAACTTATTTTGCGTATTATTAAATAATGTAGAATTTGAAGGATTTGTAAATTCTATAGCTGATTAAAATGAATGGCTTTTTATAAATGATCATGAAATAAAAAAGAAAATAAAGAAAATGAGATAAATTTGAATGGAATATTCGCATATTAATAATTTCGATTGAAGGAAATAATTATTTCAAATCATTCATTTTCGTCGAATCAATAAAATTGATAGACCAGAAATTAGACTCTTTCGCCAATTATTTCTCAACTATTCAATCATAATTATTAAGCAAATTTCATTTAAGTAAATTCAAGTATTTATAAAAATGATTTCCTAAACTTTTAATATTTCATCACAATCCCCTCCGTCTCCCCCCAAAAAACCCTCAATTATTTGCAGATAAGCAATTACAGATTTGTGTTTAAAATTGCATTATTACGGATTGTTGTGTTGCTGTGTGAGATGGCAACACACTTTATGTTAGAAAATAGCAAGGACTGAAATAAAAAGGGAATGGGAGCGAAAACAGAATAACAAAATAAATTTATCCTAATTATTAAACAAGTTTCATTTAAGTAATTTCAAATACTTGTAAAAGTACTTTTCAAAACTTTAAATCTTTCATTAAAAAAAAACAACCTAAAAACCTTGAATTATTCGCGGATAAGCAATTATAGATTTATGTTTAAAATAGCATGAGTGTGGATTATTGTGTTGCTGTATGCGATGACAACACATTTTATGTTAGGAAATATCAAAAACTGAAATAAAAAGGAGAAGGAAGCGGAAACATAGGAATAACAAAATAAAATTATCTTAATTTACCTAACAAATTACATTTAAGTAGTTTCAAATATTTATAAAAAAATCGAAACATTGAATCAAATCACACACAAAACAAACTTGAATTATTCGCACGTAAGCAATTATTGATTTGTCTTTAAAATAGCACGAGATGAATTGTTGTGTTGTTGTGTGCGATGGCAACACATCTTATGTTAGAAAATGGCAAAAACTGAAATGAAAAGGGAATGGCAACGAAAATAGTATAATAAAATATATTTATGCTGACGCCTTTATTTATCTATGATCAAAGGCGAAAGTTTCAAGAATTTTACTACAGAATTTAATTTCGTGCATCATATTTGAAATTGTTTGTTTTCACATAATACGATTTTAACAACAAAGGAAGAGCTTCATGTGTTAATTTCGCTTTTCTAGAACCCTTTTATTTATTATTTTTAAATACTTTAATGAAATATAACTTTTTTTTTAATTTGAGAAATGGTTGGTAAGTTATTAAATCAGAAAAATCCAGATTTTTTTTAAAGTCTTCCTTGTTATTCTAGAAATTGTATTGCTATTTTTGCGATTTCACTTTCTTGTTTTTTTAAAATAGAGATGCATTTTCTGCTCAACATTTTCCTGCAATCCATTGTTTATTCAACATCTGCAATCATTAAATTAAAAATCCGTATTTAGTTTTTCTTTTAAATTTAAAAGGGATACATTGGATTATAAGAATCATTGACATTTGCTTTCGGCGATTAAGAGCCCTTTTTAATGAAAATTTTTACCTCTGTTGTAAAGCATCAACTTTTCATGAAATTATTACTAACATAATTTCATTTGCGTCATAAAGTAGTTTATTCTTTTCAAGAAACAAAATTCTGAATCCACATAATTTCCAATTAAAGCAAAATAATAATAATGACAATAATAATAAAATCAGTAAAAAAATCCAAAAATTAAATAAAAGCCTTTAAAAATTGTTAATACAAAAAATTGTGATATTTATTGATGTGGAACAATTTAAATTAAGGAATTAGAAGTAAAAGCAGCAACAAAAAAAAAATGCATTTTACTAAGAAGTAAAGCAGTGTATATAGCAAAGTAGAAAATCAATTCTTTAAAGTGTCATTATTTCTTTCTCGTAAACGAATTATTCAGAGAGAAAATCTTGTTATCAGTAAAAAAAAATTCGATGTTGAGATTTCAGAAATCTCCACGCTTGTAACGCACATTATGGAATTATGTCTATCCATGAAATCGATAACTCAAAAGTACTCTGAGCTAGACTAATGAAATTATGCACATGGTATTAACATTAAATTTGTTAATTTCTATAAATTTTGAAAGAATGCATTCAAAGGAAGTTTTCCTGTATACTCAAAATACTTCAGCTCAATAACCACAAATGAAGAAAGCTAGAGGGATAAAATTCGATACACAGATTTAACATCTAAAGTGTAGACATCTATCAAATTTAGAACCAAGGGTTGAAGGTCAATCGATCTGTAATGTAAATCGATCTCTAGCATGTAAATGTGATATCTGAAAAATGCAAAAGTTTAAGTCAGTAAAATTTGGTATGCGGTTTTCTTAACTGTAGTTTTGTAATTTTAATCGATAGGAGAAAAATGTCTAAGGTATACATATGATATTCTGGTGCTCAAGCAATAATTATCAGAAACCATGGAATAATTAGAGAAATAGTTGCCAAATATCATCTATTTATGAGTTCTTTCGTAATTATTTTTCACCAAAGGAACATGACTGATAATAAGCGTGCATTTTTTAGGGAGTATATTTGAAAGTTTCTGAAGACTACACCTACTTGCTTTTACGGTTTATTAAAATATTCTTGAGATTGAGATTGATTTAATAAAAATAATCCATTGTATATTAAGATGCTATTTTCTTATATAAGTCACCAGAACAAGAGTGTGATGCAAAAAAATACTTGAATACTTTTTTACGAATCTAGCTTGCGAAAATAGTAAAATCGATGCACAGATTCAAAAACTTAATATGAATACAACATAAATAAAATAGAGGCTAATAGAGAAGACAATCTTGGTGTAGGTTGTACGATAGCTATAATGAAAAATATATAGATGGATAAAATAGTACTTCCTACTCTTTTGAATATTGGAACCACAATTGCTATTGCTCTACTAGATTTGATAGAAACAAACTTTTCTCCAGCATTCAGACGATATTTTTTTGGAAAATATAGCTAAAATGCAGGCAATAAAATACCTGCTTGAAAAACATATATATATTTTTTGGTAACAAGGTGTGCATACGGAAGCACACAACTCCTTGCTTTGAAACCTCAAAATAATAAATAATATGAGGATGGTCTTTTGGAAAAGTTGAAAACAACGACACCATTATCACTCCTTTTAAGAGATCACAATTTATTTATAAAATATCTATTAGCAGGTAAAATAGAACAGATGAGAAATGATCAAGATCGTAACTATAAAATATTTATGCCTTTTCCAACTCATTCATTATTAAAAATTTGAATAAGTTGATTCTCAGTCTCGATATTTAATGCTTTGAAAGTCTTATAAATTCCCACATATTAAATCATTATTTTTAGTAATCTATTTGGTATCGTGATTCGCTTAGTTGATTTCAATTTTTGAAAAGTTTGAAAGTTATGGAAGCACTTTTCTCTTCTAATAATATTTTTTTTCAACAAATATTCAATGAGAGTGTATTTCATATTTTTTATTTGAAAACAACTATAGTTAAAATTATGTGTGCTTTCGCCAATAACCTCCCCCCACCAAAAAAATAAATTGAAATTGGATTCAAGTCTTATATTGAGAGTCTTAACCCTTAATTGGGGAGGTAAAAATTTAGGACTTAATTGGGGATGTGCGGTCTACGAGACGTCATTTTCTTTACACTCAAATTAAATTTTGTAATAAAAGTATTAGAATGAAAATCAACCAATAGATTCTGCAGATATTTTTCCTGATTTCCTGGAAATATAAATATGTTTTAAAAATTTCACAAAATATATTATCATTGAGAAAAGTAAATGCGTTGGAACCTACATTTTCTTCTCAAATTAAATGTTATAACAAATAATATTTTTGAAAAAACATATCTCTTTTTACTTTTTAAATCATATTTATTTTTCCAGTATACAAAGGTATATAGAAAAACAACATAATAAAAGAATTCAACAATTATAAGAAAAATATAAACATTAACAATGGGTAAATTTTGCCATTTTTTTATCGGCATCATTTCTACGCAGAAACTTTCACAGCACGTTTTTCGAGGGTATTTTAAACATGCAGGTTAAGTACTAGCATAAAAATAAGCCTGTAAATTATGTAGATATTTCTTTTCATATATTAATATATTATAGAAATATTTCAAAATACATTATCAGTAAAAAAAATTAATTATATTTGAACATATACATCAAAATCAGGGGAATGCGAACTTTCATCGAAAAAAATGTTCTGTACAATTATCCTCATCACTTAAATCACTTTTTGCTTCATTTAAAAGCCTCTTCAGCTCTTCATAGTGAGGTTCAGTAGGTTGGATGATATTTTGAGGACAAAGTTTTAGAATCATCTGCTAAGCGATTGAGCATTCGATTGAGCTAAAAATAGAATAGGGCTGACCGAAAGTCCATCCTTAGAGGTCTGAAATACCTTACCCCCCCCCCCCCATTTAAAGCTTAACTGTTATGGCCAGTTTTTAGAATAAAAATAATTATTCATCGATGCAATCTATAATTTTATTATTTCACAAACGTGCAGTTGTATATATTTAAAAAAAGTTTGGATTTCAAAAATAAAAGGGGGAGGGGGGTAGTTACATAAAGTGTGCCATTCTGTTTCGTGGATTTTTACGAAACTAACTGACTGAAGACTCAATGTTGAAATATCATGGTCTGGAAGTTGAAAAGTTCATCGAAATATATTGGAAAACTCGAATAATAACTACATATATCATTTAGAGTTTTTGAAATTTTGATTGCATATCTTGAAGAACTGCATTATCTCAATATAAAAGGATGTTCTGTGTCTGGCAAAAGAGAGATGGATAGTTTCCACCTGGTTAATTTTCAGGATGTCTACGTTTTGTATCGAATCAATATGAGAAAATGAAAAGTCCCAAAAATAATATACGTTAAAAAAATACATGATTCCCAGACACAAATAGTGGATAAAAATTATATATATCTTAAAACCTGATCTCAAAGGCTTACTTGAAAAGGGATAAAATTTGGAAAATTGATTAAATATGAATATGAATTTCTAAGTTAAATGCAGTAATAGATAAAATGGATTTCAAACCCTGCTATGGTGTGGAGAGGGGATGCCGCTCAAGTTTCATCCTCGACATCTAAATGCTACTCAAAATTACAAGGTCCGTCTCAAAATAGCCCTAGTGTTTCTTGAAAACGGGATGTTAATATAACTAAACCAATGGATTTCAAAAAGTTTGAGATTGTTCAATCTGTAAATAAGGGAATTTTCAATAAAGATCAAACCAAATGAATGAACACATGTCTGAAAAAATTGCTATAAATGTCCATGAAGAATTCGCATCTCGTTTCAATTTGTCTCATTTCAATAAATTGCATTACAAAAGAAATAATTTCCAATAATTTAACTTCGTGTTCATTTAATGTTACATTTCACTTTCCGTTAATAAACTGAATATTTTTTCGTTATATATTAATTTTCAGAAATTATGTCGAAAATTATTTCATATTTATTTTTTACTCATTATTAAAATATTCGAATTTATAACTTTTCATAAATTATGAAACTCATAAATCTTAAATTTTAAAAATCAGACCTTTTAATTTTTTTTTATAAAAATAAGTTAATATGTAATTCTTTAAAAAATCGAAAAAGCTTTTATGATATTAGTAATTTGAATGTATGTTAAGGAAACATATAAAAATTATGTCTTAAATTATGTCCTTCAAATTTTCAATGAGTAAATTTATCAGCAACTAACTGATATACTCGTTCGTAATGGGGATTAAACTTCTTTATTTAACATTTTTCTTTTAATTTAAAAAGTATTTTCGCTTAAAGTATCATTATACAAAATTCTTTTACTGTCTAATACCTTTTTAAATTAAAAATAATAATGTCATTTGAAACTGATAATTTTTTAATAAAAATAATAACTAGCGAAATTTTGCCAGAAGTCATTAATATCTATTAGTTACTATGAATTTTATTTATAAATTAGAAGAAATAATAAAGATTTTAATTAAACATTTTTAATAAAAATATTTAACTTTCATTCATAAAATATGGAGAATTATTATCAAGCAAAATTAATAATTTTTCAGTTTTTTTTTTTTTTTTCAGAATTTTGCTAATACATTCTGCCCACGGATCTTTGTCTGTAATGTTTTTATAAAAAAACTAATGTATTTGTCCACAAAAGCCCCTTTCTTGCTTTCGTATGAACTTTAGGGACAAAATTACATTTTTTATAAGCATCAAATATCTAATATGCATTTTTTTAAAATTCAAAATTCTCAGTTATTTTTAATTACAATTTACATATCTGTTACTTCTTAGAAGACGCACGTAAAAGTAACATGCAACATTAATGACAGTCTTATTTAATCTAATTAAATATCTTTAGATTTTTTTTTAAAGACAATGAAAAATCTACGCAAAAAATATTTAAAAGAACAGTACGGAAATATAAAAATACAAAACTATAGCTCAAAGTCTCATCGTTGTTTCGCAAAGGAGTAATTAAATTTCCGTATTTTAAAATCTTCTATATTTATATAATTATTGAATTTTAAAACAAAATATTTGTATCTAAATAAGACTGAAATCATTGAAAAGGAAAAATTTTGCATTTAAAAATATTTTTGTGCAATTAATTGCTATGAATATGAAATATAAAAACTGAATACAAGAATTTATTCAATTAGACGTTTTAGTAAGTACTTAAACGACTAATTATTTAAAATTATTTATCAATTAATAATTAATCAAAAATTATTAATAAGTAACTAACTAATCTACTTAATAGTTACCTTTTGTTTAAGTACTTCCCTAGTCTTGTTTAATTTATAATTGAGCGACATTCCGGTCCAATTGCTTAGAAGAAATGTGGGACATACATACCCACAAATATTGTTATTTTTTATTAAGATAACATAAATGGTACACGATCATTAATAAATTTTTCATTGATTTCATTTAAGTTTAAATAAAAGCAGAATTCTTTTAGACAAGAGTAATTCAAATAAAAAGGGAATAGCATATAAGTATAGCAATGGAATACGAAATTCGTATGCATATTTATAAACAATGAGGAAACTCGAAGAATATTTCCCATGAAAGGAAATTTCACCAAAATAATAATGGTTCTCAGTCTTTGAGCGAGAGGGATGCTTAAGCGTAGCAAGGGTTTCTAAGAAAAATTTATCCTTTTAAAACTTTCAGTATTTTAATTGGTTTTATGGAACAGATATTTAAAATTGGCATTAAACGAATTATCCAGTTCTAATTCAAAAATGCAAGATTTATATAATATTTTTTTTTTACATTTTTTAATTTAGTCAAATCTATGCATTTCGTTTTATTTTGCTATCGTAAAATGTTGTCTAAGCGTGATATTTTTATAAATTTACATGTACATTTTAACATTGCAAAACTATTTATAAATAATTTACTCACATTTTCGATCGATTAAAGATTGCTTTTATGTATATAGGAATCAAATCGTATATTAAATTAATTAATAACAAACATACATTTATCTTTATTAATTTCGCCAAATATGAATTTCTCTTTTATTAATTGTTGCATGTGAAATAAAAGAAAATATTTAATGTTCTCATCTGTGGATAATCCAACGAGTATCATTAAAAGCAAGCAAAATAAATGTTTATTCTACAATTTTATCTAATACTTTTTTCATTATTAAGAATATTTACAAAACATCTCAAATAAGTTTAAAACAATTACATTTCTATGTTTCGAAGTCAAAACCCGTGAAAAGATTATAAGAATAAACTATAGATAGGCATAAATGATTGACATGAATTTTCTTCTGGAAATAAAAACCATTATTTTATGATATTTTGAATAACATCTATATTTTATGTAATTAATATTTCTAATTCGAAGCCTCATGTTTTATCAGATCTACACCTTGTATTAGACGTATTTGAAATCCAAAATTATTTTTCGGAAAATTCATTTTGCTCTTAAATTTTTTTAAAGTGTTCTTTTGAAAGCTTAATCTATAGTTTCATACCTTATATAGTTTACGATAATTTATATTCTAAGCTTCTTTCATTAAGAATTTATTTTACATTATTTATTACAATAATGGACGTCGAATCTATTTACCTTAAAGAAGTTCCCTTGTTTTGGAATTGGATTCAATATTTCTGGACCCAAAATAATACATAAGTAAATATGATAAACTCCAAAATTTCCAGTTTCAAAAACTAAATTTTATTTGAAATGAGAGGTACTGCATAAAAATAGGCTGTAAAGATTTTGTAATTATTTGATCATTTCAATAATCATCATAACGTAATAGGTATATTTAACAAAGGCGCACATGAAACATGAATAAAAATATATCTTTTTTATGTGAAAAATACAGCGATTTTTCAACATTAAATAAACTGCTAAAAGGTTTCGAAAGAAAAAAAAAAATATTAGAGTAACGGAATACAAGGTGACCGAAATTAAAACACCCCTATTCTGAGCTCTCTATACAGCGAACTCAGTGTAAAGGCTCCAAAATTGGTGAACATGCAATTCAAGACATGCGGCGACGGATTACGAGAAAAAATAGTTTCAGAAGCACCGATGGCGCGTTTACAACAAAATACGCTGAAAAGACTTCAAATTTGTAACACATTTTATTCGAACGTATCAAACATCCGATGCAATTTAAACTGCGCAATCTGGTTTCTCTCTTCCAGATGTAAAATCTACATTTTCCGGACAGTTTGTTCAATTGTCAACTGTGGATCCTAATGGGTCGATTGAGATGCTTCTCACGCTCAAAGTGATACTGTCTTTCAAATCTGCCAAGGTTACCAGACGTCTTCGATGAACCAGATTTTTTAAGTATCCCCAATGCCAAAAACGGTAGGGATTAAGATGTGTAGAACGAGATGGATGGGTTGCCGGCAACGCCCGTCTAATTACTACATCAATAGTAAAATGTTGCCGAAGAAACTGCTGAACACAGAGTCCAATGTGTGAAGCCGCTTCATCGTGGAAAGAAATAATTGAATCAAGACATTGGTGCTGTTGCAATTGGGGTACAGCAAAATTTTCGAGTATATTTTGGTACCTACTGGTCCTTTGCGTAAATTCTCAAGTCGACGAAACTCCCGAAGTGCAGCTGCAGCATTTCCTTTGTTTTCATAAAACAACTTCAGAAGCAAAGCGCGAGGCCATCGCTGATAAGAATGACATTTTTCCAGCTTTATCCCTTTTATATCTAGAACAGTAGCAGCAAACGAATGATTTATGCAAATTTTTGTGTTTACAACGTGAAATTGTAGTTAAAATGATAGTTTCAGTTTCTTCATTTTTTTATATTCTTTTTTTTTTATCAGTAATAGAAATTAGAAAGGAAAAATTCGTGCATTTGTGTGATTATTTGCGTTCTTGTAGCATTTTTTTCTGTTGTGATTCCATCTGTCAGTGATTCTGGAACATTTTTTTTCGTAGTCCGTCTCCCCATGTCTTGAATAGTGTGTTCAACAATTTTGGAGCCTTTACACTGAGTGATAGTTCGCTATATGGAGAGCTAAGAGCAGGGTGTTTTAATTTTGCCAACTTTGTAAATTTAATAAATATGGGCAAAAAGAGAAATGATGAAATACGATAAATTTTTTCAATCTACTAGAAAATCACATTATTGAAGAAAACTACCCATCTATTCTTTATACAATATTATAATATTCTTCCAGTAAGTGCATTCCTTACATATCTTTATCTGTTTTAGAGACGTGCTTCGACACAATCATAAGAAATAATCGTTCTTTCATTTTATGAAAAAATATTTCGTAACGTATTTTAAGAAAATGTGACTTTAGATCTGCCTTAAAGGATTAAACAAAAGTTTTTTAATTTCTATTTATCCATTTCAATTGATGTTTAAGAGTTTAAATTCATTGAAAATCACATTCAATTTATTAATCATCATTTATTACTATTTTAGTTTTGGTACTGTATGAATAAATTACTATTACTATTATAATCTCTGTAAATTGTATTAATATGTTCTCTATAGGTGCCTCTCATATAATATTATTTGTTTTCAAAACCCATTTTTCATAACGAAAGTTCTATCTTGTCCATTTTCTTTAAAGTTTCAATTTTATAAGCAAAAGTCATTTTTTTTATTTCTTCACTTCGCATTTTCTGCCTATCCCTAGTAACTAGAGATTGCAATACTGGACCAAAACTTAAATACCGGTATTCGTTATTTTTCAGATCTTAATACCGGGATACCGGTTTTAATACCGGTATTAGAAATTTTAGAAAAATAAAGAAAACACAGGTGTTTCTTTGTTTTATTTGCCAGCTTTATTAGAGAGTGTAAGTGTTACAAAAAATAATTTGTAACTTATAAATTATAACAGTATATAAAGAGTCGCAAAAAAAAGTAAAGGAACATCTTATTTATTTAAATCATAAAAAAAGTGTAAATATCACTATTCAGTCTGTGGTACTATTAAAATTTTTTGAAATTTGATAATAAACATAATGCATCAATTGTACTATCATTAAGCCTGAAAAGTAATTTTGTGCAAAAATTACCAACGCTCTTTCGGCATCTACGCTAGTTGGTGGTACTGTTTAGGAATGCGTGATATACTTTTTCCAAGTATTTACCTATATATCCCTCATCTTCAACTAAATCGATTTCTCGTCGGATGGTTTTTGATATAGCTAATTTCTGTATTGTAGTTTGGTTCTTTGAAATTTTTTTTATTTATCACTAATTCTAATTTTTGTTCAAGAGACAATTCATTTTCACTATCGATATTAGTGTCATCATAATCTTCGATAAGTGAACCTTATTCTTCTGAATGTGTATAGGTTTGTGAGTAAAAACATTTAAGAAAATTTACTATAAACTTAATCAGATTTGAATTGGTTATTTTCTTTTCTTCTTTTTCATTTGCATTTTTAAAATCATTATAATTAAGTAAATACCATAAGACATTTCCTATTTCAGTATGCCTTTCTTCTGTGTGATTTTTCAATGTAATATATAATTTTTCAGATAGTGATGTGTGCTGTTCTTTCAGTGACTGCAACATGAAATTTAGCTGATAATAGCTGCATAGCTGTTAATAGCATTAGCTGTTAATAAATTAGAATCTCTCTGACATAATGCCTCAACAGTCAGTTTTATTGGAAGTAGAGCTGATAGAGTTCTGGATATTGAGTCGAATTCACTATCTGAAAAATTAATTTACGAGTTGAAGTCGATTATTGCTTTTTGAATTGGATTTCTCAGTTTCAAAATCGTTCCATCATTAGGAGTAAACTGCTCCAACGTGTTGTAGAATCTAATATTAACATATATTCAGTTTTATTTTCAGTTATTATATATTTTAGTAATATGTCATTTTTTATAGGGGAACGTTTAAATATCTTAATAAATTTTCAAACTTTATAAACTATAGGAATCAATTCGTGATTGGTTAATATTTCATCCTCATTAGAAATATTTTCTTCAGCAATTAGATTGTCATTATTTTCATTGTCAATATCACTCACTCTCACTCTTACTCTCTTCAAAGTTGGAATACGAAGTTTCTATATCCACAGTATTTGGATTCTTCTGTTCTTTATTTTTTGACATCTGTTACTCCTAATTGAATTCCATCAGCATAACAGAATTGCTGATTTGCACCAATCAACTTTCTAACTTTGTTCATAACTGTTGCTCCATCAGTCGTTATGGATATAATATCTTCTTTCAGGGATAATCCATGTTTCGCTAATTTAGATTTAAGCAATTAATTAAGCCATTAATTTCGTCCGTTAAGGAGATATAAAAGTAAAAACGTATACTATTTTGCTAGTTGGCGATCCCTGAACATTTAGTGGAGACAATTTCTAGTAAATACCGAAAAACCGGTATTTAAACTAGTGAATACCGGTATTACAAAATTGTACAAATAGCTCAAAATACCGGTATTCGGTATCCCGGTATATCGGTATTGCAATCACTACTACACACAAATACTGTACACTATTGCATGAAATTGATTAATATTAGCAATATTAGCTATTGAGGAATATTTATTTATTAACAGCTTATATTATCACTCAGTATTTTACAATGTTGCGCAACAGACTGTGCTATGTAGGATTTTCAATGAAAAGTTCGAACTGAAAATAAAATGAGCACAAATGATGTTCAGTCTCATTGTGGGTCTTATTTGGCTTCAGATTCTTTTTTTACCGACTTTCAAGTCATTATAGAAGAAATTCTCTTTTCACTTTTCTTCATCATGTACGTGGTATTCCCTATATATATGAACAAAAATAAAAATTCATGCTTTTTCTTTTTTTTTCTCCAGCCAAACCGTACTGAAAAAATGCAATAAAATGAGAGAAAGTTGAGAAGCGACTGGAAAAGAAGCCTATAGGCATGATCCTGAGAAAGTGAATGCAAGTTTAGCACCAATAAGTGTGGTTGCAAACTCCTTTTGAAACTTCTTTGACACATGCTCGTATTATCATATCTAACACTTCATTCTCTTTAATCAAGAGTTAAGAAAAAAATTGAAGCATTGTAAACTTGAAAAAAATATTCCGCCATTTTTTTACTGCAAACCTTATGCCAATCTTAGAAAAAAAACTCCTAGCTGGAAAAGTTTTGGTAGTAAGAATTTTAATAAAGATATTCAAGTCATAAATTGTGAGAATTTTAAAAAAATAATCAGTTTTCTTTATTTGAATAAAATGGATTATTATGTATAAATATGCCCTTGAAAAGAACAGAAATATTAGCTACTATTTTATAAAAAGGGCACTTCAAATATTGCAACTTCATTATAAAAATGCATTCGATTTCATTTGATTCTAAAACTATTTTTAAGGACACATATTCATCAAAAATGAGAATTATAAAATATGTGATATGATCTTAATACGTATTCTCCATCCTAATTACAATAAATTTCTGTAAAATAATTTGTTATTAATTATTTACATAATTGATTTGCATTCCTAACTTATCTTTCTTTCCACTGTCCTCACTACATTTTGACAAATATATCAGAAATAAATTTTACGTTATTTTAATGCTCTATTGAAATAAATAATTTAGTCTAAAGTTGTTGTTTGAGGAAAACTATCAGTTTTCCAAAAGTCTTAATGACGAGAAATAAAACTATTGTCAATAGACGATATATTTTCTATCGAAGGACATAAATGAAAAAAGACGAGGAAAACTTTTCACCCTCCACTGAAATCTCTCTAAATCTATTATGCTTGCACGGTTTGAAATATTTACTGCAAAACATATGTTAAGAATTCAAAATGCAATAAAATTTTACTAGTCTTTCTAACTGAAATATTCTTCATATTGAAACTGGATTGAACTTATTTATTATTGACTAGCTATCTGAGGAAACATCTTAGGATGAATAGTTGCTAAAATATTTATTTTAAGACTTTGTATGCCTTGCTTTTAATAGCTGCTTCAGAAATTTCAAATTTAGATAGACAGCACTGCCATTATTTTATAAATTTTACATCATTCTTATTATTGTGTTATGCATCTTCGCTTTAATTTGAATTTGAATTACAGAAGAAATGACTAAACTTTGGCTAGTACGAAAACTTTCTAATTGCGCTTATTATAAATATAAGGATAGAAAGTGGGATCTCTCTAAATTGATGCATTATATATATATATACACACACACACACACGAAAAAAATCGTAATGTGTGTAATGTCTCAGAGGATTATTCATTAAAAACTCCTCTGATTCAGCAAAATAAATAAATAAATAAATAAAATAAAAATGTGTACTTTTCAAGCTATACAAATCATAACATATTTTTATACATCCAATGGTATTACAGGGAACAATACCAGTGTTTAGCTCCGTTTAAAAAGTTTTCAGCATTGTTTGTCTGCAAATTTAAACCTCATTTTCAAAGAACAAAGTCTAAAATTTTATTTGAAAATATACTACAGAAAACAATTAATCATGGTAAAATTAATCATATCTTTACAGGTTTGTTTCCAAACGTAGTGGGAGTTTCCTGAATATGTTTTTCTTATCAACAAAATTTATTTTCTTCCGTTGTTGGATGAAATATTTGTGTGAACAACAAGAACAATTTGCGATTTTTCATATCAGAATTTGGAGTTTCTTTACATCATATATTGCTTGAAAATAAAATAAATAATAATTTAAAAATAATCAAAAATTGTGCAAAACATTGTACAACAATTAATTTAATGTTATTGAAAACGAATTCTTTTGGATTTTAAATAATAAAAAAAAAATCTTTATCTGTGTTATAAGAGTTTTGGAAGCTATGGTGAAAGAACATCAAAATTTTGCTTCATTTTGGTTAATCTAATTCTCTTAAATATTCTCTTTAAAAGTCGCATTCATATCCCCCAGAATATATTAATGAACTAAATTTGTAATCAAAACACTTACACATTCTCCTTTCTTATAAGTGAAGATAATATAATTTTATAGTAAAACTCTTAACTCGAACAATTTGAGTAATTTAAAAGCATATCTTTTAAATACAGACTTTCACATTTTCTTAACAAAATCAGGTACATACAATGTCTATCTGAGCAAAATCTCCTTACAATAATGTGGTGTGGATGCTTGATGAAGGACTGCCAGCTCAAGTGGCGTCCTCATCATCTCATAGTGATTCAAAATTACGATTCCGCTCCAAACCAGCCCTAATTTTGTTTAAAAATGGAACGTTAATATTACTCAAATAAACAGATCTATATAAGGTCAAATAAATTTACATAATAATTTTCAAATGGAGGGAAGAAAGTATGCAGTATTTATAACTGAATTCATAATATATAGTACTATCTAGATCATTCCACTCAATTGTAAAAATGAAAAGGGTTTCGGATAGTAATTTAAAGCCCGCTATTTTAAATAGAAAGCGTTTAACTTTCCTTTGCATTTGAAAAGAAATCATTCAATTCACTCTTCCAATATAACCGCCAGTGCAATAGGATTTCTTCGAAATATTTCCGTGAATGGCCGTTTCAGGAAGATTTCAGTATTTCTTTCAATCACGTTTTGTAGCCTTTCACGGCTATTTTGGGGCTAAATAAATAGAAATAAAATTATTGTTATGTGTCATAAGGCCGTGGTGCAGTAGGATCAGTTTGTGTCACGAGACATTTGAACACGGCTATGTTCAAATTCGAAATGATTTCCCAATAACGTTAACAAATAACAAAATATATTTTATTTAAACTTAAAATAAGTTTTATTTGTTTATTTATTTCAATACAGTTAAAGAATTAGTTTTATTAAAACGACGGATTAAAACAGTTTTAAAGCATTTTCCATAATTCTTATTTGTTTTGTAATGCATATTATTTTAAATTTGAAGGATGATTTCGATACTTAAAGTGTGTGACCGTATTAAAAAGTTAAATTTTTTGCGAAATTATGTATATTTCTATTTAGTATTCTTAATGTTTTAATAAGTTCCTTTATAAAAATGTTAGAATTTTGTTACTAAGTCTAATTTTGAGGACGTTACACCGATTTTTACATTTGCCTACACATACGCTTTAATTCTATTTTACATCTTTAAATATTATTTCCTCAAATTCTAACTTTAGATAAAATTTTGTATAAAAATACATCATAAATTAAAATCTAATGCATTCTGGTTCAGATTTGGTGTAAAAATTTCTCAATAGGAACTTGAATAAGTAAAAATTTCTTCAGATTAGGTGTAAAAATTTATCAATAGGAACTTGAATAAGTAAAAATTTCTTGAACTAGAGAATAAGTAATTATTCATTCAGAAATATTTTGTAGTTGTTACTGCTTTACAATGTTGAAAAAGTTTAGAATTTCGTGTTGTTTTTCAATCAACCGCCAGTGTTTAAAGAATGGATAGAAATGCAGCTTATTTTTTAGTTCAGGAACTAGATAATATATTTCTTAAGCTATTTATGAGCTATCTGCGAAAATTTAAGCAAATCATTTGATAAACCTAAACTAGAAATCTTTTTCTTTATACCTACCTCTTTTTAGCTAAAGAAAAGAGCCTTTTACGTAACTTTTACTCAATTTAAAAACAAGGACTTTTGGGACTTAACTGATCTAATTTGGTTTCATAGTTTTTTTTCACAATCTTTTTTTATACAAATATTAAAAAAAATATTACAATTTCCGAATTTTTTTCAAAAAAATTCACCCCGAACGTAGTCACATTAACTATTACACAGAAAATCAAACTTTTAAACTTAATGGATTTATAGTCACTGAATTTTTATGAGAAATACTATTATTTTTGTCTTAATAATATAATATTTATATTAAAATAGATATTTTTAAAATGTATATAATTTTAGAAATGTAAAAAAATGTAACACTTTAGATTGAAAATTTTAGTTTCTACATAAACTTGTACACGATGCTTAAAATGAAAGAAAAATAATTTTATAAAACCAAGAGTCATTATATAAGATAATCCTTAAATATCCTTCTCTAATTTTTGAAGAATATAGAATTAATGAGCAAATTAATGAATAAACAGTATTTTTTTTTAAAATTTTGTCTGTATTAGTGAGATGATGAAGGAATATTTAAGTGACTGAATAGAGGGCTTTGTATAAAAAGTATAAAATATATAAAATGTTTTAAATTTCACCAAAGCCTTTAAAATATGTTCAATAATTTAAGAAATTAATTACTTCTATTAAGAGAATCTTTTAACGAAAGTTTGATGCTTATTTCTAGAAAATTTTAGATAATTAATTATTATTAAAGCAGCTAATTATTATAATGAAACTCCGGCAGCAAATATTGATTATAAGACTTAAAAAAATAATAAATATTATTGAAAGTATTGTTTCACTAGAAATCACAGAATATCAGAAAGTCAATTCTAAAACAAATGAAACTTGCAGATAATTAAGTTTCAAAATGACTTTCAAAATGATTTGTATGATATATGGAATATGTTTTTTGTGTAATCGTAGCATAGTTTATTCATCAGAATTGCAATGTAATCAATTAATAGTCTTCTGTCTTAAAACCATAAATAATTTTTGGAATGGTTCACTAAAATAAAAGCAAAATGCTATTATTTGGCAAATTAAAAATACAGCATCCCTGTGAGTTGAAACCTATTCAAATATGTAAATGTAACATATTGAGTGGATTAGCTCTAGTATGCTTTAAAAAAGGCCGTTAATATAACGAAACGAAACGAAACGAAACGAAACAAATTCCATTTGCAATAATAAAAGTATGCTAAACTGAATTTCCATTTAATTGGACATCTTCATGATTTTCTAAAAAAATACAAAAAAAAATCAAAAAATTATTAAACTAACAATTTTAGTTTATCTACAATTTTAAAACAAATTTATATAGCCGTATACCTTCATGAATATAAATAGTTTTGTGTGCCAGCTTTTTAAATTTCTATCCATACAAAAATTTTAAGCAAAAGAGCATTAATTATTAAGAATTTGCATTATTCGTTTATAGTTGAATTTAGGCAATTTTCTATGAATATTGTTGTATTTCATTTCAATGAGTGTTATATATAGCTTTATGTTCGTATACCCTCAATAAAGTATTAAAGTACATTTTAATATGAAATTGCGATATGCATTAATGTTACTTTAAGAGGTTACATTTGTGTCTGTTTATTGTATGAATTAATCTTCCTAATAACTCGAGTTCAAGGAGGTTATTTCATTAAAAACATAAATATTATGGTAATTTGTATAAAAACTGCAAGATGTTATTCACGGCACTGCCATTTTATTTTCTTATTTATTAAGTAAATAATGCTGATAATAAATGGAATAATTTAAATTATTATTATTATTATTACTTTGGTGTTGTTGTGTGAATTTTTTACAACAATGGAAAAAAATACACAAAATTAAACAAATTATGAAGTAATCAAATTAAATGAATTTCATAGCAAAAATGAAATGCATTATTGAAAACTATGCAAAGTTTTTTAAACATTTGCTGAATTTCAGGAAAAAATTGCATTGAAATTAAATTTAGATCATTAAAACTTTGTAATTTTAAAATATTTGAAAGATATTTTATGTGCAATGACATTTTTGGTTGTTATTTCAAATAAGCACCCAATTCCTTCCGTTTTTAATTAATTGCAATTTTAATTACAACTTCATAAATGTCGGTCCGAAGTGCCCACACATAAAGCATGTTTTTACAAATGTAGTAGCTATAAGTCAAATGAGTTATCTTGTAGAACAACAAAGTCTAGAAGAAAACAAATGGAATCCATATAATGTAAAACTGTTGACAAACGACGTTAAAAAAGATGACTGCTGCTACCTAAGAAGAATGCAGAATAATTCTAGAATTAATTTTTAGCAGAAATGTTATTACATAAAATATATTGAGGTGAGATTTTTTTTATTGTTTATTTAAAGTGTTTATACAGATTTTCCTATTTCTACAGAATTAATGCATAAAATTCCGGATAAGAAATTTTGAAACCTTCATTCATACGAATTTACTTATTTTAAAGAATAGGGATTTATATTGTTTCTCTTTTTTTAGAAATATGGAATCGGTGAAAATTATATTCATATGAACACGGGGTTTTATTTTTTCTTGTATAATCAAACGATTTATTTCAACCACTGATTTTTGTCTTTGGAATTCTTTTTTATTTTATAAATAACGCTAAATTTGAATTACCTCATAAATGTAAAATTATTTCATTGAATAGGTTTAATTAAAAATAAATAAATATGTTAGTTCATAATAATTACATATTTTCAAACATAGGGAGATAACTTAACTTTTGCCATCAACATGGTGAGTTAATCAGCTGCTGCTCTCTTGAAAAATTCTTTGACTTTTTTTCTTGTATACTTTTTAAGAAAATGTCGATTTGGAGCCGAGAAAAGGCACAAATAATTTTGTATTATAACCATATATAAATTGAAATTAAATTTATCCGTACCATATGGGGCTAATTTTTATTTTTAAAAGTTATAATGTAATGACTTCAGAAAAATTACTAAAACATGAAAAGATTCATTGTTAAATTTTGAATACAAGCATGCTTCTTTTTATTTTTATTAAAGTATTATGAATATCGAAAATTTATTTGATATTTGAAAACTAACTATTATTCCAATTTCTGCTCAGATCATACGAAAATTAACTACCCAGATGAATATTTTTTTATCACTTTTGGATGATACACTTCAAAAAAAAAGATATATCGATTCCTCTGTGCCATGGAATTTACCTGCAGAATTTGATGCTGAATAGAAAAGTACAAAATGGAAATTTCCCGCTTCGAAATCCCCCCCCCCTCCCCACTGTATAAGAAACGGTAGAATGAAAACAAAGAGAATGAAAAACACAGCCCTAGACTACTTTAAAACTATCTAAAGTTTACGATTCTACTGAATGTTTATGATCAGAAACAGAATATCAAGAAAACACGCAGAAAAAAAGTCGTAGGAAAACATTTCATTCAATCAGCTCTTGCAGCAACTTGTATGCAACATGCACTTACGGGAAGCAATCTAAAGGACTCATCGGGATAGTACTTATTTTGACGAGAAAGTTTATTTGTTTCCTTTTAACGAAGGGTTTTAGAGAAAAATAGAACAAAGATGTAACTCCCCTAAAAGGCAATATAGATACAAGTTGTTATTTTTTCGTAAAACTGGGGACGAAACATGATGACGATGATATCTCTAACATGATGAAAGTATTTAAAGATTTCTTTGTTAAGACGAAATGTTTAAACAGTATCGTTGTTCTTACTACATACTAAAGTAATAAAAATAGCAAACAGTCCAGGTGATGGTTTATTGGGGGTTGCACTGTAATTATACTTGCAGTAGAAAAAAGCCTGTAATTTTATATTAGAAATCTTGAAAACATATCACACATTTTTAATACGAAAAAATTAAATATATAATAATAGGATATATATTTTAGAAAACAGGACTCAATTGTGAAACAGTGCATCACTTTCGTTTAAAAAATTATTTGTAGTTTAATAGCACATATACTGTAGATATAATTATCTACAGTAAATAATGAAAATTGTCTTTATACTAGATAAAAAATAACATTTAAAAAGACATTTTTGTTAGACGAAAACTAAAAATTACAATTCAACGATTTATTAACAATTTATATTAAAGAAAAGTTTTACATGATTTTGGAAATTTTAGGTGCATTAAATTAAAGCTTTTCAAATATCTTCTCATTGGAAAAAAATCATCAAATCAAAAAAATAAATTGATGATATATCTATCGCGAATCAATTATTTAAAGAATGATCAACTGAATAATTTAGGTGTGATAGTTTCGTTTTCCTCCATAGAAATCTTTCATAAATTTTCTGGTATCATAAATGTACATGAAGATGCTTATCGAGGAACTACAAGAAAAACTTGTTATTTTTTAATATTAAAAATACGGTAAAATAATTAATATTGATTAGATCGATCTTAAATGGTAGAGAATGGGTTATGTCAAGTGGATGCCTTGATTCTGAAGTCACTTCTGGTTCAACTAACTCGCCGAAGGCTACTGAATCACACTCTCTTAAAAAATCATATTGACCACTTGGCTGCTATTGAATTTTTGAAATCTGTGTTGATGAATTGGTTTTACAATGTAACCATTTTTTATAAAACTATTCTTGTTTAATAATCATTAAAATTATGAAAACTCTATTTTGCCAAGCTTATACGTTTACTAAGGTCACTATCCTTAGTGTGATTTGCAGTGTGATTCTGTTTCTATTTTTTTAAGCTCAGCACTTAAGGTGAATTGTATTTACTCACATATTTTACGGTAAATGCGATTAATCCAGTGATTATGAATAATTATCAGTGATTATTAAAAATGCATTTATTCTAGATTACCAAACACACACACACATACACAAATATACATATATATATATATATATATATATATATATATATATATATAGCTTAAAAAATAGAAACAGAATCACACTGAGGATAGTAACCTTAGTAAACGTATATATATATATATATACAAAAGTATTAAAATCAAGTTAATAGGAAAATCAAAAAAAAACCAAATAAAAATTGAACCAAAAAAATATATATATAAAAAAGAATCCGGCCTGAAGACTTTTTCAAGGGTCACAATCAGGCAGGGATTCAAAGAAAGGGATTTTTTCTGTGAGGATTCCAAAAGATTTAATTCTAACAGATACAAATAAAAATCAACTTGAGGCTACCTTTCTGGATTTAAGAATCGAAATTGCTAATGATAAAACAATAGTTGGTATATACGATAAAAGGGATGAATTCAACTTTAAAATAAAAAAAACTATGTAACTACCATTCTAATCTAAACTCTAAAATTTTCAAAAATCTAATTTTCTCACAAGTAAACAGGATCACAAGGGTTTGCAATAATAAAAATTCCTGTATTGAAGCATCAAATAACCTCATTAAAAATTTAATTAAAAATGAATTTCCTAGAAATTACTGTCATGTCAATTTTTTAATTAAACAAGATATGGTTTGGGATTAATCCTTTGGCTTAAATTAAAATAGGACTTCCCTTGCATTTTAGATAACTCAATAGATGGCGCTGGGAGCCTACAATTTTTTACCTAATTTAGCGTTAGCATTTTTACCTTTAGTGTTTTTAAAAAGCGAGAATCACAATCGATAGCTTAAAAATTCCTTGACTGCTGATGGTATGTACTGGTCTTTTCGTTTTTTCCTTTAGTGCTATTTTGTTTTTATTGTTATTTTTGTTATTGCATTTTTACTTTGTAGTGGTTATTTTCTTCTAATTTGTTGTTTTGTATTTTCCGTTCTATTAAAATGGTATATCTCTTGGGCCTAATTTCAGGGGATTTTCGGGTCACAAGGGATCATTATTAGACTAATGTCTGCATTTCCACACAGAAAAAAATCCCTTTCTTTGAATCCCTCCCTGAGGGTGACCCGTGAAAAAGTCTTCAGGCCAGATTCTTTTTTATATATTTTTTTGGTTCAATTTTTATTTGGTTTTTTTTGATTTTCCTATTAATTTGATTTTAATACTTTTGTATCAATTCATCTGTGTTTTAGAAGTAGCTGCAGTTGCGCTCTCTAAATACTATGAAGTTCTTTTTTGGTTTTAGTTTGAATAGTTAATAATTTTTAGTTGCGATTTTGAAACTGTTTTGTTTCGTTTTCAAACTATTTCTTACTATGGATTGATTACGTGTTCTTGCATTTGGTTGGAATTAAGCTGCAGGTGCGCTTTTCCACGAACTGCAAATTTTAAAATATTTTAAATAGTTTTTAAAGGGGTTTTCAAAAGGTTTTTTTAATATATTGCCTAAAAAATTTTAAAATTTAAGAATTTTCAGATCATTTCCCTGAATTTACTTTTTCGAAAATTCCATGTTTTTTGGCGTTTGGGATATATTTTCATTTTAATAAATAAATTAAACTATGCAAGAAGTTAATAACGAATTTATCATAGCGCATGGCCAAGGGGCACTGTGGATAGCTTTGTGTCAGGAGCATTCACGGAGAAAAAATTACTGACACAATCGTTTTGTTTAAAAAATCTTAAAAATACAAAAAATATATATAAAATTTGTGGAAACGGGAAGTGTAAGACATGTCCATTAGCGGATAAGGAACAGATCAAAAATGAAAACTCAAAATTACATATATTCTGTAAAAACAAAAACTTGATTTAGCTCCTTAATTGTTCAGAATGTAATTTAAAATATTTTGGCCAAACTAGCACCGAGCTTAATTTAAGAATTAACTATCACAGATCTGAACTGGAGCATTTTCAAAACCATAACTTTAACAATATTAATATCTACATTCTAGAAGACAATATTAACGAATTAAACAAAAGATTAGATCTGGAAAACATTTGTATTTGCAACCTGAAAACTTTATTTCCTTATGGTCTCAATAGTAAATTAAATGGGGAAGGTATGCAGATTTAAACAATAATTGCATTTATAACAAATTTAACATATTTAAAAATTTTCTAAATAAAGATAACTTTTCTAAAAGTTTTAAAACAGGTAAAGGAAAAGGAGGCAATTTTCAAATTATATTTGAAGAATTTCAAAATTACTGTAATCTGGAAAACAATAGTGAAAACATTCACAAAATTAGGAAATACATTTTTGGTCTTAGAAATAATAAAATTAAATGGTTTTTAAATAATAATTTCGGTTAATTAGAGTTTAAAAATTCGTACACAAAATGTATTATTCTAGATCTTATTAAATGTAAACTTAACATTGGAAAAAACGATTTACTTTTTAATAATAAAAATAATGTTTACAAAGAATTCTGTGTGATTAAATTCTTGGATATTTACTTCGAATATCTAAAATTACCCAAAATTATACATAATAATAATATATTTTTTCCTCTTTCAGATAAAACATCTGTATCAATAGCGTTTAGTTACACTTCAACTTTAAAGAAAAAAAAATGTAATTATAATTACTATAGCAAAATTTTAGATAAAATAAATAAAACAGATTGTTACTGTAACAAAGAAAACTATAAAGATTTTATAGATGTTGATAAAGGTCATATTATTACAGGAAATTTAAAAATTATTGAATCCAACTCTTTAAGAGATTTGATAGGAAGAGGAACAAAATTTAGATTAAGAGAAAAATAAACCATAACAAAATTTTGATTTCTATTGGTAATGATTTGGATGTTTTTATTGCTAAATTATCTAGAAAATACCATTGGCCTGCGGAAAGTTTCGGGGAATGGAAAGTGAGAATTTTAAAGGAAATTAAAAATAAAATGAATACTGATTTTGACAGATCTAAAGAACGTGGGATTTATTTTAGTAAAACATTAAAAAACGAAATAAAAAATTTAAAAAAAAAATTTGTCATTACAGTAATAGATAAATTAGCAAATAATTTCTGTTTAATTTGTAAATATTATTATAAGGAACTTTTAATTAATGAATATAACTCTAATGCAACTTATATGTTAAAGAACACAGGGAAAAAGGAATTAGATAAAAGAATGCTAGTTTTCGTAAAAAAAAACCAAAACTAAGACTTGCTCTCTTAACTATCCTTATTTATTCCCAACAGTTAAATTTCATAAAAATCTATTAAAATTCAGATTCGTAATCTGTAGCACTGGCAGTTATAATTACTATACGGGTAAACATTTCTTTAAATACTTAAAAATTATCCTGGACAAAATAAAAAATGAAGACAACTTTATTATTTCTAGTAACAAAGAAGTATTGGATTTTCTTAAAGATAACAACATTAATAAACTTAATACTTTTGATTTCGAAAATTTATACACTAATCTACCTCATGAAAAATTAATAAAGGTCTGCACTCTTATATATGACGAATATTTAAATGAAAATATAATTCCTAAAAATAACTGGCTTGAGTTATGTAATTTTAATATTACTGAAAATTACGTTTTTAATGGTATTAATTTTTATAAACAAGTCAAGGGCATTCCAATGGGAACAGCTTTCTCAAGTGCTTTAGCTAATATTTTCCTACATTACTATGAGAAAAAAATAATTGAATATAATTTAATAAACGGGTGGAGATATATTGATGACCTACTTTTGATTAACTTCGACAATACTAATATTGTTACTAATTGCTTTCCAAAAGATTTAATTCTAACAGATACAAATAAAAATCAACTTGAGGCTACCTTTCTGGATTTAAAAATCGAAATTGCTAATGATAAAACAATAGTTGGTATATACGATAAAAGGGATGAATTCAACTTTAAAATAAAAAAAAAAAACTATGCAAGTACCATTCCAATCTAAACTCTAAAATTTTCAAAAATCTAATTTTCTCACAAGTTAACAGGATCAAAAGGGTTTGGAATAATAAAAATTCCTGTATTGAAGCATCAAATAACCTCATTAAAAATTTAATTAAAAATGAATTTCCTAGAAATTACTGTCATGTCAATTTTTTAATTAAACAAGATATGGTTTGGGATTAATCCTTTGGCTTAAATTAAAATAGGACTTCCCTTGCATTTTAGATCACTCAATAGATGGCGCTGGGAGCCTACAATTTTTTACCTAATTTAGCGTTAGCATTTTTACCGCTAGTGTTTTTAAAAAGCGGGAATTACAATCGATAGCTTAAAAATTCCTTGACTGCTGATGGTATGTACTGGCCTTTTTGTTTTTTCCTTTAGTGCTATTTTGTTTTTATTGTTATTTTTGTTATTGTATTTTTACTTTGTAGTGGTTATTTTCTTCTAATTTGTTGTTTTGTATTTTCCTTTCTATTAAAATGGTATATCTCTTGTGCCTAATTTCAGAGGATTTTCGGGTCACGAGGGATCATTATTAGACTAATGTCTGCATTTCCTCACAGAAAAAATCAATTTCTTTGAATCCCTCCCTGAGGGTGACCCTTGAAAAAGTCTTCAGGCTGGATTCTTTTTTAAATACTTTTTTTGGTTCAATTTTTATTTGTTTTTTTTATTTTTTTTTTCCTATTAACTTGATTTTAATACTTTTGTATCAATTCATCTGTGTTTTAGAACTAGCTGCAGTTGATAAATGCAATTTTTAAAACGTTTATATATATATATATATATATATATATATATATATATATATATATATATATATATATATATATATATATATATATATATATATATATATATATATATATATATACATATATTTATATATTCGTTTCAAATCTACTTTTTCTATTTTATGGCCAAAAATTACAAAATAAATAAATAAAGAATAAAAGTAATACTCTTAAAAATTATAGAATACGAAAAACTAATAATTCCCGATCTCACCAATGGAGTAAGACTGGAGGATTTAACTTCTTTTTTATGTATAAGAAAAAACCTCAGTGGTGTTAAATTAGTTAAACAGTTACTGAACGATGGAGGTAACTTAACTATAACATGTTTTTTCTCCAAATTTTTTTCCCAAGTAGTTTTACCTTACCTAGCTCTGATAATATTTACCGTGTACTAGTAGCAAAGAGAAAAATCCAATCGCATTTAAAAAACAAGAATTTCAAAACATTTTTTTCATTCCTATGTATTTTTTTATATTAAACTTTATACATTTTTAATATACTTAATAACACAAAAGGAAAAAAAAATATTTTACAATATTTCTTACTTTAACTTTTCTTTCTAGAAAAACTTTCGCAATTTTGGAAAGATTTGATAAATGCTTGTATATTTATTGTCTTTATGTGATAGATGCAAGATCTTTACAATATTCGACTCTTGTCAAATTACAATTATTTTTTCAAGAGTCTAAAAGAAACAAATAATGTCCATAAAAGTTAACGTAAATAAAAATCAAGGTAATTTATCATAATTAATTTAATTTTATTATTGAAGTCTCCTCATTTCATAACTTCGTCAGTTATTCTGTTAGGAAAATAACTTTTTTATATAATACATTATTTTTTTCGTAATCTTAGCCTTTCAACTTTGTCTTTCAATTCTGTTTCTCACTAACTATTATTATTGAAAATTCAGATTTTTTTTTTTCAAAATAGCCATAGTCAATTTTAAGTATAATAAATGCCATAATTACATACTATCATATTTTGCAAAGTATTCATTCATGTAAGAAAAATATGAGTTTGTTTTTATGCTAAATAAACCAAAGAATTGTAAACATTTTCATACATATCTTCGTAATTACATAGTGTAGATTTATTTTATTTCTGTATTTTACATTTAATTATGTTTTTTGGTGAAAACGGGGCTTTTATATAAAAAAAAATGTGATTTTATTTGTAAACATAAGCATCCGAAACTCGGCGACAATAATATAGAGTGCAAATCTGGATCAGTGCAGTTTGAAATTTAATAGATAAATACTTATATTTTTCCAATGCTAATCAAGTTTTAAGAAAGAGAACAATCTAAAATACGCCACGGTAATGCTAAAAACGTGTAAAGATGTGAAATGAAATTGATCATCTTACTTAAATGTGAATCCCATATTATGAACTACATAAGGCTACAAAATACCTAAATCCGTCTGATTGGTGGATTACTACGCATGGTATACAGGTGATTGAGCTGGCCAATGTAACAATTCTATCTTTAAGATCTTGAAGAGCAGTAGTAAGAACATGCAGAAAAATTGATGAAAAATTTCAGTCTCTGCTTCCTTTGTTTGTGGAATTCTTATGTTTAGGTTCGAAAGCAGTTTGAATACATTCAACGTTTTTATCGATGTGCGAATGGCAACCGTTGCTTTACTTTTTGTTTATGCTACCATTTTCTATGCATTTCTTGCACCTTGCAGCGAATCTTTTTAGAATTTGCAACAAAATGTAAGCTGCAATTCAACAATGGATCCACTGCAGCAGGCTTCACTTTTCCTGGGGCACCTTTTTTTCTTAAGCAAAAGACTATACCGTTTCTGCTAAGATTACTCGGGTGCAATAAAAGTAATAAATGTTCCCCCTATCTAAAGAAGTATTGAATGTTCTCTATTTATTGTAGTTTCCCCAAAATTAATATTTTAAATTTAACACTACATATACATATATATATATATATATATATATATATATATATATATATATATATATATATATATATATATATATATATATATATATATATATATATATATATATATATATATATATATATATATATATATGGAATTAGTGAAATTCTGTATTTTTCTGAAAATATACATCGCCCTTCCGGAAATATTACATCTCATTATATTAAAGTTTAAAATCATTTCTGAGCCTTTTAAAAATACAAATAAATTTTTTAAATGGCTTATTTAGCGGATGTGAATTTTTTAAATAAAATATTAATGATTTCAAAGGATTTTATGCTTAATTAACAACAAATCATTTCGTTATTGCAATGAAATTTAAATCGTTTTCACTGTTTCTAGGCAAAACATTTTTTACATTAATTTCTTCTATCTTTTAAAGATGAAAAACGGATTGCTGTATATCTTTTCATATTCCTTGGAAATTTTATAATATATTTTTACTTTTTTTATTTCCTAATTTTTTTTAGTTTTTATTAATTGAATCATTTCTATGAAATATGTTATATATGATGATTGCTATATATGATAGTTTGAAATATTATGGTTCTGAATCTTTAATCTTCTTATTAATATGCATGCTATCCAAATAATTTATTATTATCATTTCACTCAAGGGAAATGCGACGCATTTATTTTATGTTGGAAGTCTACTGCGCATTTTGCAAGCAGAATAAGTCAGTGAAGTTTCGAAGCCGCAGAAGACACAGTGGAGTTAGATGTTAAATATCGCGAATAATTTTCTGTGCAACTGCGATATCGTGAAATTTGAATCCATTTAGGAAGATTCCTTTACAATTCTTACAATACAACTTACATTCATATTTAAGTACATTTTAATCGCTTCATGAACAACGATGAATAAATAAACTGAAATAGCATTCTTTGCTAACCAGCTTTTCCGGCCAGATTACCCATTTTTTAGTCTATTAAACAATTAATATGAATAAAATATTTAAAACGTCAGCTTTTTATTTGAAACGACTGAAAAATATTAATTCAATTGAAAGAATCTGCCGCAAATCACTTTTAGAGATTTTTTAAATGTATGTATTACAAAATAAAAGCGAAAGTGAAAATCAGATTACCAACTTAAGGCCCAAAGAAAGCAATTTCTTTTTTCTTAAAATGTTAACATTGTCAATATCACGCAATTTAATATTTTAGGAATGAGTATGAATTTTATTATAACATTAAAAACTTCTCAACATATTTCATTAACTAAATTTTAACAAAAATATGTAAAATAATGAAATAAATTGTAGAAAAGGAGAAATGAATATAATTTAAATAGCAATTTTTCGAATTTTAGATAATTCAAATATCCTTTTTATGAGATGAATAATTTTAGAAAGTTTGGCAATTTATTTCCATAGGTAAGTCATTGTGATTACGAATCTGGCGACGGTTATACTTTATTTCTGACGCCTATTTTATCATTTCTTTTACATCCTTTGCCCTCTAACTGAATAGAAATTTCGGTAAAACTGAATCCTCACAAGAACATTTAAAATAAAATTCAAATCTATAACGATTAGTAAGCGTTAAATTAAGTGTAGATGTAAAAACTTTCAATAAAATAGTCTGAAACGTTCCTACAGCAATTCGTTTTCATTTGACTGTCCTTGGTAAAAAGTATTATGTAAGTACCAAAAACTTTAGCATTTTATATAGAGAGATAGCTAATGACTGCTGATGAAAAAATAAAATGATATATTTTACTATTAGTAAAAATATATGCATGGGGGATTTAGTAAACTGAAAGTTTCATAGCTGCAAACGTATTACCTTTTTTGGAATTGCTGAAAATCTCAATGATATTTCGATGTAAGCTTTGTGATATAAAAATATTTTTTTCTTTCAGCATGATTTCCACAGCCAGATTTTAAAATAATAGACCCACTATTAATAAACTGAAAGGTATAATTAAATCAAACTAATTTGTTTGTTTTTTTAACATATGAGAGGATTTGTTCATATTTTATTACAATGTTCGGAGATAATCAGATAACGAGAGTAATAGCTGAATAGACGAAACTATTCCAAATTTACGCACCAAGTAGTAGCAGTTGCTAGAAACGGTGATTCTGAACGTTGTTCGTAATGAAACTACAAAGAAGGATTTGCATTTTAGAAATAAAACTTTATATATTGAAATTATTTTTAAGTTCTTGTAACTTATATTACTTGCTATAAATTTTTCCAATATATATTTTTGAGGAAATTTAAATATATCATAGTTATTTTCAGTTTTTATAAGATTACAGAATCATTCTTATAAAGATAATTTTTGAAATTCAGTTGTGAATTTTTGTGAAACACAAGCAAGTTAAACAGCTATTGCATTTTTTATAAAATTTCAGATTGGAAAATTGAAAATTGAGAGAGATTGATTAACCCATTGACCGTCAGCTATCAAGTTTCTGAATCTTCATAACCTTTACTGTAAAAAGAGAAAGCACTGACAATTTTCTACATCGATGCTGATTTTAGAAAAAAAATTTTTACGCTTTCAGTGTAATTATCAAAAACTTTCTACGTTCCATTATAAAAGGGATTAGTTAGAACGACTCTCTAAGTTCCAACCGGTTAAAGGGTTAAAACCAAATTTAGTGATGAAACAACAACAATAATAATAATTACAGTCCTCTCAAAGAGAAACTAAAAATTATATATAATAATACTCATTACATTAGTAAAATCTAAGAAAATTCCTAATTCTTGCTTACTAACTGAGCACAATATATATATGTAAGCCCCAATTATTCTTAAAATGTAATAAAAAGGAGAGACGGCAGTTCGTGAAGCCACATTTCGCAGAGCGTGAGATTTTTAACAGCCGTTTGCAACTCATCCTCCGTGACTTGTTTACAAAAGGGAGTTAATTATGCGAGAAGGGGGAAAAAAAGCTGAGTGTTGCAAAAGGAGCAAACGTCATCTTTTCTGGAACAGAAAGGTGATAATTAGAATAAGAAGGATACTAACTGATCAATTAATTGCTACAATATCAAACTTTATTTAATTTCCTGAGACGTGTTTCTGCCAATACATAAATGGCGGATCATATCATGAGAATGATATCAAACTTATTATTTGTCTTGGGCATTTTTCTTGAAAGCATTTATCTATTTATCCACGATGAATAAAATTTATTTATTTTGTTGTTCTTATTAAACAGCGAATATTCGAAGAAATTATTTATTAAATTATGATATTTAAATTGCATTTTTTGAAACATTTTTCAAAAGAAACATTTAAATTTTGTCTACTGTAGGTTAGGAGCTAGTTATAAACATAAAACTTCCTCTAATGAAACATTATATTTTATAATCATAAGATTCAATCAAGATTCTGTTTAGAATAAAAATTCTACTAAACAAATGGAAAAATAAAATTAAATGGATGAATTGTTTAAATGGAAGATTGTTAAAGATTTGTTTAGTGAAATATGTAGAGAATCAAGAAATACTTTGTACATTCCTTCTACGCCTAATCCGATTATAGCTAAGTATAAGCTAATAAAATTTTTAAAAAAATTTCAACGTAACAATCTACACAAATATTGTTGACAACTTATGCTTGGGATGTATGCGAAAATGCAGAAGAAATATAAGCAAAGTCTTAATTATTGTTCTAATTTTAATTTATAAAAACAGTATCAAAGGTTTAATAAGTGGTTCGTGCATTTTCTTGAAGGAATAACGAATTCTAGTATCACGGTTTCCTTATCTAGGATTGCCAAATATCCTAGTAACATGCTGTATAAACTGTCAACAATAATACACACAAAAATCAAAAATTATTTGCAAGAACCATTCACCAAACTATCGTAATGAGTGCAGAAATGTAGAATAGCTCTTTATATTAAATAAAATGTTATGTATCAGGTTTTATTATGCTTAAATTATTTTACATTACTTTTGATATGTGCACACAACAAAATAATAAATTAGTCAAAATACTTATAAATAGCAAAATGTTTATAAAGCGAAAGCAAGTCATTTATTTACCTATTTATAGTTTCATAATAATTTTGTAAAGAGGCTCTTCTCTTCTTCAAAAACTTTTAACTAATTTTACATTCAAAATATGCTTTAAATTTAAAAAAAAGGTTTAATGGAAATAATATTTTATGCTTTCAACACGCATAAATTTCAATTTACCTCTTGTATTTTATGTACCCAATATTAATATTATGTTCCCTGTTTGGAAACTAAAAATAATTTTGAATTCGAAATTTGTAAATTCGTGTTAGCAAATTCAATGAATTCGTTTCTTTTAAGTGTTATTCGTTTCATAAAATAGGTTTTCTTTAGCAATAAATTTCTGATTTTTCGATACGTCTGCATATATATATATGCATATTTTAAAATAAAAATTATAATAATTTATATTCTGTATAAAAATATATTCGTATAAGATTGCAGTCAAAGAAGACTACTTTGGAAACTATTTTTATACATATAATTTGAGAAGAATTGTCAAAACATATTTTTGAGTCTGACAACCAAGACCTAGTCTTGAAATTCTACGTATGCAATTTTGCATTTTCTTTCAATCCTCTTGCAAAATATTCGAAATACTGAATGCATTAAAATTACTTGCATTTTCAGTCAAACCAGGAATACAATTTATTCTTCAGACCATGAAAGCTGAAGGAAATAAAACAAATTTTAGAAAAAGATTAAAATTGAAATAATAAAACAAAGAAATTGGAACTCAAAATGTAACTTTCAGTTTTGCTCAGATTAAAGTTTCATATGAGCCATAAGAGTAACGTGCGGTTAAATTAGGTTTTCAAAAGAAATAATCTTTAATAGTTAATGTTAGCCTCATTTTGAGCCTCTTAGTGAGTCTCTTTTTTATCTCTCAAAATAAAAAAAAACACATTAAGGAAAAATAAGCATTATTTAATTAATTTTAATTCTGCAAAATATAAAGATATAAAGTTAATGATTTAGCTTTTAATGAATATGACTTTAATCGTAAATATCTATTATCTTTAATAAGTAATTATTATAAAAATTTCACCGAAACTCTGTCAAAATTTAATTTTTTTCCTTTTCCAGGGAAATAATTTAATATGTTTCCCAGAGTAAGAAATATGAGATTTTGAAAATTATATTACAATAGAAATAATAAACAACGAAGCTCTTTTTAAGTTAGTAAAGTTTTAGTTAGTAAGTAAAATCTACAATTAATTGATTGAGAAATTCCTTAGTTTTAAAATATTAATTTTATTCAAATTAGTTCAATTCTATTCAAAACTAATTAAACCAATTAAGGATTTAACTGTTATTAAGGCATAAGTAATTTTATATGTGAGTTTATTTACGCTTTATTAGAGCAAAAGTTCAAGAACTTTGCAAAATAATTTAATTTTTACTCAAACAAATATTAAATAATCTATTTTTACTTTATTTTTTTAACTTATCAACATCACCAAAGCTAACGTTTTAACAGCATAAAAATAGTTAATAGTGGCTGCTATACCTATCAAACCTATCAAACAATACCTATCAAACTACAAAAATTAGGGTTCTGAAATATAGTGAATTTTATTTGTAATTAGTTTTTATTTTCTTTTGGTTATTATTTCTGTGTTTTTTTATAAATATGTTTTCTTTTTATTATATTTTTTTATATTTCATTTCTTTTTCTTACTTATATTGAAACAAAGACATTTTTTTCTATCCCTTCAACTTTTCATGCGTTTCCATTTCTCTTTTTACATAACAAATTTTTTCAGACAGACAATGCAAATTAAAAAAGCATAGAGCTTTTTAAGTCAGCATTTTTTAGTAACTTAAAATCTCAAAAATTCTACAGGTACTTAGTTAATTTATAGAATAATTTCCATATTATTAATTTTTTAATAAACAGCAGTAACTACACGAGCAAAAAAAAAAAAAAAAAAAAAAAAAAAAAACGTTGAAAACGCCATTTGAAATATTGTATCGAAATTGTTATTGTTAGATACTTAGATACTTCATTTCATATAATGATATTAAAAGTACTAAAACGTTTAATTAAGAAACAATAGAAAAGAAAATCTAAACGATTTATTTATATGTTTTTTTTAGTGTTTTGCGTTCTTTCATCTGATTATAAATTGTATATTAATATTTACTGGTAATGTATCAGACAATAATGTTCCGAAATTCGATGAGCCTTCACCCTTTTTTAATCAAAAATATAATTAAAAACGCATTTCTAATTGGAAATTTTAATCCCAAATAAACAAGCATATCGAAAAAAATCACTGTGAATGTAAATAATGATTTTTTTTGATAATTTACTTTTTATATATATGAAGAATTTTTCAGATTTTTTTTAATTTCAAGTTTCAAAACAAAATTTCAACTCAACACCTCAGATTTCATTCACTTTGTTATGAAAATGCATTCTTTTTAAGCTGGACTCTCTTCTTTTCAGCTTTCTTCCGAGTTTCAATATTGCAAATTCCCTTTTATAAGCAAGTGTCAAACTTTCGCATCTCTTAGCTTTACTTCGCATGGTTATTTTGTTGTGAAAAGCTTGAAAAAAACTAAACAGAAAATAAAAAAGAACAGTAAAAAGAGATATATAAGCAGGGTAGAGTCTTACCCTTGGTTTCGAATACTTCTTTTACCCTACACATCATATCACCAGAGCAACACTTCTTTTTTTATTTTTCCTCTACTCTTCACCTTGTACGATTGCATTCAGCATGTAACAGAGTAAAACATACTAAAAAAAATAATATATATATATATATATATATACCTTCTCTCTTTCGTTCCTTTTCTCTCTTTTGACCGATTCGAATTGAAAGTATATAAAAGAATAATAATAATAAAAAAAAAGTGAAGAAGCGGCTGACAAAGAAAGGAGAAGCCTTTAGGCATGATATTTGGAAAGTGAATTCGAGTTGACAACTGTTTAGTGCGGTTGAAGTTTTTTTGGAAAACGACACTGAAGAAAGTTCTTTGAAGTACGTGCGCATTGTCATATCTAACGTTTTAATCTCCTTCAACAGGAGTTTAAAAAAGGCGTAAAGTATCATAAGCGTAGAAAAATATGCCGGCTTTTTATTGTAAACAATAACGTCTTCCGTAGTAAAATCTTTTGTGGTTTCAAATTTTTGTGATTTTTTTAAGAAATCCAATGAGGAAAGATAGGTGATAAAGTTTGATAGTTTGAAAAATATCATTTAAAAACGTTTCACTTCAGAAGAAAAATATTTGCTGAAACATGTTTTTTCATTTCTTTACAATAAAAGAGATTTGTGCCTTCGTTTTATTAAAAATATATTTTTTGAAATATAGTTCAACGAAATTTGTGTGATGTTTTTTTAATGAATAGAATAATACTCATCTTTCAGATATTTTTTTTATACTTGTATCATTGTTTACAGTTTTTGATCATTATTTAATATAAATTGGACAAATAACATTTTACAGTTTATTTATAAGTGAATTTTTATAGATAACAGAAGGGAAAAATTCGAAAAGAAAAAGAAATATGAATTTGTTTCTACAAATAAAAATAGTGATAAATAGTATAATTCAAAAGAACTATAAATAGTGATGTTACTAAATGTTAATAACATAATATAGTTTATTTATAAGTGACTTTCTATAGATAACAAAAAGGTAAAATTCGAAAAAAAAATTATTCCTTCGATTCTTCAAATATCTGATTTGAAATATTCCAAAAGGGGTATAATTAATGAAGTTACTAAATGTTAACAGTGATGTTATTAAAAGCGAGATTAGGTAAACTTCCTATAGATGTATTATTAGAAACATGCATCGATTAATTTGATAGTATAATTGAGTATTTAATGATAATGTTCTGATATAAAAATACAGTTTTAATTATACATTTTTGTAATTATATATTTGTGTGATTAATTAAAAAAATTCATACTTAATTATAAAACATAAATACTTCTAATGAAAATGCCTTAAAATACTTCTAATGAAAATTTCTTAAAATACTTCTAATGAAAATGCCTTAAAATACTTCTAATGAAAATTTCTTAAAATACTTCTAATGAAAATGCCTTAAAATACTTCTAATGAAAATGACTTAAAATACTTCTAATGAAAATGCCGTAAAATACTTCTAATAAACTTAGAAGAACCTTTTGGATTTTTAAATAATGCATCCGCTAATTCAATTAAAAAGTACTGAAGTAACTATTTTACAATATGAAATCTAATCAATCAACATATTTTTTTTAATTTTCTTTGATATATGAGAAAAATAATTCTCTATATTTGGTTGAAGAATGAGAGTAATTTGATGAATTACTTGCATTTTGCATCCTTCTTTAAATGCCGAATTGATAATGGTGATGAAGTCAGAATTCGCATCCTACATAAACACGGTAAGATTTATGTCAACAATCGTTAACATCCATAATGTTAAATTATGCAATACGAGATATTATGTTTTCGTTAGAATGGAAAACCAGTGGGCAAGAATTTCTGCCAATGTATAACAAAAACCTAATATTTGCTGATTTTATAAATAACAATATGTTTATTCACTAGAAGTATCAATGCAGTTCTTCCTTATTTCGATATCGTCTTAATGCGTCAATATTTAATGCGTTATTTTAAATAAAATTAATCTAAATTCAGCAAATATTAAGGATGTGGATTAACAATACAAATAACATAAAATCTTGTTTCACTTTTATAATACAAGAAATTAAACAATTCACTATTTAATTTAGAATAACGTAATCAGCTTAAGTTTGGTATAATTTAAAGATAAATATTTGATATCTGGTAAATTATTTTATTTTAAGAAAATTGTGATTTGTGAAAAAAAAAAAGTTATATTTCTCGTTCTTTTCCTTCAGAAATTGAATGACATCCAATTCCTAATACATGGAAATACTTTTATAAATGTTAATAAAAATTGGTGTTTTATTAAAAATATGATTTATATGAATTTCCAGTTACAATTTTTAGCTGAGTACACTGTTATAAATAATATCTTCGCACTAAATCCAATATGTTGCAATAATGAAAATCATTTTTTAAAGTTTGATTCAATAAAGAATAAAAAATTATTCATTATCTATTTATTTATTATTCTTTCTATTTTTTGATTATTGATGTATTAAACGAAAAATTATTACTGATGTATCAATCTTATTTGTACATCTTACATTAAATATTCGTGTCGTTAAACCAAATTTTAATAATTTTCATTACGAAATTTTCTTTTCCAGTCTTCAAATTTTCTCAGAAATCCTCGAACTTATAAGAACTATAAGAACTCATAAAACCATAATTAATATTGAATATGTTTCTTTATATTGATATCACGAATTAAAAGCACTTAAAGTATTCTAATATAAAGCAAGAAGTTTATGTACCTGTCAGTCTTTCATAGAGTAATACATGTATTTTCTTCATTTAACCAGACACATGTCTCTGAGCCTAAAAGATGAATAAAAGCAAAACGAAATTTTTATACAAAATGTGTTTATATTAATATCATATTAATATAATTTGTATGATAATTTTTATTGTTTTTCTTTATATTAATATCAAGAATTAATAACATTTAAAGTATTCTATTATAAAGTAGGAAGTTTATGCATCTCTTAGTTTTTCATAGAGTGATACATATATTTTCTTCATTTAACCTGGCATATGTATATGCGCCAAAAAAGTGAATAATAATCCAATAGGTGAATAATAGACCAATCGAAATTAGAATATTGAATATGTTTCTTTATATTAGTATCACGAATTAGTAACATTTAAAGTATTCTATTATAAAGCAGGAATTCCATGCATCTCTTAGTCTTTTATAGAGTGATATGTGTATTTTCATATGTATATGCGCCTAAAAGGTGAATAATAGACCAATCGAAATTAGAATATTGAATATGTTTCTTTATATTAGTATCACGAATTAGTAACATTTAAAGTATTCTATTATAAAGCAGGAATTCCATGCATCTCTTAGTCTTTTATAGAGTGATATGTGTATTTTCATATGTATATGCGCCTAAAAGGTGAATAATAGACCAATCGAAATTAGAATATTGAATATGTTTCTTTAGATTAGTATCACGAATTAGTAACATTTAAAGTATTCTATTATAAAGCAGGAATTCCATTCATCTCTTAGTCTTTTATAGAGTGATATGTGTATTTTCATATGTATATGCGCCTAAAAGGTGAATAATAGACCAATCGAAATTAGAATATTGAATATGTTTCTTTATATTAGTATCACGAATTAGTAACATTTAAAGTATTCTATTATAAAGCAGGAATTCCATGCATCTCTTAGTCTTTTATAGAGTGATATGTGTATTTTCATATGTATATGCGACTAAAAGGTGAATAATAGACCAATCGAAATTAGAATATTGAATATGTTTCTTTATATTAGTATCACGAATTAGTAACATTTAAAGTATTCTATTATAAAGCAGGAATTCCATGCATCTCTTAGTCTTTTATAGAGTGATATGCGTATTTTCATATGTATATGCGCCTAAAAGGTGAATAATAGACCAATCGAAATTAGAATATTGAATATGTTTCTTTATATTAGTATCACGAATTAGTAACACTTAAAGTATTCTATTATAAAGCAGGAATTCCATGCATCTCTTAGTCTTTTATAGAGTGATATGTGTATTTTCATATGTATATGCGCCTAAAAGGTGAATAATAATAACTTTTAAAGCATTCTATATAAAAGTAGGAATTTATGCATCTGTTAGTCTTTCATAGTGATTAAATGCATTTTCTTCATATAACCTGATACATGCTATTGCTGCTGGCGTCCAGGCCTTGTGGTAGCGCGTCCAGGGTTCGAGTCCCGTTTCGGGCATGGTTGTTCTTCTGTGTTCTATCTGTGAGGTGTGCGAATGTTTCTCCCTGTAAAAATGGTTTGTGCATGCGAATGTGATGCATGACGTAGCTAAGTCGTAGTCGTACACTCGGCTTAAATAACTTACAGATAACTGTCAGCGTTCTTGTAAAGTGCCATAAGTCACAACTTCAACATGTTATTACTCTTAATTGGTGAATAATAGCAGTACAAAATTTGCTTCTGGGACTCCTCTCAAATCAAATATGCTATTTTAAAATTCCAAAATTAAATTTTGTTCTTAAGATAGTCAACTGAGCACAAAACAATAAACCGATTTAGGTGTTTTAGTTTGTTTTATTCACTATTAACTTTGAAATAATTATAGTATGAAAATGATTTGCTCGCCACCGAAAAGAACTAACTTCTATATTTCCTATCAATTTGTGAATTTTTATCTTTTTTTAAACATTTTTTGAGAATTCTTATCAGGGTTCAAAAAGCACTAAGGATTACATTTTTCAATTTCAAACAAAGAAAAAAATTAAAAGAGGAGTTTAAAAGAAGCACTAAATGATATTTTTTTTGTCGGATACAAAAATATTAGGTGATACTTCTAGATTGGCGATAAAAATCATCTGATGAAAGAATTTCTGTTGTTGCCAGAGCAATGATAAGTAAGAAAAAAATGTAAAAGTGAGATTTAGTATATTCGTGCTAGTTGCTTTAAAGTACGAAGACAAAAGAAGTCTGCCGTAGAAATAGAAATAGAAGAAAATAATTTCGGGTTAACTACAACTGAAAATTTAAATTACATGAGAGAACAGAGATTTAAATGGTTTTATTATTGTATTCGGATTTGAAGATATTCTTAACCCAGAACAATAACGAACAGATATTCAGCTAATGTATCATAGAAGCGTAAACCTTATTACACAGAGCACTGCATCAAGTGCAGGCCTAAAGTCCACGCCTCTTAACTCTATTTCTATATTGGATTTCAAATAAACGTGACACTATATTTCAGACAACAAGTGCAAATTAGTTTTATATAAATAATAACAGCTTCAAGCTTGGTTCCCCCTTTTGTAAAAATTCGTTTGGGTTGAAGAAACTGAAGGCAAAATTGATTCATATCGAAGATAATCCTTGCAAATACTTGCCTGCTTGAATTCCTTATCAAATTACAAAATACAAATACATTTTTTTAAAAAAATTAGATGCCAATTCAATCTTAATTTCTTGTAGTAAATAATGTGTACAAAATAGCAATTCCTGCTTATATTTCTTTTCAAATAAACTATTATTCTTCAATTTCTAGAACACGTACTCACATTTATAATTCACTAAATTGTTAGTTATCAAAACATTTTGTAGTCTAATTCAGTTAAATATTAAATATCGTTAAGATAGAAGACAACATTGAAAAGTCAATTTTTTTCAAAGAGTATTAAGTATATTCATTATTTCTAATGAGTAAAAGTTTTTTAAAAAATATTTTTTTTTTAAATCTTATTATTTTTAATTTTTTATAATAATATTTTAAAGATATTTTAGATTTTTAAATGATGTTTTTCCAAATTTTGCATTTTTTTGCAGAATTTTCTTACAAAAAATCTTGCAAATCAAAATCTAATTATGTTTTTAGTTCAAGTTTGGCATAATAATTCCTCAATATATTCTACAGCTCCTCAACTAGAAAATAAAAAAAAAATCTACCAATTTAAGAAGATCTCTGGTTGTTTTCATGCTTCGCAATAGAAAAAAATAAATTTCCATGTTAATAAAAAGTCGAAATCTTGTATGTAAGGACTCCATAGAAATAGAATTTATTTTTATATTTCAAAATTTAAGAAATATATTTTTAAGCTGTCTTTAAGAATTATTGTGCAAAATCTTTGGTAAACTTTAATAAGTTTTTGCTTTATACTTATTTTTAACGAAAAAAAAATAATACTTTCTGAACTATTTTGGTCTTTAATTGGTAAATTTTGATTCCATAGATGTTTTTCCAATTTATTTTAAGCAAACATTCAAAAACATTTTTATTCCAGAGGGTCTTTATTTAAATCCATCCCAACAGTTAATTTATCCAAGTACAGATTATAAATTACATCGAGAGTATTTGCTCGCATTTTTAATTTAGTCAAATATCAACTGAAATTTTTAAATACTATCGCATTAACAAGGTTAGAGTAGATAAACCGCGTGTTAACTGCAATCAAAGATAAAACTCACTAATCTCAACTCTATACTTTATTCACGGAACTAAACCTTATATCTGCTTTTACCTACAAGACGAAATGGCGCGAATTTTTCATTCGTCCATATTTTTGAAGATGCAGAAATTCTAAGAATATTCTGGAACAAATGAGAAACAACCGAAAGTAAATCAATAGTAGAAGAATTCTTAGCCAATTTAGCTGCAGTCGATATGAACTTACTACTGTCACTTTCAGTTCATAGCATTCTACCACTGATCCATTCAGTTCGGGCAAAACTTGAATAAGTTTCACTACAGTATATCGGTGAAAAGGTTTTAAAACACTATGTAAGCATTTATGTATCCAAATTAATTTTGTCTTATTTATCTTGAAAATATAATTTAAATTTTATTTCATGTTATGACATATTAAATAGAAATTTAATGCTTATAAAAATGTCGTGTCAATAATCACACCAGGATCATAAGACACGCTAAAAGTAGCAAACAATCCCTCTCTGAATTCGCCGTAAAAAACGCCGATAAACAGAGAGAAACATTCATTTGTTATCCTGTTACCCTGTCACAGCTTTCCAAACCGTGTTCGTTACAACTGTAAAGAAGAGAGCTGTTCGGTGTATTTATCATTTATGTTTCAAGCCGTCGCAATCCGGAAGCCTAACTGCAAGATTCTGCCAGAAGTAAATAACAAACTTTATGAATTCGGGCGGCGGAACAATAGTTTTCAAAGAATGGCAAATGCCCTATCGACTTTCAATTGGAGACAACACTCGTCTTGTATTCACGACTCATACGTGATACTTATGTTGGTGGAACCTTTTCAAAATGGATATTCCTCACTATTTCGCCTCTAAAGTCTCGGGGCCCGGAAGATGGAAAATATATTTTGGACTTCCAACGGGACCTGAATACGGAATGGCGTATTTGGCATTCATAGCGACATTTTCTCAATAGGATTGTTTGTCAAGCCGTTTTAGTTTTCTTTTCACTGAAGTGACAAAGGAAATAAAAGAAAATATTAAAGCAAAATAAAGAATCTCCGGAGTCTCAACGGCTTATTTGCAAGTCGAAGCAACAGTATGCTTTCATACGAAAACGACGTGAGTGGCATGTATTCTTTAAAAATGGGCTTAGGAAAATACGTTTTCCTTTTCCTGTTTTGGAAGGTAGGAAAAAATTCAACAGTGTTTATTTTGTAAATGTGTTTGCACTCTTATGCTATAGGAATTTTTTTAATTGTATGTATATGATAAGAGAGAAAATGAATTTACCCTTTTTGGTATGATGATGGAAATTTCCATCATAACATTTAATGAACAAAAAAATTGTACTCAAAACATGTGCACTCTAAATTGGTTGTTGCTGGTAAATTTTTTCACGACTATTGCGTAATAAGGATGTAGCTTCAAAAAAATCAGATGCAACAATCAATATAGCAAGTTTGAACTTGTCATTCCGCTGTTTGTTGTGGTTAGAGAAGCCTGCGATTTCTTGAATATATTTTTATAACTAATGTGAGATTTTTTTGCTAATAAAAGCGATAATGAGTGGATAAATTTAGAAGAAAGGGACATTGAAGATTTTGTACTGAGCTTAACATATAAATTTGCATGATGATGGATATTTCCATCATACGGTTTCTTAATTATTTTATATTATATACTTATACTAGCATTTTTTTAAACATTTTTCCTTTAATCTAAAGCATGAATCATATCATCCTGATTTCTTTTACAAAAAATGTAAAAATCATGCAAAGAATGGTTGATAGCTCCAATTGCAAAATATGACCTGCATTTTTCGATCATAATAAAAAAATGTCAATTGCTTCTAACTATTATTTGAAATAGTCAGAAATGTATTTGAAAGCCTAAACAATTTAACAACTAAGTTACGCAGCGCATCAGCTCTGTAATTTAGTGGTTATAATATAAATTGATAATTAGGGGATGTAAGAGAATTTACTCCAAATCACAGTTCCACATATAAAATTACAAAGTAGGGGAAATCTTTCCAATTTCCCGGAACAACATTTCAATCTCATTTGATGTGAGGATAAGGAAAAAACTTGAATGAAAATTTTTAAGAATAAATTATTCAACTTTTAAAATAATGAAACTGGATCAATATTGAAAATAATAAATTTAATATAAATAATTTTTGAATATATTTTTATTATCATATTATTAAAAAGGAGAATTTGCCTTCTCTATTTTTTCATAATTTCAGTCATTAATTTATTATTTATTATTACAATTATTACGTTATCTTGAAATCTATCGATTTCCCACCTCTATGAGCAATCGCATAGAAGAAAAATGCGTTGCATTTGCCTACTTACTGTTAATTAATCCTTTATTAATATAGTTTATCATCATAAAAAAATAAATATGTAAAAAAAATTACATAGCTTAAGAGGACCAGGAAAGTGGTAAAAAATTTAATTGCAAAATTTTATCTTTATAGAAATCGACGAAAAAAGAGTATAATATGTGAATAAATTTAAATAAGGACTTCATTGTTTTACCTCAGTAATTAGAGCTAATAATTTTTGAAAATAGATCCTTCCATTGAATAAAAGTGGGCAGAATTTTACCAGGCTTAAACATCATTTAATGAAATTTATAAAAATCTTCTAACTAAAGGCAAGGAATATGAAACTACAGTTTGTAAAAGAAAGCTACAAGAAGTCATAGAATAGAACAGGCTTTGATGCTCATGGTACTGATGACGAGGAAAATATTTTTACTGTATATTATTTTGTCATATTATTAAAATAGCTTTGATAAGAATGCTTGTCTCAGTTATAAAAATGAATAGTATGTATTCCGGAGTCAAAAGTAATTTTTAGAACAGTATATCTTATATTTATTAACAATGCGATGAGATGTTTAATTTTGTATCGCCTATTCAATATGCTGTAAGGAAATATGATTTAATTCTGTAACAAAACATATTAATTCTTACTGCGGAGTACTCCAATCAACAGCATTAATTAAGAATTTGATAACTATGTATGTTCAAGCAGCAAAGAAACCAAAATAAAGGTAAGGATGTTTATATATTTAAGTATCGCACTTAAATAGAAAAAAAAATAATTACACAATTCTCTTTTCATTTGCAACTAAATAAGGAATTTCATAAGGATAGCTTTATATATTATTATATTCCTTGATATGTTTCATATTAATTATAATGCTAATTTAAATATTTTAAAACTTTAAACGACACTTTGATATTATTACTTCATTTCTTGAAAATAATGTTGCGTAGTTTATAAATCTATAAGGAAAGAAAAATAAACCAGAGTTTGCTCTCTCTATTATATATTAGGAAATATATTTTTTTGAATGAGATCAGCGGGAGAACCGAACATCATTAACGAAAAAAAAATTCCTAAAGCAGTAAGAAAATATTATTATATAATGCATATTCCTTAACATGTGTGAATATCTTTAAATAAAATTAAAGAATATATGTAAAGTAATTTGGAAAAAATCAAAGCTCATCTTCATTTTTTTTATAAACATGAAGAATATGAATGTACAATTATTAAACAAGAATTAGATTTACTATATATATTTTTTCATGAAGTCAGATATATAATAAGAAAATTGTTTATGTAGTTTAAATTATTCAAAATCTATGATAAAAAAGGAAAATAATAATACAAGTAATTAAAGCAAGGGGCTTTACATAATGTAGAATTACGAATTTCCGATAAATAGCCTTTGAAAATTGCATAACTATAATTATAATTTAATTATCATTAAATAATTACTCGTCGTCTTTTTTTACATATTATTAATGTTTTAGTATGAATGTATGTTTTGTTTGTTTGATGATTCTCCAATTTTATTTTATCATAATCGATAAGATATAAAAAGTAAATTAGTAATTATTAGATACCGATTTCAAAATAAAGAGACGCAATTTTAGATGCTATATAAAGGAATTCACCTTAAGGTTGGATTCACCCGATACATTTATCCATAACTAAAACAACAAAAAATCATTTCTGTAAAAACATGGAGCATTTTGCTATTAAGAAACACTCACTTCTTAAAAGGAAAGCAAAGAATTATTTATATACATTTCATAAACCAATGGCATATTTAAGGAGAAACGATAACTGAAGTTCTTTCTCTTAAAATAAAAATCCACTGTGGTAATAAATGCCGATTCATTTAAAATGGTTGCCACTATTAAATTGGGTACTCAAGTATTGCGCGTTTACATGAAAAGGGCACCAGTTTATTCGAGGACAATAAAAGCTTTTTATACAAAATAAATATCGAGCCTCTTCTTCATTGTACAGATAGAAATATATTTCTAGCATCGCTCCGAACGACACGTAGTAATTCCAAATAAATTGAACAATGGACAGTTCCATGAACGTGACACTTGTTTTCAACAACAGAACTGCTGTAAAATCACTACGCTCCGAACGTCGCGTAATTACACGGGCAATAAATCGCCTGCAACAATAACTAACTGCCGGAGGAATTGGAAGGAGCAGAGCTTTAAGAAAAATGTTTCCAAACAAAATGACGTCAGGAAAGAAAAGAAATCTTAAAAGTAACTTCGTAAATGGTTTTTATTTTAGAAGCAGAGTGAGAAAAAATAATACACAAGACCCGAGTGACATTTGTGACAAACTGGACAAAGAAATCGAGTAAAAAATGTGACACGTAAGACGCACTTGGACAAATAGTTTCTTTATATCCAGTTAATTTTAAAGTCAGGAGAGTCTTTACAAAACGCTGGAGCAGATGTTTTAAACCGGACTGAAAAAACACTTCACCTTAATTGTCTTTCAATTTGAATTACGGATGTTTTAATCAGAAACACAAACTTCGAGTTTTGCGACTGAGTCTATTGATAAAACGTGACACGTCTCACAGGATTTCGAAAAGATTTTAGTCAGCGTTCTTTGAAGTCCCCTAAACTTTATTAAAAGGATCGAACTGTTTTAAAGTCCTTTTTTTAGAGAAAAAGCGGTTTTCTAGAGAAAATATCGAGATTTAAAAAGATATCTTGTAATATATGCAGGAAGTTTTAAGATTAAAAGAATTTTAATGCAGATTTTTGAGTTAAAACATGAAAAAAAGCTAACCATTTATTCTGGAGATGTTCAGAACATATATATAAAATCGCTGTGGTAAACTGGACACTAAATATAAATTTGGTTTAATGAAAATTTAATAATATTGTCGCCACATTGTTTCCATTAAATATTTTAAACATATAGGTTATCAAGTCATTTATTTATATTAACACTCCTTTGAAGTATATGGTCTTCTGTATCATGAATGCATTGTAAGGGAATCTAGGTAATGAAATTTACTATTAAAAATACCCTGTTGGTATAAAGAATATTCTTAAACAGAAAAAAGCTAACACAAATAGTATTCTGAAGTAGATCAAAGTAAATACCAAGAGAAAATCCTTAAACTTTATCCTAAACTATCTTTATAACTTTATCTTTTAAACTAAATCTTTATCTGATGCAAAGTTTTTGGTTATGCGAAGAATTTTTTTTATTTTTAACAATATTTTTGCACTACATTCATAAATTTGCATTATTTTGTATAGTAAACGAATTATTTTTTTTCATAGATTTGAAATTTCGTTGTTTCCATAGATGTCACTCTGTCGTTGTTTGTTTTGTAACGGACCTCGGAATACCAAGCCCTGAAAATAAAAAGGTAGAGTCTGCTTGAATCTGCACTACCTCTGAAGAATAACAGGCCACTCCAGAGAAACGATGTTTAATCAAAGGCTGTAACTTGTCCAGAAACGGCTGATCATAGATAGAATGGGATCTAAAACACACAAACATGATTTAGAAACCACCTGCCAGTGTCCAACTGATATTTTACTTACGAACTAAATAATTATTAACATATTCAAAACTTGTAAGCATATAAAAGGTGTGCATCAAATAAAATCGTATTTTTCAACATTTGCAGGTGTTAAATATTTGATGCAATTTCCAACATATTTATACAGTCTTATATAATATTTTCATAGTTTTTAAAACAAAGAATCGAATGAAATAAATTGTTAAACATTTTATCTGAAGAAAATTTGGATACTTAGAGGCCATTTTTAAGGGTCTTTCCCAAGTACCTTTTTTTATTTTTTTAATGAAATAATAATTTTAAAAAAACTGAATTTACCGTAGGTTTTTTTTTTTTTTTTTTTTTTTTACTAATAAAATTTTTCTGTGGTATATTTAGTCGCTATTAATCTTTTTTATGCAATTATGTGTCTCCTTGGTTTTCAGTTTGATTTCTGATATTTGACATAATTTTGTCTTTAAATTGGGCGCTCTATTAAGATTCCATTTCTATTCCTTTAAATATAGCAGGTATTTCGAAACTTCAAACACAGGTGCTGAATAATTATTCTTGAAAGAATGAAAAATTCACATCAAATGTCTATATGTAAAATTTATTATTACAATTACAAATTGTCTTAGTAAAAAACATGTTCAGCCTTATTTTCATACAGCATAAAGTATTCCTGCTGTAAATTCATGTTAACAATATTAATTATATTATTTTTGAAAAAAGAAAATCGGTGAAATCAATAAGAAGGCAAATTATATTGAGTGATTGACAATTCATCATTCCACATTCTGTTTCATTTCAAGAAAAAAAAAAATATTAGTTGCCGAGTACTTTTATTTATAATAATTGATAATTCATTAATAAACATTTAAAAGTTAGGAATAGCTAAAAAAAAAGTCAATTTTTAGATAGATATTTAATGTGAGTTATGAAATTTGTTCCATCGTATGAACTGCTTACCAGCAATTAATCGTTAAGATTGTCACATCCATTGCAATTAGCGGTTAATTGAATCGCCAAAGACATCGTTCTATTGATTATGGTTACCGATCGTAGTTAAGCCAAAACTTCGCCAATGGCATGCCATTAATACACAAATATATGAATTTTTTCGTTTTCATTTATTTGTCAGTCGTTTTAAATATGTATATATAAGATGGATGATGAATTTAAACTTTATTTGCCTATATATTATTAAAATCAAATAAAGTAGAGTAACAGTATTTATGAAAACAACCGAAACATTCATTCTTTCTGAGAATATTTCCATTTTTTTTTCAATAGCAATTAAAATTTCGAATATCAAAAAACTTGTCATTTCATGTTTCATAAATTCTTATGAAAATTTCATAAGAATCAATGAAACACTTAACAAAAATATATTCAACTGATGATTTCACTTCAGAAGGAGACGTTCCACATTGAAAGATATTTTTTTAATAATCCTGAATTTAGAGATTCCGCATTTTCTCTTTCATTTATGGTGAAACTAATTAATTTGTTAACATATTTTCATAAAGAAATTACTTTTTCCTGCTTCATTTTTTTTATTCAAATGAATAGACAGAAATTGCATACAATTAAATTCAGTTTTAAATATATAAAATTTAATTAACCTATAACCATTCCCAAGAAATGTGGATTATTGAGCCTATGCATATGTATTGTGTCAGAATGAATAAGTCATTTTCTGGTTATTTTATACACAGTACACGCTTTGCTTACTAAGATAAAAAGTAAGTGCCGAAAAGTCGATTACATTCTGTTATACCCAGCACTTAATATATCTTTATGTTATCATCCAAACTTCAAAGAACTTGGCACCCTGCTACTTTTCAAACAATTACATACAGTCGGCTTAAAGGTCTGCCGGGAGCCGCAAAAAATATAAAGACCGACTATCATCAAAGAATCATCGGAGGCAAAACTTTTTATGGCAGTATAAGCTGGTTGTTTTCATTCACTAATGCTTAATTTTGTTTGTCACTAAGCACGCCCTGAGCGCTGATTAATCCTGAAAACAAAAGCGTAACTTTTGCTGCAAATTAAGTAATGGAAAAGCTATGTATGCTGTTTTTGATGTTCACAGAAAGCCAAAGGGGGCGATAAAGAAGGAGAAAAAATTTTTCTAGGATTAAAAGGAGATCTTTTTAAAGCATATGGAGAGTTTTTATAGAACTTTTAAAGAGCGTAATTTAACTTTAGAGGAAAGAGGTAATTATTTTTAATGCGATGAAAGCATCGCAATTTGTTTACAAAAATTTGCATCTCGAAGATGACCAAAGCATTAAGATTCTTGATATGTGTTTTAGCTTTCTTTTAATTTAAATTTTTCGAATAATCACATATAAATACTTTAGTAAAAGCAATGATTTGCGATGTTAGAAAGGTGTGTATTTTTTTTTTTAATTGAAATTACTTTTGGAACATTGTTAGAGCTGCGGATTCGATGATTGCAGAGGTTTTGCGTAGGCTTAAGTGCATTATTCGAGTTGCATCGTAGCTTTTTTTTAATTTCTACTTTTTATTCTAATAGTCTTCATAACTATAAATGCTGAAAACTTAATATTTACATTATCGATCAAATTTTAAACATACAAAATTCATTTAAATATCCATTATGGAATATTAAAAATAAATAAATATGTGAAGGAATTTTTGCATATGTAGCTAAGCCCAAGCTTCAGTTACTGCTAAAAGAAATGAGGAATTTCCGCTTAACAGAGTAATCTTGGGCTTTAGCTGAAATAGATGTCAGAATTAACTGCAATATTCTAGAGATATGCTGAATTTCTTGAATGATTTTCAAGGGAAATAGGCGCACAGTTGTGTTTCCTTTAGACATAAATAAAGACATCAAAATCCATTTCCTTTTACTGCAAAAAGTAGTTTTTTAAAGTACAAATCAATTTACAAGTTTTTTTTTTGAAATCTTACTTAAGGGTATAAGTCAGGAAATAAAAATTATATTAATTTTCCATTAATTGATCACGTTATAATGTAAAGCTCAAGACCATTGACAGGGAAAGAAGACACATCCTAGTTTTTTAACGTGATTAGAAACTACGAAATTCAACCAAGTAATCGTAGTTTCGCTTAATTTTTGTAACAAACCAAAATTTTGCTAATATCTCTTGAGGAATTAATACATCTTTGAAACGAAAATAATTTTTTCTGTATTTTGGAGAAGCTTTCCCTTTTTTTAATTTTAAAAAGAAATGTTACTCTTGAAGATATTTAAAATTAAGTGTGTTAGTAAGTAAAGTGTGTAAGTAACATTCGAAAAATTGCGTTGAACTGTCAAATAACAAAACACTTCAATCTGGGTATAGGTATGAACATTAGCATTGATTTGAGAGTCAAGGGGCAAATGTAAAAATAAATGAAAGCCAAGAAGGGAGTAATATTTCCTAATTTCAGCAGATGCAAATTTAACTGAATTTTATTAATTTTTCATATTTCTTGTTCCCTTAATAAAACAACGCTTCTAATAACGGTTAATATTGAATTACCATAGAATTTTAATTTATTAAAAATTATGGCGTTTTTAAAAAAATGCAAGAGATTTTGGTGGAGCTGAAATATAATAATACATATTTTTTTATTTATAAATGAAATATAATAAAATGCATTTATTAATACTCAACATAATAAAACTGAAACTGAATTCAGTTTGCACCGGAATAGATTTTTTATATAAATTGTGAGGTAGCAAAGGAAATGCTAGAAAACATTTCTATCATCCAACAGAACACAGGCAAATTGTACTTGCAGCCAATAAGGTTTCAATAGCTGAAAAATATAGCTTACATCACTTGCGTATTCTTACCCAATTATGACAATGCGTTATCATTAAATGATACTCTGTTATAGAATTCTAACACGAATCATGCATTTTATAATTAAATTTGCAGAGTCGGAGTCGGAAAAACTATGGAAAAGGTTTTCTTTCTACTTCCAGAAGAAATTATATCGGTAAAATCAAAAATAGAGATGTTGAGAAAGTACTCATTTACGTTTCTTAAAAAAAAATTAAAAAAATAATAAAGAATTAATTCAGTACAGCATTTTTGTTTTAAGAAGTCAACATATTTTGATATAGTATTAAAGACTGGAAAATTTGGTATCAATTCATGAGTCATCATTGTCGTTTTATTATTGCTCCGCTTTGCAAATTTCGTACAGATGGAAATTGTCTTTAAAACGATTTTCTCTTGGTAACTTAATCTTCTTAACGTTATGGCTTCTCACAAATTTTATGCATGCCATTTTCTATTTTTATAAGTATATACTTGTCTTTTGTTCCGTATTTCGATTACGTTTTCTTCTGATATTTATCAAAAATAGAAACAGGAGGCATCCTTTCCAGAAGAGATATCTCTCGAGAACATTTGCCGTTGGAATTCAATAATATACCCTGCATATCACCGTTTCTAATGCAATTTAAATTTAAGGCTTTATGGAGTTTCAATATTTATTAAAAACCTCTGTGTTCATGTTGCATTTGAAAGACATCAAAGAAAACATATTCTTTTTGTGGTATTACTAGCATTTTTACTATCTTTAGATGTTTTCGTTTCTTATTATTTAAAATTGATATAAAAAAAGCATAAGGTGAATATATATTTGCTATTTTATAGATGATTTTAGTTCGAAGAAAGCTTTAAGAATGAATGCTTTAAAAATTGTGGAAGTTTTGGAATATAAATTTTAAATTATATATCTAATTGATGAATTAATTAATTTAATGTATAAGCACTTTTATACATCAGCCTCATAGGCAATAAATATTTTTTGATTCTGAATTAAGGAATAATTGTCTATTGCGTAAAATATTAACTACATGGAATCTTGGTAAAATAATCTTTAAAATAATTTCAATTTATAATTTGGACCATAGCTGAATATCACATTACTACCGAAATCTACGGTATTCTATCAAAATTAGATTCGTGTATTGTGTAAACGTATTAAGTAATTGAAATTTCAATGTTTATAATCGCATGTTCACGTAATATCTTTTTACTAGATGGGGAATAAAGTTGAGCAAATGATAAAAGACAAAACTATATTTTAACATGCTGCCCTTTCGTATTTAATTTTTGCTTGCAATGTTAAATTCAATGTTACTTTCCCAATAAACATTAACTGCAGGACCATATTTTCTTCATGTTTTCAAAAAGATAATGTGTTGTGAGATAAATGCTCATTGTTTTAACAAAATAACTTGATACAGTAGAAAAATAATATATTGAAGTTTAAAACCTATGAATCTAAAGTAAAACAAAAATGAATTAGAACTATATATATTTTTAATTTTATTTTGTACGCTGACAAAAATGTGCTACATGAAGCTAGAAGTTGTATTTGTTTTATGACTCTTGGGCAATTTATTGTTAAGAAGCAAAGCAAAAGCATGAGCTATGTATTCTTTTATTTGTCATCTGATCTGAAAATTTTGATAATTTTTTTTTACCAAATAGTATTAAGAAGCATAGTAACATTTCATTTTAGAAGTTGACCTATTTTGTGACGAAGTAAAAATGTTACCCTGCCAAAAATGCACCCTCTAATTTCACACGTTAGATGAATTTCCACTTCCATGCATTATTATTATTATTATTTTATGATTTTGATCAACGTCTTTTTTTGCAGTAAAAATTCTGTAACACAAATCAAATAAACAACGCATATTTTATCAATATATAGATGCTATCAATATATTATATTATATTTTAATATAATATATTATCAATATATTATATTATATTTTAATTCAATACTTAGATGCTTTACTTGAAATATATTATTCGAAAGGACATTGATTACAAAAGAATTACATGTACGCCATCTCTAATATTTGTTTTGCAGTTACAATATATATATATCGAATTTCTAGCCCTTTTCCCCACAATTACTGAGCAAAAGTAAGTTTGTCTTTCTTAAAGAGTGAAATTTTATAAAGGAAATCTTTTATAGTAAATTATCTTTAATACGTGTTTTTGGTGATTTACAATTATACTATACGCGTTTATAAGTATTTAAAATTGCCAAGTAAAGTCACATTGACTTTAAAAGAATCGATATCGCAGATAAAAAAATAATTCAGATCAAATACAGCCGAACAAATCAGCAGAATCAATTTAGGAGTCATTTCTCTAATGCATTAATAATTATAACAACATTTGTATGCGGTAAAATTGTCATCGAAACACACTCATATTACATTTTATATTTTGATGAAATCTTAATTAAATATTGTGAAATATTTAAAATATTCAACTTTTTCCATGTATATCACATAAAATATTTTTCCAAACTTGTTTAATACATATTTAAGTTTTGCATATCATTTCGCATGCTAACATCTCTGACTGTTTTAATAATTATGCAAAATTCATAGGTATAATAATACAGTAAGCCTTCAATACAAATATGCTTAGAATATATTTATGCAATATATTACATTTGTTTAAAAAATATAGGAGAAAAGTTTCAGAGATTGCAGTTGAAAGAAAATATTCATGGAATGTTTCATGATGTAAACAACATCATGAAATTTATTTTAAGAAAATGCTGAAAATGGGAATAAAATATTTTAGCAATATGAATAAAAATACATATAATGAACAAATAAATAAAATTATCGTCCAAAAATTGTTTTCAAAATCACCCCCAGTAATATTTTATTAAAAAAATTTAAAAAACAAATAACATTATTTTTTATTATTCTATTATAACAACGACTAAATGTACAGAAAAATAACGTTTAGAGAAAATAGAAGTCATTCTTATTTTGAAATAACTTTTGTAGCTTGCCTTAATAGAATGTTAAGAAATAATAGCAATTTCGAGATTCGATAGAAAGAAGCATTTAAAAGGGCAACATAAAAGTTATTTTTGGAAATATCCCTAAAACAAATGAAAGCACATGATTTCTTTTACATACTAATATTCTTCTCAAATAGGAAATACAAAATCGGTAAAAAAAAGATTGCTGCAACTCTGTAAATAATCTACATATTTACTCTATTTATGTAGTACGGCTGTGTTCTTTCAGAAAACATTGGAGGAGAATATATGTTAGTATTTCAAAATTCATTTCATTTCGAATTTAATTTTCTGATATTTGAGAAGTGAATGTTTGTTCTCAACTTTATTTTTCCTTATTGTAAAATCTACAAAACTCGTATTGTTTCACGGAAAAATTTAAAAATATGACAAATTTCACAGCACGTTACTTAACACGATTATCACCATTCGCATTGTTTACACTATTCTGAAGTTTATTTAAAAAACAAATTTAGAGCAACTGGAAGCAAATATTGAAAAATTATTTTTCAGAATTTGTTAAACAAACTGAACAAAGGAGAAATGCATTGAAAAATACGCCGTTCCCCAAATCCCTGTACCGGTATCGGGGGAAATGCATTATGAAATTAAATAAAGCAAATCTCGACAACTTTCAAATGTTGAAACGAAACTAACTATGCTTCGATGCATTCTGGTCACGAATTAGCATCCAATTTTCAGTTTTCTCCGAACATATTCTCTCGAGTTGAGCTTAAAATAATGTTAATTCGTGAGCGCTTGGGCCGAAATTCTCTTATGTGTCTTACACCTGCTCCCGTCTCGAGAGACTCGGGTATATTACATTGTTGCGAATCCCAAGCTTAGAAAAATATCATTTATCATTCACTCCCCCGGCGAGAAGAAAGATGGAAAATTGTTTCATTTACTTAGAGTACTACCCTGGAGTGATTATCATTTCTTCCTTTTTTTATGTGGAATACTTTATCCTGTTGTTTCTGAAAACAATCAAACGATTCATGGTTTCGACTAAGATAACACAAAATTCGTAGAATCTAACACTGTCCTCTTAGAAATGTATGCACGTATTCTGCTACGAAAATAGATAACATATTACTATGAAGTGTCTTGTTTCCTTTTTTGACACTAAGTTAAAACGATTATGATAAACTATTAACATTCTGAAACAATTATAATGGAATCAAAATGTTTGTGGAACGTAAATTAATTGAATTACATGAATTATATTTTCAAAAATGGGTATGAAATAAACCCTAACCAGAAACCCCGACCTTCATGAAGGCGCATGGAAAAATCTGAATGATCGGACAACCACAACAGCAACACTGGTGGGAACTATGATTGTGTCGTAAGGGTCATCACCGACCACGGGGCAACCTATCTCATCGGAAGTAAGTCCCATCATTGATAGGAGATAGCTTATAAAAAATTACTTTAGATAAATATTTGCCTTGCAGCGAAGCTATTTTATCTTCCGAACTTAAGCTGATATTGCAGAGCATCAATGAGTTGTATCACTAAGCCAACTAAATAATCTAAATGCTAATGCAACAATCATGATTGATGTCTTTAAACAGAATCAGTTTTCAATCGCAAGAGAAATTATGCATGATAAAAATTTAATTTTCGATGCAAGTTCTTTCATATCATGAAATGTTTTCTATTGTCCCAGGTGTTAATAGAAATTCCATAGAAATACCTATGATATCATCCACAGTTCAACTCTCCTTCTGCAGTTTTTATAAACTTCAGTTCGAATTAACACTAACTATATTATTAGGTAATGATGAAAATGGAGTTATTATGTCTGGAAAAATTATGAGTTATTATAATTCGAAATATGATATAAATGTTCATTTTGTATAGTATACCATACATACAATTTTATAAAAATATACTACCACTATAAAATAATTTTAAACTTAGTTTTATTAAACACATGACATTTCTAGACGTTTATTTATACTTCAAAAATAAAAATAGTAGTTTATCTGTCATAATTTTAAATCAGTTGTGAAAAATAACCGTCATGCATTTTTTTTTTCGCTTTTCTTCAAAAAAGCAATCTTGCCACGATAAGGGTTAAGCGATATTTTGTTTAATGAATGAATCTCCAAATTAAACACTATAAAATAAAACAGGTTTCAACAAGAAATTTAACTTTTAAATGAAGGCAAGAATTTTAACATTTTAATCCCACAAATAAATTTATACAAATAAATTAATACTAATTACTTTCTTTAATCCTTGAAATGTTTTAATTTATTTTTTATCGCTAATGAATACCTGGTATCTATGACAGAGAATCAAAACTTATACACCTTCATAGATCAACCAGTCCTCAAGTATTGCGTATAGAGATATGTAGAGGATATTATATGATAGTCCGTAATTGAAAAGTATTAAAAGGCCGTACTTCAAGACAGACTACATTAGCAACCATTCATCTATTGAAAGAAATTTGAAAGTTTTGCTCAAACCTTATCAGTCAGTGATGACTTATAACTTTCGTCCAGGCTGCTCTAATTTACTGATGGTATACATTTAAAAAATTATAAACTCCTTATAAATTTATTTTCGGAGTCACATAGTAGTGAAAAATGCATGCAATCATATTTCAACCTTACATAGATGTTAGATATCTTTTGCAGGTCAGAGAAGACATCAAAATAGGTTCTTTAAACTGTTAAGGAAAAATGAAATTGGAAATAAAAATTCATCAATTTTTTTAACAATATGAAAGAGATTGATTTTTTTAATTCTATTGGACCATTCAAACATTTACATAAGACGTACTAAGAAAACTCTAGATTATTTTAAAGAAAATGTGAGATGACATATTTAGACATCATTACAGATAAACAAGGATACTAATCAAGATGTTTTAGTTTTCATCAAGATGTTTTTTTCCATTTACTTGTACAGAAAATGACTTACTATTTTTTCATTTGTATTCAATTGATTAATTACGATTCATTTGATTAAAAAGATCTTGTTTAAGTTAGCTGAAAACTGAACACTGAAATAATTTATCCTAATGATGTAAACATATATATATATATATATATATGGTAAAATGGTTACACTATGCCATTAACATTGGCTTTAGAATTGCTACAAAAGAACAGAAAATCATTATGATTTCACTGTATTTATAAAAGTCTGTATATCCTTTAATCATCTTATAAATGCTCTTATTTTGCAATCTTCTTACATTAATTCATACATTCTACCACTGTCTTACATACAAAAAATGTAAGATGAAAATGATTAAATCTCTGGTTTACTAAAAGAGGCCAAATACTTTTTACCCTTACATGTACAGAAAGTCATTTACTATTTATTCATTTGTATTCAATTGGAATAATAATGTTTAATGTCTTCAGTCATCTATTAACTTAAAGGTTTTAAGCGATATTTTTCATACAGTTACTCATGCTTATGAATAACATATTTGTTTTATGAGCGAATACCGAATTTGTTTTCATATATATTTTTTTATTTTGCATATTTTTAACAACTATTTTCAAAAGAGAAAATATTGGAACTCAGTTTTTATGATTCACCAATTTCTTAGCAGTGGTTGAATATAGTAATTGTCCAAATTAAAATTATTGAATTGAATTCTTTAACAATGGTACATAAATGTAATTAGCAAAATGAAATTAATATAATTATTTTCAAGTACTAGATAAAAAGGAAAAATTTTACTAATTGTAATTTTATTTCTAATTTGGTTGTGTGTCCTACTGTATGTTTGGTAGAACCACTGTGGAATAATTTTACTGAACTTCTTTACAATAGGTAGACTAGAAATACAAATTGTACTGTGGTTATTAGGACATGAAATTTTGAACCAGAGGATATAACTGCTTGAGAATAGCAAGCGCATTCTTTTATCTCCATAATGGTGCGAGGCTCCACATGTTGGAAGTCTTGATGACAAGAATTCATGAAATGGATTTGGAATTTCTGGATATCCATCCGTACTGTACCATCTTGTTCATTGCCTTATGTCCAATACTGTCTCTATGAAACTGCTTGAAAAAGAGCAAACTGAGCACATCTGGTAATGCAGAAAATCGGTCCATAAATTTCCTAGAGCAAAATCTGCCTATTTTTTAAATAAACTTTGTAAAGCTTGAAACAGTAATGAATAAGATGAATAGCGGTGGATATTATTTGGGAAAATATATTTCTTTCCTGCATTTTTCTGCATCTATTCATCCTTTTAGATAATAAAACTAAAATGGCATGCTTTGCTGTTTATTAAAAAATTATTTTCTGGTTTTATTCAAATATATTTTAAGTGTTTTAAATCTACATCGAGGTCAAAATTTAGAAATATTTCTTTAGTCATAAAAATTCACAATTTTTGTCATTTTTCATGTACTATCATAATACGAAATAAACGTACGAAAAATTGTAAGATTTCACAGAAAATCAATCGCTATTAATTTACAAATTGTTAGTCAGTCGTCGGTAAATTTATCTTTGAATAATCATGAATTTCTATAATAATAAGGATTACAATATTAGTTAGGACTAACCTTATCTAATAAATATTGCATAATAAGAGCCTGCTTTAATTTGGTTAGTATCATATCATTTGTAAAAAAAATGTAATGTGTGTAAAAGTTAAAGTGTTATTTAGAACGAATATTCCAACACGTTTTATATTGTATTAAGTAAGGAAATATTAGAATAATATCTATGGCTTCATTGTACCGAAGAAGATGTCTACATGTATTCAAATGTCTATTGAAAATATCCTTACGCTCACAATGAGATTCATATTTGAAATTCAGATCACTCACAAATCTTCCCTGTCTTGTATTTTAAACAGTCTGTTACTTAAGTATATTCATTATTATAACAAAACATTATACATGTACAAATGTGATTCTATAAGCAGAATAAATTTATTTCTATAAATGTGACTTTCATAAAACTATCTAGTAAGCATATATTTAAATTGATATCATGAATCTATGGGGACAAAATGTTTGCTTACAGAAAACACGCTGGAAAGATTATTCGAATCATTTGCATAGATGCTATAGAGATTTTCTGTGATATCTGTTTATAACTATATTGTTTTATCATAATAATATATTATTTCAATACTTTTAACGAATTTTCATCAGCTTATGCAGTAGTGCAGAATGAAAATGCTTAGCTTTTATTTTTCATGCATTGTCATTATATATTTTAACTGTAGAAATAATATAATTGCGATTATTAATTTGTATCGATTTGCAACAATAAACATGACTGTATCATTTTTTGTTGTTGTTATTGCCTCGTCATTAAAATTATTTTGTCACCCGTGTATTTGAGGAATGACAAAAACAGCAGTATTTTGAGTCTAGCCTGCACAGATTATATTTTAAATCAATATGATATTTAATATTTATATAAAAGGAAATATTGTTTTGAAAGCAAAAGATTCATACATCGAACTGTTATGCAAAATAATATAATGTTCCAGTATAATAGCTTAAAATAAAACTAGCAGGAGTGCTCTCTCTGAAACTTACCGGCATACTCACCAATCAGGGTATTTTCCACATGCCCCCCCCCCCTCTTCTCAGAGGCCGCTAATGCTTTACATACCATGGAAATAATAGTAGTTACAAAATATAGATATTTGGCTTGAATTTAATATTTTCCTAAATATGTCGCGAGAATATGTATTTTGGACACTTTTTTGCCATTCCATTCATACCAAAATTCGACATAAAATTGCAATTGTAGACACAAGATAACATGCTGAATTTCACTGACTTACGTCATTGGGTTTATGAGTTATTGCGTTTACATTCAAGCGTAAGTGCATACTGACAGACAGCCATCAATTTGATAGTTCTAGTTCAACATTTGATATTTTTGATGCTAAACATCCATGCCAAAATTTTCTTTACGTAGCTCTTTGCGTTTTCTGATCATTGAGTTCATTTGTACTCAAAGAGACAAGTCGACAGACTTATTGGGCAGGGATTTGGTTCAAAATGTGACGAGAAGCTACAAATTTGTAATAATTCTGCTTACCAAATTTCACTCATCTAGCCCAAAGCGGTTTTGAGTTATCGTGTTCATAGACAGACTGACTTAATGGTAATGTGTATTTTTCGGACTCAGAGAGATCTGAAACATTGGGATTCATCAAAATCTCCAATTCAAATGTTTTGACGACTTCGTAAACAAGAAAGTAAATAGGTGTGTAGGCAACAAAAATAAAATAATGCCTTTAAATTATCGGACTGTCATTTATGCTGCCATTAAGGGAAAATTAATACTTTTTTTGATATTATAATATATAGTATATTTTAATAACATTGTAATGAAAGGAATTTGTAATATAATTATCAGGAGAATGTCAAATAAAATTTGATACTTTGGGATATCTTCATATGTTATTCTTGAATTAACTTTTTTAATAAATAATGCAGATTCGAATGAAAGTACTAATAGACAGACGATAACTTGGGAAAAAATTGAATTAATGATCATTGCAAATCCACAGATTTCAGAACTTCATCTAAATACGAAGTGCGTCTAAAACCCATTTTTCTAATAATAACTTGCAAATTTTTCCTATCCATTACAATTTTTAAAAATGCATTCTGTAACTTTTTAAATGAAATTGTATTTTAGAAAAAAATAATTTTGTTAAAGGGGTAAATTTTTCTAAAAAGGTAGAGAATCCATAAACTTAAAAAATTTTATAAAAATTTAAAATTTTCTATGCTATGTGATGAATCTTATTGCTTTTAAAATGGAAACATGAGACTTTATTATAGTGGAAGGAAAAGATAAACATTTTTGTATTTAATTGCACGTGTATACTAAAAACAATGTCTCCTGTTTAATGGCGGATGGCACGAAATAGGACAATACAGTCAAAACTGTGAGAGTATGCACCCACACATTTAAATCTTTAAAAAGTCTTGTTAGTAATTGAATATTAATGTAAATACATATACTTTGATTTCATTTTGTTAATAGAATATATTTTAATTGAAGTGAACTGGTAGCACACTGAAGTTAAAAAACATGAAAAAAATTAAATATTTGAATAAAAAACAGAAATGTAATTCAATCTAATGCGTTTTTAATCTGTTTTTCTCGCAATTAACATTTTTTTTAATAAAAGCTGTAATTAATTTTTTGCTAGAGAGCATATTTAATTTGTTCACATTATAGATAAAAATCGCTATTTTTGGAAGAAAAATACTTGGGTTTATTATTATTTCATTAAATTTTTATTAAATTGAGATGAAGTCGTTTTTTTTTTCGAATTTTCAATTAATTTAGAAGAACTTTTGTTATAAAGTTATGCCATCCAACTGAAAAAAAAAATCATCGCGTAACTACCAAAAATCTCAATTTTCCTCTATCTCAGGCTTATCTCAATTTTCCATTTTTTTTTTTTTATCACGAAGTTAAGAAGGAATTTATCACTACCATTAACTAATATAGCAAAATGTTTTTGGTGTGTTAAATAAATGTCAAAAAAAATAATACGCCATATCTGTTACAAATCGAGAACAATTCAGCTTTTATCATCATTTCGAAAATGCTTTGAAATTAAAATAGGTGGTATTGCTGGTAAAGCAATAAACTCTCTAATGTTATTATCATGTCTATTTCTGACATTAACAGAATTTTGAATTTTTAAAGTTTTTGCATTTTAAAGTTTATAGCATTTGTATTTTCTTTCACGAAATATAATTACATTTTTTTATTCATATTCTGTATAGAATAAGTATCTAAAGCAAAGGTACAGCTTAAAATTTACTTAATAATTTGTTGTCTTTCTTATTTTTGAGTAAATAACTGCGTTTTTAAATTGCATACTTTCTCTAAAGGTATTAAAATAAAAAAATAAAAATGTTTTTTTCTAACAAACAGTGATACATTCTAATGTCCCTATTACTTTTTTAATAGCAGAGATAATGCTCAATACTTTAGAAAAATGATTCATCATTCGTGAATATTAATTAAAATTTTCCATTTACTTTTGTATTTCAGCAGTTCGATTTGTATTAATTTTGAAAGTATGAATATCAAAATATTCCTTTAATATATATATATATGTATATATATTATTTATCTTAAATATATCCACGAGGATATTTATTTATGTGTTTCATTAGTAAAAAAAATCTAAGAGTTATATTTTAGATTCAAATAAATATTATTAGATTTGATTTAATATTATTACCAAAAGACCTAAAATAAGCGTTAGAAATATAGATTAGGATATAAAATTATGTATAGGATGATTAAAAACTCAAACTGAAAATATTTCAATGATGAGTAAAATTAAATTGGCTTATTAGTTCACCATTTGGAAGTAATAAATATCAAAAAAATTCTATGAAACAGGAATAATGGTAAAGGAACAAAAATTGCATTGCTTTCAAGAAAGGGAATAGTAGATGCACGGAATTTTATGGAGATTCCATAGAGACATTCAGTTGTTTGTTCTCTCATTATCAATTAATCGAACTTTCACACAAAAGTCAAAATCAGAGGGCGAGTTATAAAATGTGTATATGATGATTAAAAAACAAATTGATATGTAAAGTAGTGGTGGGTAAAATTATATTTTCACAGTGCAGCATTTGTAGCAGATCGAAACAAGCGAAATAATTCTCGTAAAAGCATCTGCTTTATCGTAACAATAAATGGTGAATGTTGCATCATCATTTCTATAATAGATGAAATACAAGTACATTTAATACAGATAGTGTTATCTCTAATTGCAATATTTTTAGTTGATACATATTTCAAGCATTTCATATTAAAAACTTTGAAAAATTCCACATTTTAAAGAATTTGAATGTTTATTTGATAACACATGAGACGTTCTCGATAAAAAAAAAATGTGTTGAACGTTGAGTAATAAATAATGAAGAATTTTCCTAAGTAGAAATATTATATGATGTAAGGTTTAGCAGGAGAGAAATTGCTTCCATCTGTTCAATATTCCTTTCCTACGTGCAAGCAATAAAATCAATGATTTCTTTATAAAGCAGGATAAAAATAATTATTTTTAAAAATACATGTTTTTGATGGCAAATCAAAAACATGTTTTTCAAGGCAACGATACAACAATAAAATAATAATTTTTGTTGCTTAAAGCAGCCAGCTAATTTTGACTCTATTTTGTGTGTTGATTTCAAGTATGAAAACACTTCTCCATCAATCCATTTTTTTGCGGTTTATTGAACTCTAAAGAACAAGTTATTCCTCGAACAGATGAATCGCATAAGAAAGAAGATTCTTAATATTTTTTTCTTCCAAACGAAATGTTATGATGAATTATGATGCTTTAGTTTTGTCTTATTGTAGAATAAGTTTCCATACATAAATGGACATTTTGTGTCCATTAAAAATATTAAATTTTAACTATCCCTTTGGTCAATAAGGAGACCATCCTTATGACCAAATGGGATGAAATAGTCTTGTTTGCTTATTGTACTTTTGGGATACAAGAACCACGAAGAATTAATAAAAGTGTCATCTGCTTGTTCCATGAGAGAACACTTGCTGGAGACAGAAACACCATTCATGGGCCAGTGTCGCATAAGGGAGAATGACTTTGCGTCCATTGCATCTAAAGCTAGGATTTATACAAAAGTTACATGGAAACTCTTGCCCCTGTTAACCCTTGCTTAGCATATATAAAACCGAAAATGCCAGAAATAAGTAAAAAGAAAAGCATAAAAGTGTAATTTTTTTTATCATCAAAAAATTACGAATAATCCAAATCATGAATGAGGAAAAGAAAAAGAATGCAAATATCTCTTTCCCGTACTGTCAAGAATTTACTGGTCACAACAGACTGAAGATAATTTCGGTTTAATCAATACCAACCTCACAGTTTTATAATCCTTGCTTGTAATTTCAGCATATTCATCCTTTTATAGCTGTTCGGGCAATTATCCTGAAAACTCTCTGAGATACTAATGAACGATTAAGAGCAATCATAATTAATAATATGACTCACACATAAAGATAATAGATTATTAACATTGGGATAAATAGGATGCACATATGATCTTAGATTATTACTATTGGGACTTAGAAAGATACTGTCAGCAAAAGAAGTTCCCGGTGAGGATAAAATAACGTATGCTTGTTTTTTTATAAGATTCTTTTCATTTTCAATTATATATATATATATATATATATATATATATATATATATATATATATATATATATATATATATATATATATATATATATATATATATATATATATATATATATGCATATACATGCTCTATGATTTAAGAAATTATGGCCACACATCGATATGCTAAAATAACATACTTCGAAATACAATAAAAAAATTAGCAATATACGAGTAAAGGCGAAATTATTACAGTTCAACAGTTTTCATTTTAATCCATTTAGGATAATATGTAAAGATAGAGAGAGTCTAATAATATATTTATAAACATAATATATTTTATTATAAATGCAATCTAATATATATTATGTAGTAATGTCATAAAAAACCCTAAATATCTTGGATTTATTCTTGATCCTGAGATCTCTTGCAATAAACATTCGCCTCAACGTTATGAAGTTTATTTCTGGACGTGACTGGGGTGCAGATGCTAAGACCCTAAGAACTACATACATTTCTCTGGTTCGCCCAGTTCTTGAATACGGGTTTCAAATATATCATGTTGCCTCGAATACCAATTAGCAGAAACTAGAGCGAGTTCAGCTCAGTGCAGCTCGTATTATCGCTGGGCTCCGCAGAAGCACGCCATCCAACATCGTACTCTACGAGGCTGACTTACAGCCATTGAGGGATAGATGTATTCCTAATCTTATAAAGTACTTTAGCAAACTTTATAGCTACCGTTCTCAACATCGAACCGCTAATTTCCTGTGTGGTTGGAAGAACACTCAGAGGTTGAAGAGGTATAGTCCTCTTGGACATGCTGAAAAGTTAGATGTTTTGCAACCCATTGTTTCTTCTAACTCTCTAAAGCCTATTGCTTCCCCTCTTGACAAATTATCTGGTTTGTACTTCCATACAGAACTATTGACTTACACTAATAAATCTTCTTAACATCCTGAATTTCTAAGACAAGCTGCTCTTGAAGTAATCAATAATATCCCATCTGAAGCTGTACTGATTTATACTGACGGTAGTAAAGATGAAAATGGTCACACTGGTAGCGGGGTTGTAATTAAATCCGGCAATGAAGAGACTTTCCTTAATCAGCGCAACCCTGACTTTAGTTCCGTCTTTGGCTCAGAATTGATAGCCATTGACATGGCTCTGGGCTTTTCTTTAGATCACCAATTAATCGGTGAGATTTGGCTTCTAGTTGATAGTCGTAGCGTCATACAGTACTTAGAAAACTGGAGGAATATTGTAGACCAGAGAGGCATCCGTGTTTTTGAAAAATTAAAATTGATGTCCAAGTCCTCCGCTATACATTTTCAATGGATACCATCTCATGTAAACCTTAAATATAATGACATTGCCGATAGTCTGGCTAAGAAGGGTTCATCCCTGACTCTGAATTCTGCTGAGCCCTTAACTTTCCAGGAAATGCATTCCAGAAGTAAGGCCCTTGTCAACTCATCTTGGAAACTACCACCTTCCCATCCTTGGTACCTTGGCTCTGGCCCTGGTGGTGCTCTGAGCTTTGGCGGTGCTAGACAAGACCAGACGGCTTTGTCTAGATTTAAATCTGGCCACCTCAAGACTCTTCGGTTCTCCGGTGGGAACAAGATCTTCCCCATCTGCACAAAGTGCAATTCAAGCGAGGCCACTGCTGAGCATTTGCTTCGCTGTATTGGCTTTTCCCGGGAGAACCTGCTTCATAGCCCCAATAATGTCCTTGATGGTTTGAAGGCGAATGGTCACATGGACCTGATCTGATTCCGATCAGGGGATTAGAAAGAAGAAGAAGAAGAAGTAATGTCATATTAATTTATATATGATATTACAGAAATTAATTAAATACAAAAACATTTTACAGATATATGATTTTTTTTAATATTATATTGAAAGCTTGATATCTAAATTTCGAAAATAATTTTATAAGTGCTCAATTAAATTTTTTTAAAAACTGCTTTTGAAAACAACGCAAAAAAATCTATATATTTATTATATGGAATTCTCTTTTTAAAAATTCAAATAATTCATCCATTAAATTTTGAATTTTCTGAACTTAATAAACTTTTCACAAATAGACGAAATGTCTTCTATTTTATGATGGAAAAATTAAAAGTTCGTTTTTCGATAGGCAAAATTATTCCATTAGTAACTTAATTTGAGAAACACACGTTAATATAAAAATTATGTATTTTTGGAGGGTTTTTTCAGCTAATTTTATTTCTTTCTGAATCATTTTTAGTTTTTAACAGTTAAGGATTTTGACTATGTCTTATATTTCCTGTTTTTAAGTTTTTCATATGAAATTAAGTTATTTCTCCATGATTTAGTTGATTTAAGCATACAAAATGAATTTTTGCAAATAATAAAATGATTATGCTGTGTTTAAGACATTAATTGCGATGCAATGCTATTATTTTTTTTCAAAATATTTTCAAATGTAACCAATTTGCGTGTAAATTTATTACATAATTATGGCAAGCCATAAAAAACGAATATTATAGCTGTTCTTTATTTTTTAATTAATTTTTTGGTCTGTAATTTCAACTATACAATGTAATACATTTCAAATACCGATTCAATATATAATAGAATGTAACAAAGAATGTTCTTGAAAGAATGTGTGTGGCCTGCTCGATGAAAGTACGTAACCACTTCAGCAATATTGAGGAAAATCGTCTCTAGAAACCATTTCAGTTTGAGAATGAAGCACAGAAATCTCTTTAAAGAGAATTATTTTGCCTTTTTTTTCTCTACTTTCAAGTATGCGATGGAAATACTATCCGACTGAACTGGCGGATCCTAATGATGAAAAAAATGAACCAAGAATGAAGAAGCATTATGGGAAGAGGGAATGGCTCAAAAACATTTCTTTGCGAGTCGAAAAAAATGTAAATTTTCAACAAGGTATAATTTCTTAGAACAATGCATTCTGTAGGTCATATATTACGTCACGGAATGAGAATCTGTCACGCTATACTTTAGAAAGATAGAGAGGAGGCTGAAACTGAAAAAAGAATTTCGATTATATCTGCCTTCTTTTTCCTATGTTTATGTCAGTAGACTCAGTATCTCAGTCTGGGCATTCGATGAATGAGTACAATTACAAGGAGAGAAGATGAGATTCTACATTGTATTTCTAAAATGCTTACGATAAGCGTTCGCAAGTTGTATTGAATATTACATAATGATTTTGATCAAGGCAGTAAAATAATGCGATTCAAAAGTTGAAGCATTTAATTTTGTCTGTCATTCATTTAAAAGCAAAGGCGAATACTAAAATTTCTCTTACATTGATACGTATTTAATCAAAATGAAGGACCAAAACATGAAATAAAGGCATTTGTTATTAATGAAATCCTAGAAAAAATAAATATATTATTTAATTCATTTTATTCGAAAATATATCAATACATTAATCAGATATTCTTATACCATGATTATAGTTTTCATCTATTATTAAAAGACAAACACTTCCACTAGAAAATATCGATAATTTCGCTTTTTAAATAATGTATATACTACTTAAAGGTATTTAAAGCGTAAATAACTGTCTTGCACAAAATCATATTATGGATGTTGTCCATAATATTCAATTCAACTAATGGCATAAAAAAATAATTTTTTTTTTTATTTAAAAAAATTAAGAAGAAATTTTTGTTAAGGGAATAGATACATAAATCTAAAAAAAAAAAAAATGAAAGAAAATACAGTTTGCTGATGCATAGCATAAATAATCTGTTGGCACGAGCATGCAGATTAAACTGCGTTGCCATCTTGATGAAAACAGGATCATCACATATGTGTTCCATTAACTAAAAAAAATACCTCCTTAAGGTTTTTTTAAATAAAAAGAATGTTATTTCTTACGCCATTGTTAAATTGAATATTTGGACAACCAGCTATAATGTCTTTAAAGTGTTTGTCTAAAAATACACATCTATAATGTTAATCTGTTAGACCTCTATTTCCATACTATAAATTAACTATTCCTTACTATTATTTTTTTAAAACAAAGAATTGAAATTCTTCCTTTTAGTCAAAAAGTATTTAAAAATGTTTTAATACAAAAAATAACTATTAAAATGCATCCGATGTCAATTCTTATGGTACCATTTTTCTTAAAGAATCACTGAAGAAAATGGAGCTTCATGCTTTTTAAAGTAAACAAAATATTTTTAGATAACACCAACTTTTACTACAAAAATAGCTCTGTGACAGCTTTTTAATATATATATATATATATATTCAATAAACACTTCATGAGTATCCATAACATCATTTTATGACACTTCCTGTCTAAATGAGAAAGGACACATACTTTTCTCTCTGTTACCACCCGGGAGTCTGACTTGTCAGACAGAATATGGGAAGAATTCTCCTCACGTCTTCGATTCTAGTTGGTAAGCATAACTAGATGCTTACTTCTTTCGAATTTGTTACGAATTTGATCTGCCATGCAGTATGACAAGTCAGAAAGGGAAGGCTTTTGGTTTTCTTGTATCATATCAAGTGGGATATCAGAATTCGATTGTAATTACTGTTTCCGCCCAGACAATTTCATGTCCATTTGATTCTCTCTGGGATTGATCTTATCTAAGATTTGGTTAAAAGTAGTGAAATCTTCTGAAATCTGTTGTTTATATTCAAAAGATTGGAATTGTTTTAGTTGAGTATATGTGAGTGAAGATTTTATTATGAACCTAACCAGAAAAATAGCATTGATTTGACAGCTATGAGATATTTTTTTTAAAGTAACTATCACATTTTCATTTGAAACAAAGTGGTTTCAATTCTGCACTTTTATAATTTTAAATATTTCTGATCTCCCATACTTAGATTTACATATAAATTATCGACGTGCGAAATATATTCATAGGGCTGTTACTATATCACTTGTGTGACTCATAAAAATGATATTAGAAATTTTCATCCATCATTATTTTATTTTGAATTATTTTGAATATATTGATTAATTTAACTCCATTTTCCAATGGGGAGATAATCATGTTGCGTTTTTGATTTGCAAATGCGCTTATTTCTACTGACTGAGGTTGCAAAGTACGTATTAAAATATAGCGATACAAAAAAATCATCCAGATTTCTATCAGACATCCAGAAATATCTATAAAATATCGAGATATTGCAGCAATCATAAAATATGTCATCTACAATAACTTTTGATTCCATATTTCATTATAACATATAGAAGGATATTTGTTCCCTAGAATGGTTTCATTACCTTTAGGAATGAAATTCAATGCGGGGAGCCCTCATGCTGCGAGTCCTCTGATTCATCGAAACATTCAATAATCAGTTACATTTCAGTTTATCAGTTTGGAATGTAACAGAATAATAAGATATTATTCAGTGAATTACAGATTTTGCTGAAAAAAGATATATTTGCAGTGAAACTATCGAGTTTACATAGTATATAATGGTATGCATAGCAAGAAAATCACACCTTGAAGATAATGTTCCTTTCATCTTATGCACTGATATTCCACAAAAAGTCTTCCATCATAGTGAGATCATTTTACAATATCGCTACACTAATTCTTGGTGAATTTCAGAAATACGTACCTTACGTGAATTACCAGGTAATGCTAGTTTTCTTTACAAATTTCTAGAAGAAAGAAAAACCGAAGGTAGGATTATGTTGGAAGTGAAAGATTAATTGTTTTAGCTGATTTTAATTCAGAGACGGAAAGTAAAATGAAATAAAATATTCGATCCATCACTCCTCCAAAAACTATTTTAAGAAGAAATTCATTGTTTTCACTCTAAGTCCATGATTGCATGAAATCAACTGAAATATCAAAGCTATGAACAATGGAACAGGCATTTCCTCCCGCACAATTGTTCTCATTTGAGCATGCGCTGTTTCAAAAATGTCAAATTTATTTGCTTCACTCTCAATGAAGTAAATGATACTGGGTAGACTAAGTGGCATTAAAACTTCAATAGATGTTCTTAGGAGAGCTAATTGTTTTCATCTCAAAGTGAATTTCTGTTTATAGATTTACGTAGGTTAATGAGAGATAGGATTATAGTTTTGATTTACGTGGAAATAAACATTAAATGCTAAAATTAGTAGTGAAAGTTTTTCTTTTTTATGTGCTAATACGTTTAATTATTAGCATATACATTAACATAAGTCCATTGAAGAAGATAAGATGTGTTTGTCAAGCAGGGTACAAAAGGTTGTTTTTTTTTATCTAAGTAGAGCATTAAATTTATTTTTAATCACATACTAGGCTTTGATAAACTGAATTAATTAAATTCTTAATGATAAGATTGCTTAAATTTCTGCAATAAAAATTGAATTTCAGTTTTTAAAACAAACTAGGGAAAAGCTATTTTATTTGGGCCGTTACCTACATTGAACTTTTGTAGTCTTCTTAAATTTCTTAAAAACTATCTCAATTTTAAAGTCATCAATCTATACTGCAATATAAATGTAATGACGGTATGTAAGTGTGGTTTGGGTTCATTTTTATGAAAAAACTCAAAATAACTATATGTAAGGAATTACATTACAACTGTACCAATTAAACATCATAGCAAAAAAAAAGTTATTTGTTGCAAACTATGGTATCCTGTGAAGAAACGTCTTGGTATTTGCCAAGATAGTGTTATTAAAATAGTTTTAAAGTTAAAATTAGGCTATTTGCTAGTCGAAATTGACGAGATTGAATCACAAACATATATTAAAAATGGATTTTTCTTAGAGAATGTAGATTTCCATAATTTAGAGAAAGCCCAGAAAACAATTATAATAACATTATTCCCATAAAACAGAAAAGGAAAAAAAAATACAGCAAAATAATATATTAAAAAGACACTAAATATATTTTAGAAAAAAATAAAAATTAAAGCCAAGTGAATTTATATCAGACGCGATGAAAAAAAATTATACAAAATGTATAAAAAGCATATTTGGCATCACCCACAATATGCTGGTGTTGATATAAGAATCAAAACTACTTTGCATTAATTCTATTAAAAGATTTTGCCGTTTTGAGAAACCAGCGGAGCAATTTAATTCTTTCGAATCGAATTAGGCATAGATAAAATTTTAAATGGCATATGAAAATTGTTCTTTTTACTGTAACCCATGCAAAAGGAAGATCTATTAAACCGATAGAGAATGAAGTCCGATATCTAGAATATATACGCCATTAGACCAAAGAAGATAAGAAATTTGTTTTTTAATTAGAAGGATATAACAAATTTAATATCGTTTCATTATTATAAATATTTTTTCTTAAAAAAATTAATAAAATTATACTATGAAAATATAATTTTTCATCATAAAATTACTTCTTTATTCCTTTATATTAATAAAAGCTTCAATTAAAACAATTTTCCTTATATGTAGAGCAATCCATAATAATGAAATGAAATTAAATTGTAAATTCTTGAAAAATAGTTGAATAATTTAAAATAATTTCTCTTTTCTTTAATTTAAGGTGGGAATTTCGGTGACTATAAAATGAAATCAATGACAATAAAATGAAATTGATTTGTAAATTCCTGAAATGTAGTTGAATAATCTAAAATATTTTCTCTGTTCTTTAATTTAAAATGGAATTTTCAATGACTATGAAAAGAAATTAGTGACTATAAAATGAAATCAGTGGCAATAAAGTAATATTGAATTGTAAATTTTTGAAATATAGTTGACAAATAATTTCTCTGTTCTTTAACTTAAGATTAAAAAAAACGAAAATTTATAAATTCCTTGAATAAAAAATTAAATTCAATGCTGATTTTTTTGCGGTTCTCAAATTATCAAGCTTCTACTATTTCATGGAATATCACAAAACACTTCAAGACAATTACGCACAAAGGAATATCCCTATCCATTTCACTACATTCTTTATGCCGCAGGGCTTTTAATACTAGAAAAATATAGCTGGCTGAACAACTGCTGAAACACAAAACTGCTTTCGTCAATACTGGCACGAAAACAGAGCCAAGGCCAACTAATTCTCCGATATTATTTGATCTGTGGATGGTGCTGTGGCAGCACCCTAATCCACTTCGTGCTGAAGATAAATATTGCGTGTTTTATTTTGCTTTCCGGCTTATTATGTAGCGAGAAGGATGTGTTGACTGCCTTTGATCTGGAGACAGCAGCTTGCAGATTAGCAGATGATAAAAAAAGGCAAATCTCAGACATGAAAACCAATCAGACACCTTAACAAAAACAGCATATTGTTGCTTTATGCTGATAGTGAAACGGACTGATTAATATAAGAAAAACATAATACTGTTGTTACAAAAGCAAGTCTTATTATCGAATGCATGCGATCATCAAGCAGATAGTTCATCACTGAGAGACAATATACCTTATTTTGTGATGATTGAGACAGTGTTTATAAGATGAAAAACATGATACAATTATAGATATATGTCTTCTTTTAGTTTTTAAAAAAATATTTGTTTTTACTTTCAAATTCAAAATATCTTGAAACGATTTTTTCTAAGATAGATAATATAGCCGTTGAATTTTGCAGCTTTGATAATATCGCAATTCATTCATTTTTTTTTTTTGAGATTTATTGCAATTAAACAAAAATGCAGTTATGAAAACGATACGGTACCGTAATTTTTATGAATATAATTTAGTAGTTTTCATTTGATATAATTTGAATGTATATGAAATGAATTACAAAAAAAAAGAATAACATTTCTGAATAATGTCACACAACAATAAAAAAGTTTTAAATCAATCTTTAGGACAGAATATACATTTAATTATAAAAGTCTTCAATTTCTAAAGAATAACAGTAAGAAGAATCTATAACTATTAATATCTTTATTTCTTTACTAATAGATTTGTCAAATCTCTTATGATCCGTTTTAGAATTAAAATGTTTTAAGAAAATTCAATTTTAAGATCATTATTAATCACATTACCAATTGTTTAATTTTAATCGAGAGTTTTTCTTAGATACAATATACAATGATACATTTTAAAGAGATTTCTAGGTTAATTTTTTTGTGTGTTTTAGAAATTTAATTATGACTCTTGGTTATAATGTTTGTGAGTTTTATACAGGCAAATTTTTTTACGCATTTTTTTATTACATGTAGCTTCTGGAATAATTAGAATTTATGAAAATTGAAAGCATTCCGCATTTCTATAAAGTTAACATCCGACTTCATTTTTAGGTAGAACAACTAATTTGTTTAGTTTATTACTATTAAATAATTTATCTCAATCCACTAGGAGACACGAAACTATCAATAGTTACTCGCTCTTCGTTTAATATTCTATAGACTTGCAATACGTAGCTTATGTTTATTCCTTAGTGATTTTTTTATCGCTTTACTTATTACTTTCAACTGCAACAACATTAATATTTAGGTAGCACCGTCAGATAACCTGAAATTTTAAGTTATATAGATAAGAATTTTTCATTTTGTGTTTAAAGATAATTTTGGTTTTACTCAAAAGCAGTGAAGATATAGAAGCAAGGAAGCAAGAAACGCAGCTATGGAGGAGTGACATTAATTCGAGTTATATATTCATTAGATTAATTTGATTCCTTAGGAAAAATTTCTTTATTAAATTGATTTGATAAACTGGAAGAGTCTTAATCTGATGTTCAACCAGCAGATGCTGAGCTGCCTAAAAACGTAAGTGAAACCAAAAATTTGGAAAACAAATATTTTGCAAAATAAACCAAGCTACAGATATATCTTGGTAATTTGAATAAGCATGAATCAGTTAATATTGTAGATGATATTATATAAATGGCTGGTATTACCAGTTACAATTTTAGTTACCTAAAATAAGCATTAAGTCATTTAGTGGGAAATATAATGACTAGCCCGCATCCAAATATTTATATTTATCACTGGTTTGCATAAGCGCAATTCTTCCTAACATCCAAATACGCCCATTATCTTTCTGGTCTTTTAAATGACAAATGAGCTACTGTGATAAAGCATAAGCCAATTTTCGATGACAGTTACTCAGAAGTATTGCAAAAATGAATTGATAATTGTGATAAGAAAACATTGGTCATCTAATTCTTAATAAAAGCCTTTAAATGAACTGACGATTATTAAATTAATTTTGGATATCTAACTTGCTCAAAATTGACAATGCATCTATGAAAGAATTAAAAGCCTAAAATATGTAGACGATAGATCCACCACCAAAGATCCTTGATTAATTCGAATTCTACTACCAGAGTTCAGACTAGAAACCTACCGTACTTTAACTCAAAAATCTGCCGATGAGAATCTTCTTATATTTGAAAAATGACTAGAGTTCTCAAATGGAAGATGCGTTAATCTTGCAACTTAAGTAAAAAATAAACAAAATTAAAAGTTATTAAATTCGCATCTATTCGTTTACCTAACAATTCTATCAAATTCTCTTCATTACTTGTATTATAAATGTTTTCAATACCAAAGTATGAGTTATCGTTGAAGGATATAATTAGTGTATCAATTAAATTTATGTAAACATTGTCTTTTTGACAAACATAAGACACTCTCTGTAAGCGTTCTTTCAATGCAACTGCAAGAAAAAATATCCAAATACGTATTACAGAAATCATCAGATAAATTCAGTATCGATGTTTCATGCAAGCGAAAATTCTAATGGCCATTCAAATCAGATTGTGACTCAAAGTAGTCATTAAGCATTGCAGCTTTCAATGTGAAAATGGCTGCATCGGATGCAAGTTTAGATAAATTTTATGTGTTCCTGACTCTCATGCAATCGCAATCCTGAAAGATAGAAGGTTTAAACTAGGATCCTTTTCTAATCTTGGGCAAATGACAGCTTCATTTCGGAAAGCCGACCTAACAAGTGAAATCTTCCCCAGAAAAATCTAAGATACCTACTATAGGATTAAGCCAGCCTTATATGCAGAGCTATGAGTCTAGTAATCCATACATAACATAGCCTCCAAAGTGAGATAAAAGTTATCGAGATTGATTTAAAAAAACTTACATCATTCCCTCCTTCACATGTAATAAAACTAGAATATTCTTCTCAGTAAAGATTAATCTTACGAATACTTCTTTTAATGCGCCAGGCTAGGTTGACTTAATTATAGGAAGCCGGGTTTTTTTTCACTCTATTTTATTGCCTCTTCAGGTTTTCAGTACACAAAGCGAATTAATTGCACAGAATACAGTTTTTGGATATTTGATTTTCGGCAAGTTGCCAAAAGGTAATATTAGACCAGATACTGGATTTCCCATCGATATTTACGAATTGAACATAGACTGTAAACTCGGATTATTCTAGAAAATGAAAGAAATCATGGGAATACCTTTCACATCCGAAGAATAAATTTGTGCAATGTATTTTCAGGAAACGTATTTAGTTATGCAGTTGATCGTTTAAAGTTTAGACTTGTATTTTACAACTTATCTATAGATTTAGGTAACTCAAAACGCACAGCCTTTTTTTTATTAGTTTTAATAGAAGAGAAATGTAAAAATAATCCTGAATTTCAAGAACACTATAAACATTTAAATCCAACAACATTTGATATTATCGACCATAGCAGGTGCTGTAAAGTATTCAAATGCCATTATTTGTTTTCGAAGACTTAAAAAGGACTAAAATAATTAATCAATCAATTCCGTTTTGAGAGTGAGACCCAAATTATAAAGAACTCTTTTCAAAACACATTTGAGTTTCCGATTTCCTAAAGTTGTTTTCATTGCAAACGTAGCTGAGATATATTTTCAAACACTTATAGTTCTGAAGATTAAGATTTTCAGATTTTTTGAAGATACAATTAAAATAACATAATTCGGGAATAAATTAAATGCAATAACTTATAATTTATACTGTTTCTACTTTCTTATTATTAACTAATTAATACCGTTCTAATGGAATGCACGAAACAATAGTTATCTATTCACAGGCGCTCTTAGTTTAAATTCGCACTCTTGCAATACGCAAGTCGCACTTATTATTCAATGATTTTTTTTTAATCTATTGGTATTTAGAGTTTTAAGTATTGTGATATTCAAATATCTGCAAAATATTATATAATTATGTGAAAATAATGTTAAAATCAAATTTTATTATATTCATTGGAATTTAATATATGTACAATAACTCCCAGAATATTACAGTTGTAATAATACTTATTTGTTTTCTTTCCGTGACCACGAATCAAAATAAGAAGTCCGTCCTAAAATAGCCTAATATTGCTTTAAAGCGGGACGTTAATATAACTTAAAATGCACCAAACGTTGCTATTTTTTAACTACCGCAACAGAAAGCAATTTCAGAAAAATTAATAATCCTTCTGCTAAAGTTTCCGAGGTTTTTGATTTTAAATTTTCAAATTTCGCTATTGTTTCTTATTTATATAGTAGATATAAATATTGCAATCGTATGCAAATATTTTTATATCTTTTGCATTTTAAAATTTAGAATATAAGATAGTATTCAAATTTGCAATCGTTATCGTATCATGAAAAAATTTTATCCGGAAATGCTAAATATAGAAAAAAGAAGAAAAAAAGATCTATGAATCTAAAATATTGGTGCTTCTTAGAAATAACTTCTTATTATTATTTCTTTTAATACAATAAATGTTCCCCTTTAGACAAAACTCGAGATTTCATCTCAAAGATTTATTGCATGTAGCACAAAGCGTTTCGCTACCATTTCTTTCTCCCCGATGAGAAATAAAAATCATAAGATCTTAGAAACTGAAGATTTTTTCCGAAATAAGGGAAATTCAAGTAATATTCGTTTCATCCAGAAAAGCAGATTTTGAGATATATTGCATCAAATCTGAGTTTCTAGCCTTTTTTTTCCCGATACGATAGAAAGCGTATGGTCTAACATTTCAAAAATACTGAAACAAATGAATATAATTTTTATATATTTGCACGAATAGATTGATAGTATTTTCTCAATCGTAGATAAACAAAATAAATTATGGGTGGAATTTCGTTTGAAATGTTTGTAAAAGGATGCGCAGACCTTGGAATAATTCCGAAATATTTTGAATCTAACTGGGAATTAAATATTTAGAAAGTATCATTTTTCTAACAGCTTTATTTTTGATTTTAGCATTGGAAGAAATTTAATATTTTGTTTTCTATTAAAATTGCGATGATTTGATTTGAAAGGGAGGAGGTCTTTAGTACGCATCCAATTATTACATTTTAATATTAGTAGTTCACATAAATTACATTCAAAATAAAGTACTGTATTAGTAATTTACTTGTAATAGAACTTCAGAAAGTTGTTATTTCTTCGTCCATATAACAACTGAAAAGGTGCTACGCCGGTCGTGCTGTTGGGGACTTCTCGATAGGCCCATAAAACGAAAGGTATTTTTGTATGCCATGTACGTGTCTCTTCTAAAATGACATGATGTAGCATGTGCTTTAACGTTTGATTAAATCTTTCTACCAGCACATTCGAATCTGGATGCAATGGTGTCGAAAATCTTGGACTGGATCCCATTCTTTTTTTAAACTCTTGAGTCAAACTAACATTAGAAATTAGCAAACTAGAAATTAGTCCCAATGTCTGATGCTATTATATTTGGCACACCTGTCCGCATGAAGATGGTTAACAGTGCTTCACATGTAGCTTTGGCAGTTAAACTGGTCAATGGTACTGCCTCAGCCCATCGCATGTGTTATCAACTAGACATAATATATATTTGTGACTTTTTGCACTCGGCGGATCTATAGGTCAAATGATATCGATGTTTACAACCTGGAATGGTATTTCTGGTCTTGGCACAGGAGCAATTGGTACTCTGTCTTTTTGATTTATTCGCCTTGTTAACTGACGCTATTTGTACTGTTGACAAAAAGTTCTGACACCTTTGGATATTCCATGCCAATAAAAGGAATACCTTATTCTTTCAGCAGTTTTTCTTGAGCCCATTTGACCTCCGAATACTGAATAGTGAACTAACTTTAGAACTTCAAGTCTATGCTTTTTAGACAAAACTAGCTAAGCAACGGACTCCCCTAAGACTTTTTCTTTTATGAAACAAAAATTTGTTATGGAAATAAAATCCTCTGGACTTTTCATTTGCACATTTTCTAGCATATTCTTAATATGGACAATCCATTTGATCAAATTTTGACAAATTCTTCTTCATAGGCCTGACTGCTAATTATTAACGATTTTAGCCCATATACTGTCATATCCGATTTAGGTTCCTCTCCCATTTCAGTTGCCAACGCAGTAAGATCACACTTGATACCCTTTGCCAAAAGTGCCATTATAAAATAATAATTATCACCCGAAAATAGAAATGTACCCAATTTCTTTTTATACTCTTTGTTTTAAAAACGCGCAACAAGGATTCTGTTACTGTGGAGATACTCTTTACAATATTGAAAGAGTGCAAAAGAAAATAAAGTAATTAAAACTAATAATTGGTAACAAAATTATCTTGGGAATTTTTAAATTCATAAAAATTATTTTAACAATCTAAAATGCAAGTACATGTTCCAAACAACTTTTGTTTTATTTGAAAATCTTTCTTAAAATTCTAAACATAAAAAAAATGTTATGCATTTGTAACAAAATTTTTACCATGAAACACAAATTAATCTTTAGTAACTTTTATTGCAGTTCTATTTCTCAGCAATAAAATATAATATCTAATACAATATTTCCTTTATACTTATATCAATAAAATAGAAAATGCAAAAGTAATAAGTCTTCCATTAATAAGGATCATTCTTATTAAAATATTAAACCAGAATTATTTGTTTGAACTATAGTCAAATGTTACGAAATAATAACTGAAATATTTAGTATGTAAACAATCATAAAATGAAGAGAGTATTATAATGCTTTCCCGAATAACAGCAAATAGTATTAATTCAAAGAAATATCCTTTTAATAAAAAACACAAATTGCATAAATTAGATGATAAAAAAACCCCATAAATCTGCTCTTTCCTTTTTTTTTGTAACTGCCGTCAACAGGATTCATAAAACAAGAATGAAGTATCCAGAACACCGGAAATACGCATATCAATCAGAAAAGTATTATTTTTAAAATATCTTTCTTCGTAATCAAACGAAAGCTTTACTGGTAATTATTTTTTAACTAGAACATATAATTATCAAGCATAAAATTCAATTAAACAAATCATTTATTAAAGACAACAATCAAAATAAATTCTTTAATGTTCAGAATAGCTGAAAAAAGAACATAAATATCAAAACATGTGAAACAAAAACCCATAGAGTTTATTTTTGTATTTCCCAAGAATTAATTTGTAGCAATGTTTATGGAAAAATTTCTTTATTATATATTTAAAGAAAAAAATCAAAAGAACGTCCATTTTATTCTTATCAAAATATAGAATTTATTACAAAATGATATACAATTGTTGATGACAGCATTCACCCTTTCAAAACGAAACGATAGTGTCAACAATTGTTCAGCTCATTTCTTGATAAAAATAAATTTTTCACACAGCGTGGTTTATTATTATTTCTTTGAAAGGTACATTAATCACTTTTCTTCTTTTTCTTTCTTTCTTTCTTTTTTTTCCTTTTTACTTTACTGACGTAAAGTATATGTAATCATTGTGACCACTGACGCGGTATTATCACTGACATAACATGTAAAATGACACGTTCCTGGAGGTAAAGTATAAACTATAATAAATTAATACACATTAATACTTATTTGTGCTGTAAAGATATATTGCTAACATGCTAAGAGACGACACTAAAAATCTGGATATCACTGACGTGATACTTAAGCGTATATTCCTGACGGAACAAATTCACTCTCGTGATACAACAAATTATATTGACGGAACAAAACTATATCTTTACGTGCGCCCAAAATCAATAAACATTTAGCTTACCTGAGTTCCTTTGGCTACTGCCGTAACTTTCCTCATCACATACCTGGATTCAGTGGGTTACCTCGATTTCCTTCTCGATTAAAAGAAAAGATAATAGACACCTTCATTAATCCAGATCCCGTTCGCTGCCACCAAGATGTCGGTGCTGCCGTGCTTTCTCAATTTCAATTTCTCATCTGGAAAAATAAGTAAGGCAGAGACTGCCCTTTTCATTAGCAAATGCAAACTAGAATAACTAAACTAAATTTTTAAATAACATTTAATTGACATTCACTTCGGACGACACATAACATACAAGAACAATACAACGTAATTTAATACAAGAACATCATCGAGCTCCAAACATCAGTCCTCTCTTTTTGCACCGTCTCTTCCGCCATTCAACTCCTCCAACTCTCTTCCCTTCAGTTCGCTTGCTGATTATCATCATCCGCAACGTCCTCACAACCACTATGTACCGTACACTGATAAAATAGTAGAAATTTCTGGTTTTCACAACTAATTTAATGAAATACGTTTATATGATCCATTGCGTCACCACCACCTACCAATTCCGACACATATTAGTTGCCAAATTCGTTGATAGATTTATGGACATATAAGCATCTCACAATAAGGACATAGTTCAGGCTTAAGTGATAAGAAAACACTAATTGAGGAGTCAGAAATTAATTTATAGTTACTTACAGAAGTAACTATAATTTAAAACGTAAAAATATTTGATTACTTATACCTTACTTATTTAAAACGTAAAAATATTTGATTATGCAAATGCGTTTACAGCATATTATTAACAAAGTAGCGGGAATGGAAAAATTGTCACCTACTACTATTATTGACCTCAAATGATTAAATTAAATATAAATATCGAAATAAAAATATGTATAATTTGAAATTTTTTGACTTGGAATAAAAACGTTAAATATTGGACAAAGAATTACAATTTTTATATGATCAAAAATAATTTAGTTCTTAATTAATCGAAAATTTGAAAGACTAATTATTTAAAAATGCTAATAGTATATTTCAAATGAGGACAACAAAACTGTTTCATCTAGATTACCATATTAATTAATACTCTATTATGAATTTAAAAGAATAATTTCATCAGTTATTGAGATGTGTCAACTCATTATACTAAGGATATGTATGAATTCTATTAAAAGGTCTAAAGCTGATT